>NW_006293088.1:9629569-9633518 GCF_000327345.1 Myotis davidii | reverse complement strand
CAGGAGCCGCAGGAAGAGGGAGGGAGGGGGCGGGGCACAGGAACCGGGTGTCTGGAGCTGGTCCATGGGCTTGTCAACCAGGTCGGAGTAGCCGTGGCCCGGGGGAAGGAGACAGTCCTCATTCGAAGTATGTCAGGCCAATGACCACCAATCAGTGAGGCCCAGGGCCACCTGCTGCCCAGGGGGACACATGAGGGATGTAGTGGACTTGGGCCTTTGAGGAAAACCATCTCATTTCCGTAACAGGCCTTTCCAGACGATACCACCGCCAGTCACGCCCGTGTCCTCTAGGGCCATGCATGCACATTCCATGTGCTTTCTCCTCGGGCCTGGGGCTGACTCCCTCCCACCGCCTCCCCCCTCTCCCCCCATCCCCCCACCTGGAGGCTGGTGGCCGCCATGCTGTTTGCAGGTTTGTCACGGGTGAGCAGCTCGGCCTCTGTCCAGAATCCCACATGCACTGGCCGTCCTGATCGCTGGAAGGTGATGTCACACTGAGACTTTCTGGCATCCTGGGGTCATGACCCTGGAACAGGGGCTCCGCAGAGCTTCCCCCCAGAGCTCAGCCTCGAAGTATTTCCCAAACCCCAGGACAGGACGTGTGCTGTGGGGAAGGGTCCCCGTGCCCCTACCTGCGGGCGTGGCCAGATGGTGTCCAATAGCAGGCTTCCTGAACCTTCCGGCCCTTTATGGGCACTGGGTACCAATATGGGCACATCCCAGTGGAAGGGAGGAGGGGTGTCCATCCCCGTGTGCTGGGGGGAGGTCTCCCCAGACCTCAGCCCCTTACATATGGGCGGTGGTCACATGCCACGGGGACCCCGGCTCCCCTACTGCAAACAGCTAGGGCTGTGATGGGGACGGGGCCGTACACCTGGGTCCCCCCCACCGGGGTTCTATGGGGGGCAGTGGAGGCAGGGGTGGCCCGAGGCAATGGCAGGACCCCCATCTGGTGCCCCCGCCAGCCCCAGCACCGAGTCAGCCTGGCCGGCAGCACCGCTGAGCTGCACTTCCCGGGCGGGCGTTCAGGGGCTGCGGCCTCCTGAATAATTCAGCCTGTTTCCCGAGACAAGACGCCCTAATAGGACTAATGGACTTGCTGCCTCCCAGCCGACCCCTGGGGGCCGCGCCTGTTCACCAGCTGCCGCAGGCGCTCCGCAGCGACACTCCCTAACAAGCAGCTGCGCGCAGACCCTGAGAGCCGCTGCTCATCAGCGGGGGTCCTTTCCAACCAGCAGGCGCCAGAGCAGGTGAGCGGCCCTTCCCTCGGGGTCAGGGCAGCGCCTGCTTCGGGGTGCTGCCTGCGGACAGACGAGCGTCCGGGGACAGAATAACAGAGGGTGGTGTTCAGGGTGCACTGGGCTTTTTGGAAATTAGACCCGCTATGTTTTTCCAAAGCCTAAGACCTCCCCAAAGCCAGCCTTGGGTGACCGTGCGGGGGAGCTGGGGGGAGTTGGGGGCTCGGTGCTGGCGCCTGCTTGCTCCCAGACCTGCCCTCCAGGGAGGCCGGTGTCGGCTCTCACCGTGGGCTCACCGGGGAGGGTCAGCATTTTCCGTTTCCCGGGAAGGGCAGAGGCCGGCTGTGGCTGTGGGGGCCTGCGCCTGAGCAGGCCGCTGCCTGGCTGTCTTGGCTTGCTGACCGGTTCGCGAGCAAAAGGGGTTTTGTTTCTGCTCCCACGCCTCGCTGACACCGCCGCGCATTACAGAGCCCGCTCCCGGACGCCGCTCCCTCGCACCCGCTTTCAGGAACTGTGGCTGGTTCCTCCGATGGGGAGAGGAATGTCACGTTCAAAGAGACCTTCAGGCTCCTTCCAAACCCCCTGCTTCGGTGGCTTTCTGTAAACAGACCGGAGTTCAGAAACCCCGTGGGACGGCCCGTGGAGGCCGAGGGCACATGATCCCGCCGGCTTAGCCAGGCCAATGTCGTCCTCTCCCTCTTCCCATGTCCCGGGCTCCCTGACAAGTTCCTCAGGGCCCTGGCCCTCCACAAGGAAGAGCCTGTAGGGTAACGGCTACTAGCAATGGCTATTGGGGGGGCGCTGATTTTCCCTGGGATGGGGTGCAGGAGGGGAGGGGGGAGGAAGTCAGTGCTTTTGAGTTCTGAGAAGCGAGAGGGCTGGCCGGAGCCCCAATGATTCTCCCTGGGCTCCCCTTTACCCAAGGACCCAACCCTGCTCGCAAGCCCTACGTGAGGAGGGCAGGAGCCACCCTGTCCGCCCAAACTAGCGGCAGCGGGGCCAGAAGAGCCTTCACGGGCCACACCTCCCTCCAGGGCCTTCAAAACGGGGGCGTCTCTCAGCTCCCCCCACGTTCTCCGCTGTGCTTGGCCCTCTGGCCAGACCCCCTCCTGGGTGCCAGCTCCTCACCCCTGCACCTTTGCCCGGGGGCTGCCATGCTCACCCGCACTCACCGCTCCCAGCACCCCCGGCCCTTGCTGGCCACACCCGCCCTGCACGCATCTCACGAGGAACAATGTTCCCTGCCAGGCGGGTGATAGTTGGCACCCACGTTTGGTCCTGGTCACATTTGGTACCTGCACGGCGCCCTCGGATCACTCAAGCCCGTGTTCAGGAGGCCTGCCCTGCCTGCCAGCCCCGCGCCCTCTACCCTTTGTGTGTAGTTTTGTCCCCACGCCACTTATAGCTGGTGTCATATCCCAGGTACAAGGCGGGTTCCCACGGCAACATCAGCCACTGCCCAGCTGTCCGGGCGGGCCCTGTGCAGCCCGGGGCAGCCTGTGCAAGAGG
This sequence comes from Myotis davidii, assembly GCF_000327345.1. Lineage (NCBI taxonomy): Eukaryota > Metazoa > Chordata > Mammalia > Chiroptera > Vespertilionidae > Myotis > Myotis davidii. The sequence goes on along the minus strand of NW_006293088.1, from coordinate 9,630,771 downwards.
CCCTGATGGTCCCACTTCACAGATGTGGAGACTGAGGCCTGGAGCGGTCAGGTGCGGCCTGGATCGCACGGAGCGGGTGACAGGGCTGCCCTGTCCAGAACCTGGGCACGTAGCCATCTGCCGGCCCAGCTTTGGGATCTTGGCGAGATTTCTGGAGCCACACCAGCTCGGGGTGCTGTTGGTGGGAAATGTCTTGAAAGCTAATGGCTATTGATCTCGGCCTGGCCGGGCCTGTTTTGGGGAAGTGCCCCGGCAGTTGCAGCCTGCCCACTGGGGACACGGACCCCAGGGAAGCCAGGACTGACCTGCTCTTGCCCCACTGGGGGCTGGCTATGGGCCATGCGGCCGCCTCTGAGGCAGCTGCCTGACACTGTCCTGAGTGCACCTGGAGGCAGGGAGGAAGGGCGGGAGCTGGTGCTGCTGCCTTTCCTAAGACGAACCCGACCCAGAACCCCAGGCCCCTCTCCTGCCCAGAGTGATTCTCCTGGGAGGTGGGGCCTTTCGCTCCAGGGGCATCGCTGCCTTAGCATCCAGCAGTGACCTCAGTCCAAGCCCTTGGGGGTATCAGAGGCCATGAGCCCTGCAGGCCCCCCTCCCCATGGACCTGAGCCACGGTGAATGCAAGACCTGCCCCACCCCTCCCCCCGGCCTGGGTCTGCGTCAGGGAGCCGCCCAGCTCTGCCCGGTGCTGTGGGCACTGCCAGGGAAACGCCCCGTCCCTGCCGGGGCACCAAGCAGGCAGCAGTGAACGCGGACAGGAGAGTCCCGCCCTCCTGACCTTCAGGTCAGCAGACGCAGCGAGCAAGCTGCTCGGAGAAGCCTCGCTCGTCGGAGGGCGGCGCATGCCATGGAGAAAACCCCAGCGGGAAGGGCGGGCTCCGATGGCACCTCCGCCCTCGGGGACCCAGCAGCAGCCCACGCAGCCCTCCCAGGCCCCACAGGGGTGGGGCGGTGCCGGCGCCTCCAGCTCCCAGGGCTGCGCTCCAGGGTCCCGCTCTGCAGCCAACCCTCTCTCGTTGGTGATGGTGACGCTGCGGGGCCGCTGGGCTGGCAGAGGGCTGGGCAGGTGCAGGGGGCACTCCGATTGCAGACCACCCCTGCCCCTGCAACCGTGTCCTCGTGAGGGGCCCTGGCGGCCTCCCTCGCTGCGTCCGTGAATCTCCCTGGCGGTCGCACTCGGCACACGTCCTCGGCCGTTGCCC
>NW_006293088.1:9627690-9628728 GCF_000327345.1 Myotis davidii | reverse complement strand
GCTGGGCATGCCATGGAGAAAACCCCAGCGGGAAGGGCGGGCTCCGATGGCACCTCCGCCCTCGGGGACCCAGCAGCAGCCCACGCAGCCCTCCCAGGCCCCACAGGGGTGGGGCGGTGCCGGCGCCTCCAGCTCCCAGGGCTGCGCTCCAGGGTCCCGCTCTGCAGCCAACCCTCTCTCGTTGGTGATGGTGACGCTGCGGGGCCGCTGGGCTGGCAGAGGGCTGGGCAGGTGCAGGGGGCACTCCGATTGCAGACCACCCCTGCCCCTGCAACCGTGTCCTCGTGAGGGGCCCTGGCGGCCTCCCTCGCTGCGTCCGTGAATCTCCCTGGCGGTCGCACTCGGCACACGTCCTCGTTGCCGTTGCCCACGCTCTCCGGCGTCACTGTCTGTCCGTCGTGCGGGACGCCTCGCCCTCGAAGGCCCACGAGTTCCCATGTGCTGTGGGGACTCACTCGTGTTGTTTTCCTTTCCGAGGGAGCGTCATCATCATCACTTAGGGTTTTTAACACTTAAGCTTTGAAATGTCCCTAAGAAACCTCCCCCGTCACCCTCCCTCTAACGCACCCGCTCAGTCTCTCCATTGCAAGAATTCGTGGATGGTGACATCCTAGTGACCACAGAGCGTGGAGCCCGGAGGGCGCTGCTGGTGCGTGCAGGGCGTGTGCGTGGACGGCTCTCCCTTCCCCCGCGTGTGATGGGCAGGCGCGCTGGGCATGGTCACACAGGCGTTTGCCACCGCGACAGGTGCGCTGATGCTGCTGCCCAGGCACGGCCCTTCCCCTGGTCTTCCCCGGAAGCGCCTGCAGGGGGCGCTGTGCCGTCGTGTCTGGCTTTGGGGCTCCGCTAGCTGCATGCTCTCTGTGCCCATTTCCCTTGGAGCACCCCAGTGCGCCGCCTGGAATGCAGCTTCCCCGGGCTTGGCTCACAGTGCGGGGGGCGGGTGGTGCTTAGCCAGAGTCCTCGGCCACGCAGCCTTGAGGACAGAGACGCACCCCAAGGGGTGTTCACCGTGGGGGCCAGGCCTGTCCCCACACC
>NW_006293088.1:9625841-9627423 GCF_000327345.1 Myotis davidii | reverse complement strand
GACGGCCGCCGCCCAGGCAACCCGGGTAACGGCTCTATTGTGCATTGCAGTAAATATCTTGTGTTTAAAAATTCCAGCCATGCCCTGGCCAGTTTTCTCAGTGGTTAGAGCATCGACCTGCGGACCAAAGGGTTGCGGGTTCGATACCTGATCAAGGGCACATACCTCGGTTGCAGGTTCGATCCCCGGCCCAGGGGTGTGAGCAGAAGGCAACCTATCAATGTGTCTTTCTCACATCGATGTTTCTCTCCCCCTCCCCCTCCTCCCTCCCTTCCACTCTCTCTAAAAATCAGTGGAGAAAATATCCTCGGGTGAGGATTTTTTTTAAAACTTCCAACCACGACTTGCTGCCCAATTGAAAGAAATGTAAAATTAAGAGTAGCCCTAACTAGTTTGGCTCAGTGGATAGAGTGTTGGCCTGCGAACCCAAGGGTCCCAGGTTCAATTCCGGTCAAGGGCATGTACCCTGGTTGCGGGCACATCCCCACTGGGGGGCGTGCAGGAGGCAGCTGATTGATCTCTCTCATCAATGTTTCTAACTCTATCCCTCTCCCTTCCCCTCTGTAAAAAATCAATAAAATATATTAAAAAAAACAACAAAAAAACCGCCAACCACGTGGAAACATGGCAGAGGAAAGTGGAGGACTGTGCCGTCCTGTCCTCCAGAGACAAGCACTCAGTTTGGGACATTGTGGGTGAAAAGAGGATGCGGTTTCTACAGTGGTTCTCAACCTGTGGGTCGCGACCCCTTTGGCGGTCGAACGACCCTTTCACAGGGGTCACCTAAGACCATCCTGCATATCAGATATTTACATGACGATTCATAACAGTGGCAACATGACAGTTATGAAGTAGCAACGAAAATAATTGTATGGTTGGGGGTCACCACAACATGAGGAGCTGTATTTAAAGGGCCAGAAGGTTGAGAACCACTGGGTTTCTAGAAAAAAGGGGTAGACTCGCTTGCTCTTCCATTTGTCTTCAGCGTCGCTGGGCAGAGAGTCACCAGGGTGACAGCACAGGTCAGCGGAAAGGCTTAATCGTCCTCTCCAACGACAAAACATCCCGGCGCCGAAACCCAGGGGGTCCCCGGGGCAAGGCTGCGCCCCTCCTTTGCGTCCCCGTGGGCAGCAGTCCCCGCGGGCAGCAGTCCCCACGGGCAGCGGTCCCCGCAGGCGGCCTCTGGGCGGGTGGCTGCAGCTACACCTGTAACTCTCGTAGCAAAGGCTGGGGCTTCGCGGTCCCTGTGGTCCCCGGGTGACGGGCGGGTAGGGCTCTCGGGACCTCGGGAGGACGTCCTGGTGAGCTGGCCGCTCTTTGAAATCAGCACCGGGGACAGCGCTCGGGCCGCCCCACTGTGTCCTCCGGCCTCAGCGAGGGGCTGGACCGGCGCTTACGTGTTCATTTCTAAATTGCATCCGTGCGGCTTTATTCCCGTGCTTCCGGGGATAAGCCCTCGCCAGAGCCAGTCGGCCAGAAAGGGACCCCCCCGCCCCCCCGCCGCCCAGTCTGGGTACGGTTGCCAGATTTAGCAAATTAAAGCGCAAGATGCCCATTTACACTTGAATTTCAAAAGCCACAA
>NW_006293088.1:9615297-9625799 GCF_000327345.1 Myotis davidii | reverse complement strand
GGGGGGGGGGCGTGCAAGGGAGTATGTCCCACAAGATATTTGGGACACACTTATTCTAAAAAGAGAGTCGTTGCTTGTGGGCGTTCGGATTCCACCGGGTGTCCTGTATTTGACCTCTGCTCCCGCCTCACTCGGGCCCCGGGGTTACCTGGCTGGTCTCCCGAGAGCGAGCCCCAGTGCATTAGCGTTTTCTCCTGCGGCCGAGGGGTTTGGGCCCCCGGCTCTTTGTTTGAACATGTGCTTGTGGTTTAAAGAAACAGCCCTGCATCAGATGGCAGCCTGTGGGACCCGATACCTGGCAGAGCACAGGAAAACAGCACCTCCCGCAGCTCTTGGTGAAAACGCAGCTTCCCAGCCCAGCCCGGAACCACCGATTCAGTAGGCCTGGGGGGCGCCCAGGGGTCTGCATGTGGGACAAGCTCCCCTGGTGGCTGCTCAGGTGCTGAGACGCCTGCCAGAGCCGAGGGGCACCCCGAGCCTGGGGCAGGGCCTTTGCCATCTGCAGCTCTCCAGGCCTGTGGGCTCCCGGCAGACCGGGCGTGTGGTCCCGCCTGCAGGGTCCAGCCCGTGGAGGGCGGAGCTGGTGAAGTCAGCACCGCAGGCTGCCATCCTCCTCCCCCCACCCCCGGGGCCACGTGGACAGGTGGGTCCTGGGCGCCCCTCCCTGGCCTCGGTAGGTGCCATCTGAGACCTGCCAGGGCCTTCTTGGCGAAGGTACCAGCTCTACCCTCCCAGCCCCTCTGTCCCCCAGGTGGGTCGGGGTCCCACCCGCAGGGAGCGGCTCCTGCTGCCACGTCAGGCCCGTGTCCAAGGGGAGGATGAAGGGGTACACTCACCCGTGGGGAGTGATGGGAGAATCTCCCATCTGGGCCTACACTGACTCCCAGAAAGCCCCTCTCTGCTGGAGGCCCACAGGGGTGCACACCATCTGTGAGCCCTCCCGGAGGGCCAGGCCCCGTGTGAGCGCTTTGCAGGCGCGATCTGACCACACCTTTGTGATCCGCGCTGGCCCCGAGACCACTAAGGCTGGGAGGAAAGTCGCCGCCCCGAGCCGCCCAGCTCACACGCAGGGAGCCCAGGACCCAACACAGCCTTAGTCCTCACTCCTGTGTCAACAGGCAGGGCCGGGGCTGGGAGCAAATCAGCCACCGCCGTGCAGACACCCCTGGTGGGTCTCTGGGCCCTGTCAGAGCCGAGGGTGCAGCCGGCAGGGGCAGAGGTGTCTGGGGGCCGAGCTGGGAGGGACACAGGGCTCCTCAGCCATGCCCTTCACTTTGTCATTGGAAGTCAAGCCCCAGAGAGGGCAGGACGCCCACCTGGGGTCCCACAGAGAGTTAGCAGCGGAGCCTGGGCTGGCCCCCGCCTGCCTCCTCTCGGTGCCCTTTCTCAGCCCCCCACAAGGGCAGAAAGCACACCCTGCAGGGGCAGCGTCATGCTGGGGGTCAGAGGGCAAAGCCTTCCCGCCAACGGGGACAGCTCCCTGGGTTTCAGGACCCCGTGAGGGTGAGTGTGGGAAGGAGGGTGGCATGGGTGTGTGTTGGCACCTGCTGAGACCTAAGGCCATGGCAGTGCTGGCACTTCTCGGGTCTCCGTCCCTGAGCCCATGGCATCATCACCAGGCAGAGCAGCTTTCTCCTTCACGTCTGGGGATCTGGCTTCTCCTTGCGCCAAGCCCTGGGGAGGCCCCACTGGCCTGGGCAAGGTCCATGAGCAGATGGTGCCGCTGGAGCCACGCGAGCTCGGCCGCCCACTGGCTGCGCTGCCTGCCTCTCCCCGTCCTGGCCGGGCGGCCGTCAGCCTGGAGCAGCCGGTGCCGCCGCTGCCTCCGCCGGGATGGCCAGAGCAGAGGCTTATGCAGTCACCTCATTAATAATGAATCGCCGGGTGCCCCCTGAGCCCCCCGCCGGTCACCTGATGGACCTGGTGGGCGTCCGGCCCCTCAGTGTGCAGCCCGGGAGCTGAGCGCCAGGCGCCCTCCCGGAGACTCAGGGAAGCCTGCATGGCAGCTGCTCCCGGAGCCCCAGGCCTCCGCCCGCTGCCCACGAGGGGCCCTCCCTCCTCCCGTCAGAGGCTACAATGTCGCTCATTGGTCAGGAGTAACTGGCAGCCCAGCCCCGCTGGACACTGCGGGGGCCGGGCAGCCAGAGCCAGAGGGTGAGGGCGGAGGAGGGACCCGGGGAAGAGGTGAGAGGTCTCCCCAGCCCCACTGGGAGTCTGATCCCCTGGCCGGAAGGTGCACGGGCGTCCGTTCTCTCCGTCCTTGTCTTGGGAAACCCTCGCTCCTGAAGGAAGGCCTCGCCGCTCCTCCGCCTTCGGGGATAAAGTCTCGTCGTCGTCGGAGAAGGTGCAGATGACTTCGGAGCCCGGAAGGAGCGGGGAGGCGCCCCGGAGCTGAGGGCCAGCACCCCTCAGCATGCAAGTGTCCTTCGTGTGCTCCGAGTTCCTGATGGGTGCTCATACTGTTCTCTGCAACGCGCTGTGGCCATGGTGGCCCGGAGCCTGGGACAGCTGTCGGTGCAGAGCCACCCGAGCGTCAGTGATGCCGCTGGCGGGAAGCAGCCGGGGATGAAGTGCAGGTAGGAGGCGGAGATGGCTTTGCGGGCGGGGTGCCCTCCCCCACCCCACTGGGAGCGCCGGTAAACCTGCAGATCCCGTCGGACTGGGCCGGTTTGTGAGCTCAGAGGCCAGCGTGGGGCTCTGGTAGCCGTGGCGGGCGGGTGAGAGTAGCATGGAGGCTCGGTCAGCCCCACGTTTCTTCACGGCGCAGGCAGAGGGGGTGCGTGGCGGCCGGTCTGTTCCTGTTTGGGGTGGGGGTTGCCATAGCCAAGCCCTCAATGTCAGGCTCTGTGATTCTGTGATGCTTCCTCTTCCCGGGAACCCAGGGCCCCGGCCACAGGCCCCTGCCCTCACCCTGGGCACAGGGCCCGCGGGTGGTCCAAGGTCTTTGCAGCCGGGCCACGGTGACGAGCGTTCGTGTGATGGTCTGGGACCACCCGGTGACCCTGGGATGGAATTAATGTTCCCTCCCCAGCCCGAGCCAGGCCCCCGGCAGGGCTGTCGCTCCGGGGCTCAGCGCCACCGCTGGGGTCTCCTGTGGATGCTCAGCCCACGGTGAGGAAAACCGGCGGTCACGTGTCCCTCTGCTCGGGCGCCGGCCCCCAGGGCTGCGGCTCGCACTGTGTCCTGTTCCTGGAGACAGTTGGGGGGCAGGGACCCTCCTGCCACCCCTTGCATCGCACCCCACTGCTCCACCCAGGCTCTTGCCCAGATGCCTGGTGGGCTCATCCTGGTGGGAAGGGGCGCCCAGCTTTGTGCAAAGGGCCCCAGGGAGGGTCGTAGGCGCCCTGCCTGGCCTTTCTAACTCCCGGTGCGCCTCGCTGCTGGAGCCCCTATAGTCGAGAACAGCATTCTGGGAGGGGAGCCCTCACAATCCACCTGCAGTTCCGGGAAGGCTGGCAGGTCGCTGGCTCCGGTTCCACGGGGAAGTGCTGGCAGTCCTCTCTGATCAGATGCTCCCGCGCCCGGAAAGACCAGAGGCTCCTGCTGCGTTTTAGGGGTGTCTGGGCTGCTGGCTGGTGCTGGGGGCAACTCAAAAGTGAGGGGTCAGTCCTGACAACCGAGGTGTAGAGATTAACCCCCACCCGCCCCCGCAACCAGGGCCCCCAAGCGGGACCTGATGCGAAGGCACCAGGTCGTGGTCCTGCGCCCCCTGGAGGTGAGTGCTGGAATCACCGAGTCCTTCCGCATCTGTGCCCCTGTCCCTCCACCCCGGGTCCTGGGGGAGGCATCTGTGCCCGTGTCCTCCTCCCTGGGTCCTGGGGGAGGCCTGACGCTCTGTGATGAGCCTCCAGGAAGCAGGCGTTGGCTCCACCCTCTGAGCTCAGGGAGGACCACCCGGGATAGACTCTCCGTTCTGGAAGCTCAGGGGCTCTGATCTCCTGCTAAGTGGGGATCAAAAGCTAAGAGTAAACAGGAGACACCTTTCACTTTGATACCTGTTACCCCTGCGATCTTTGAGTCCATCTGGTATCCTCGAAGGGCAGCTCCAAAAATACAAAGCGCTGTGTAAGCGGAAGGAGTGAGTGGCCATCAACGCGACTTCCCTCCTTCAACACATTTCTATGTGTGACACGGCACCAGAGTGAAGTTAGGGTTTTTCAAAATGCTGGCACGCCGAGCTCAAAAGGTTCGCCATCACTGGCCTAAGTGCTCAAGATGACTGTGTACACCTGTGCCCTCCTGTGTGTGCACCTCTGTGTGTACCTGTGTGCACCTTTGTGCTCCTGTGTGCACGTGTGTGCTCCTGTGTATGCATGTGTGCTCCTGTGTGTGCACCTGTGTGTGCACCTGTGTGCCATGTCCTCCTTTGTGTGCACTTGAGTGTGTACATGTGTGCTCCTGTGTGTGCTCCTGTGTATGCACCTTTGGGCTTCTGTGTGTGCACCTTTGGGCTGTGTGTGCATCCGTGTGCATGTGCGACACCTGCGGGGACAGGACGGCGAGGCAGTAAAGGGAGAGAGATGCTCGTTGGGCTGGGCCGTTGCAGTCTGAGGACCTGGGCTCTGATCCCAGCTCCACTACTTCCTAACCCAGGACCCCATCTGTCCTTAAGTGTGGCCGGCGGGAGAGCTGCCCTTGGGGTGCAGGAAGGGGAGGTGGGTTCCTCCTCTGTGGGGTATTTCATCGCCGCCGAAATGGAAGTCAGAGCTCAAACCACAGGCACCCTTGCTGAGCGTAGGGTTCCTGCCTCACGGGGTGCCTGCCCCACAGGGTTCCTGCCCCCCAGAGTGCCTGCCCCACAGGGTTCCTGCCCCACAGGGTTCCTGCCCCACGGGGTTCCTGCCCCACGGGGTTCCTGCCTCATGGGGTTCCTGACCCACAGGGTTCCTGCTTCACAGGGTTCCCGCTTCACAGGTTATCTGCCCATGGGGTTCCTGCCCCACAGAGTGCCTGCCCCACAGGGCCCCTGCCTCACGACACCTGCCCCCTGGGGCTGCTCCAAAATGACGGTCCGAGGGTCCCAGCCAGGGGACGGGGCTGCAGGTGCTGGACCCACTCCGCCCCGACCCTGACATCCTCAGGAAGCTGGCGCTCGCCAGGGGCGTGACCGGGGCCAGGCCTCCCGCACCCCTGTCACTGTGAGGGAACGAAGGGTGTGGCCAGCACGGGGGCCACGGGCCTGCCAGAGGGCCCGGCACTCAGTGCAAAGCAGGAGTCAAGCCCGGGCGTGAGGGGAGCAGCCACTAGGTCCTGAGTCTGCCCAGGGCCTTCGATCTCACCCCGAGTCACATGCTGGGGGCCCCGCCCCTGCCAGGCCCGCCTTAGGGAGCCGGGAGTCTGCGAGCAGGCAGACCTGCTGACAGGCAGTCACCCGCATTGACCGGGAAACGTCCTGGTCCCTTCTCCATCAGAGCAGCTCATCAAAGCCACGCTGCCTCCACGGACCACGCGTTGGTCCTCCGCCCGGATGGCGCAAGGGAAGGGCCTGGGCTATTTTTAAAGCATCTGTAATTGCCCAGAACCGGGGCGCAGCGTCCAGTGGTTCCCGGCACCTGCGGGCCACGTGACCTCGGCGCTGGCCTTTCTTGGCGAAGGTTAAACCCGAGAGCCCTCAGCAGCGTGTTTCCCAGGCCACAGGAGGGAAGGAGCCAAATCAGCGGAGACGGACGTTATTTGGGCTTAGAGATTTAGCCAACTATTTAAAACATGTTTTTATTGATTTCAAAAAGAGAGGAAGGGAGGACATAGAAACATCAACATCGATTGGCTGTCTCCTGCACACCCCCTGCTGGGAATCAAATCCGCAACCGGAGCACCTGCCCTGCCCGGGAATCCAGTCCTGACCTCCTGGTTCACAGGTCGATGCTCAACCACTGAGCCGCACCGGCCGGGCTTAGCCAAGTGTTTTATCCTTGGGTCAAGTTACCAGGGGGCGAAGTCTATAGGAAATGGCTTTTGTGTCTTGAAAGTTCCGAGCGGCAGCGTGTCGCCAGCCGTGGCCCAGACGACGTTGTGATTTGTGGAGAGCCCCACCCCCACGGGGCAGCAGATTTAAGCAGCTTTTAGCCCGGAGACGCCCTGTCCCTTCTCATCTCTTCTCCGGGGCCTGGCAGCGGATGGCAGAGCTAATACCGTCATTTGAACTGGGAAACGCCGTGAGCGGGGTAACCGTGGCATCATGTGGCGTCCTACTTTTGCTAAATTATTCCTGTGGGCGGGGGGGGGGCGGAGAGCAGCTGGAGAGCTGTGAGCCCGGGACGTGCCCTGGCGCGGGAGGAAACCCAGCCCGTCTGGTGGGCGAGAGGCCGCGCCCTCACAGCCACAGGCACAGGTGGGCGCGGCCCGTGTTCCGCGTCCTCCCCTGAAGACGGAGCACGGTCTGGGTCCCCCTCCAGCACCTGACTTACCTCGACCAGGTGCCAGGCTCTGTGAACACCTGGGCATCGCACACGGGGTTCTGAGGTGCCCATGTACGTGCCCGTGTCGGGAAGGGCTTTCTCAAGGGGTCTGTGCCCCAAAACTGGTAAGAACCGCTGATCGGAGCCTTCGGTTCTTCTCGTTTCGTTACCAGACGGCTTCCGAGCCAGGGTCTAACTTCTCACCACGCGTGCTTTCCAGATCGCGCGGGGAACGTGACCGCAACTCGGAGCACACCTGGCCGGGCCGAGTGCCGGGGGAGGGCGAGCCTCTGTGCAGCAGCCACAGGGCAGGCTGCTCTGGGTGGGCACTTACGAGCGATGCTGAGGCGCCGTTGGGTTACGTCACGATTCACAGGAGAAAACAAGGGCGGCTTCCGTCCCCTTTGAGCACCTGTGATGTGAAGCCCATTTGATTTGTCAGTGTGAGGAAGGAGGACACCGTCCACGCTCCGTGCTGTCTGTCGTGAAACAGCACGTGCAGAGTCAGCATCCTGTGCGCTGTGCCCGGGCATATGTGCCAGCTCGGGGCCTCCTGGCCGCCCCATGGGAGGCGGCGTGGCGAGCGCAGCCTGTGTCCTGTGCGCTGTGCCCAGCACATGTGCCAGCTCGGGGCTCCTGGCTGCCCCATGGGAGGCGCGTGGCGAACCCAGCCTATGTCCTATGCGCTGTGCCCGGCACATGTGCCAGCTCGGAGCTCCTGGCCGCCCTGTGGGAGGCGGCGTGGCGAGCCCAGCCTGCAGATCCACAGGCAGAGGCGTCGGGCCCAGGCCGCTCGGCCATGAAGGTGGGGCCAGGATTTGAGCTCCAGCTGCGGAGCCTCTGCCCGACGTGCCCGCCTCCCCCCAGAGAAGCCAGCGCCAGTGCGTCCTCACGCAGGGCACGTCCCAGCTCTGTGGGAGCAGCCGCGGCAGCAGAGCCGGTTTAGTGGGGAACTTGACAAGGAAGCTGGCGATTTCGGGGTGCCTTACATTTGGTGGCACCTTAAACTGTTTGCAAACTGCTTACAAGTTATGGGATCCACACCTCACCACTGACTGCCTGCGAAGCGGGTGGGGCCCAGGCCTTGTAACCAGGGAAACTGAGGCTGCAGAGGGTCGTTGGACCTTGTCAGAGATGGGCAGGGCAGGCTCAGGCCTGGAGAGAGAGACTGAGGACACAGCACCCACTGAGGTTAGAGGTGGGGTAGCCCTCGGGGAAGGAGGCCGGGGCTCGCAGCCGGCGCCTCCGGCATTTCTCTGACTTCCAACTGCTTGGGGGGGTCGCACCCGGCTGGTCCCAGGACCAGGCTCCTGGCATCGGAATCCCACCAGGAAGTGGAGTCAACACCGGAGGGTCAGGGCCCAGAGGTGGGGTCACCACCCTGCCACCATCTGGGCAGCTCACATCCTGTGTCCCCAGTAAGTGGGGGCGGGGGGCATATTCTGGAGCTGGCTGCCTAGGGGGTCACACAGAGGCGGGGGCTCAGCCCAGCAGGAACCGGCACCCACCGTGGAGCCCCCACTCCTGCTACTGAGGGACGTGGACCGGGAAGTGGGGTGTGACACTAACGAAGGGGAAGGAGGGCGTTCTGGGGAGGACCCGCGGCCGGTACTGCAGGCCGGGAAACGAGTCACGACGGTTCCATTTTCCCTCTGAGGTGGCCCTGCCTGGTCACCGGCATGGCCTGTCCCAGCCCCGTGCTGAGCCCAGTGTGCACGTGGGGCGGCGACAGTGGCCCGTTACCCCGGGGCAGCCAGCAGCTGGCCTCTCTCTGAGGGTCCCCCTTGGCTTCAGAGCCTCCAACAGCGTTGGCTGGGGAGGGGCGGGGAGCAGGGAGGGAGTCGGGGAGCCGGCTCTTGGAACAGCTGGGGCTGGGAGAGCTGCAGTGGGAACGGTGGGGGCTGGGGGAGCTGCACTGGATTAAAGAAGACAGACAAGAGGATAAAGCTGGAGCCGGGTGGGACGCTGCTCTCGGACAGAGAGACAGGCCACGGCCTGCGAGCCGAGTCTTTATTTTATAGCAGATCCCACGGGGCAGAGCCAGGGCGGGTCAAGATGTTTACAATGTTCTCTCGGGTTTCGAATCCACTCAGTTACCTGCACCTGAACTCTATCAGGCTTTGTTTTGGCAGCGCGCTGGCTGCCCCTCCCACAGCCCACACCACTCAGCCACGTGGGGCCACAGGTGCGGACCATAATGTCAAGCTCACAGCCACAGCCTTTGGCCATAATTGTGCTGGGAGGCTTCGCCCTCCAAGCTGGGACTTGCACGTGGCTCTGCCACGAGAGGACCTCCCCCCTCATTAGTCCGAGGCTTGAACCCATCCAAACGCTGTAGCTGCTCTCCACAGAAAGGTGGGGGCTGGGGGAGCTGCTCGCCACAGAAAGGTGGGGGCTGGGGGAGCTGCACGCCACAGAAAGGGGGGGGCTGGGGGAGCTGCAGTGGGAATGGTGGGGGCTGGGGGAGCCCCTGGGAACAATGGGGGCTGGGTGAGCTGCAGTGGGAACAGTGGGGGCTGGGGGAGCCCCTGGGAATGGTGGAGCCGGGCCTGGCCAGCAGGTCCTGTCGGATCTGCTGAGAACTGACAAGCGTTTGTTTTTCAGGAACCTGGGCAAGTCGGGCCTGCGGGTCTCCTGCCTGGGGCTGGGTGAGTGCGGGCCCCTCCATCCAGAGCCACCAGGGAAGCAGGGGCTGTGGGAGGGCTGAAGGGGACCACCCCCAGGGGTGGGAGCTATCCCCAGAGCCAGGATGGGTGTGTGCCTGTTACCATGGCAACAGGGGTGCCTAGGAGAGGACAGGGGATGGAGAGAGAGCCTCTTCCTTTCCCAAGCTGTGAGCTCCGTTCCCGGGTCACGCTGTCCCTCCACCTCCATGGTGCACACACTATGCGCCCCAACACACACACACACACACACTCCGGCCAGCAGAGTGAGGACCTGCCCCCTGGCCTGCCCCCGGCACCCCGTCCCTGGAGCAGCCGCCACTTCAGCTTGAGCCCCGAGCGTGTCAGAGCCCCACAGCCGCTGTCTGCTCCAGGCACTTACCGTCCTCTCCGTTGAAGCTCAGTTGTCCACACACACCAAGGACATGCTCACCACAGAGCAGGCCATGGCCGCCCCCTGGGCCCCGCAGCCTGAGGCCCCAGCACCCGGGAGGGAGAACCGACGTCCCGGAGGCTCTCTGACCCGACCCTGTGTGTCTCCTTCCAGGAACATGGGTGACCTTCGGAGGCCAGATCACCGACGAGGTGAGACGGGCCCCTCGTCCCGCCAGACCCCAGCGAGGGCAGCCCCCCGAGGCAGGCAGTGACACCTGCTAAACGCCCAGTGAGGCCGCGCCCCCAGCAGCTGCCACAGCTTCCCTCGGTTTCTCCTGCGCCCGGCGGGATGGTGAACCGCAGCCGTGGCACCATATAGCAGCCGGGTGCCGGAGGGCTCAGCCCATCCCGTAGCGTCCCCGAAATCCCGTATCCTTCCTGCAGCGTCCTCCCGGCAGCGTCCTCCCTGCAGAGTCCTCCCGGCAGCGTCCTCCCTGCAGTGCGCCAGGAAAACCAGGGGCAGGCTTTCCCAGCTCGGGCCAGTGCAGCTCCCAGCTGCCCCTGCAGAGCCCACGAGAGTGAGAAACCTCAGCACAGCCTGCTGAGGCCACTGACCGCAGGTCCCCCGAGTTCTGCTGCAAGATGAGGGCTGAGCAGTGTCTCCGGATCCGTGCGGAGGGGACAGTGCGTCCCCAGGCCACCATGCGCCCCCCCCCAGCCCAGGCAGTGAGGGGGTGTCTGGGAAGTGAGGACAGTGGCCTTTGCTCGGAGCTCCGGCCGCTGCGGGAGGGTCACCTTCCCATTTGCCTTACCCACCGTGGGGAAGGTCGCATTTAAAAATTCCTAGTGACTTCGCCTGCGACCTTGTTGCTGTGATCGCGGCTTCGTCCTCACAGGAAAGGAAGCAAATTCCGTCAAAATCCTGATGCGTGTGCGTCGTGTGTGATTTTAAATGTATTTTTATTGATTCAGAGAGGAAGGGAGAGAGAGAAGCATCAGTGATGAGAGAGAGTCATGGGTCAGCTGCCTCCTGCACGCCCCCTGCTGGGGATCGAGCCCACAACCC
>NW_006293088.1:9588289-9595958 GCF_000327345.1 Myotis davidii | reverse complement strand
CGCAGCCGTGGCACCATATAGCAGCCGGGTGCCCGAGGGCTCAGCCCATCCCGTAGTGTCCCCGAAATCCCGTATCCTCCCTGCAGCGTCCTCCCGGCAGCGTCCTCCCGGCAGCGTCCTCCCTGCAGTGCGCCAGGAAAACCAGGGGCAGGCTTTCCCAGCTCGGGCCAGTGCAGCTCCCAGCTGCCCCTGCAGAGCCCACGAGAGTGAGAAACCTCAGCACAGCCTGCTGAGGCCACTGACTGCAGGTCCCCCGAGTTCTGCTGCAAGATGAGGGCTGAGCAGTGTCTCCGGATCCGTGCCCCACCCCTTGATTACTCAGGAACTGATCAATATATTTTTTTTACTTTTTAAAATGTTTTTATTGATTTTTTAGAGAGAGAGAGATAGAAAGACACATTGATCGGTTGGCCTCCTGTACATACCTCTACTGTGGATCGAGCCCACAACCCGGGTCTGTGCCCTGACCAGGAATCGAACCCATGACCTCCTGGTTCATAGATTGACGCTCAGCCACTGAGCCACACCGGCCGGGCTTCATTGGTGATTTTGTTCCTTTTTCTTGTTGCGACAGCAGCAGGTTTGATCATTCTTTGCACTTGCTTATAGGGCCTGGGTGGTCGCGGGGGCGGGTGTGGGGGGTGAAGGTGGGAGTTTTTAAGGCACAAGGAACTCTTTTCTCCAGCTACCAACCTGGCCTGAGCGCTTAGACTAGAAGCGGGAGCCCCGAGCCCACGTGGTTCACGGGAACAGGTCGCGCCTGCCTCGCCTCTTACCCTGTCGCTGTGGCATGAAACTCGCAGGCGGGGCGACTTCATTCCCACGGCACTGGCTATGTCCCCGTGGGAAAGAGAGAGACTGGGGGGGTGGTGACCAGCCAAAAGGCCTCCATTAACGTCCCGGTGGCAACCTACTGCCCCCGCCCCATCTTCATCGGGGACATAGTGACGTTCGACGACACGGGGAGTGGTTTCCAGGTGACGGGAAGCTGGGAGGACAGCGGACACAACAGGTGACAGATTCAGGGCAAAAGGGGGTCCTGACAGACGACACGACTGCGCGCAGGAGCAAGCAGCGCTTCTAAATCTTCCCGTTTGTGTCCAAAAACCAACATGTCGAGTCCGAGGGCCCCCCGCGTTCTGATGAAGATGCCGGGGGTTTAGTCTCCAGCCGGCCGTCTGCTGGGTCTGAGCCGGCGGGGCTGGTGCCACCAGGAAGTGACACCTTCTGCCACTCTAAAGGGCCCTGTGATCGCTCTGGCCCAGTGGGATAATTCTGAATAACCTCTCTAGTTCAAGGTTGGCAGATTAGCCATCTTAATTCCATCTGCTTGCTAAGCCCGTGTGTGAAGGCAGGCACGTGCCCAGGGGTGCAGAGCAGAGTCCTGTCGTTAGGGTTACCCAGTGTGGGGCCTCGGCCTCTGGGCACCCCCTGGCCTCGAGGCACCCCCGGCTGGCAGGACAGAGCACCTGCCAGCAGCCCCCGCTTCTCATTTCAGATGGCGGAGCAGCTTATGACCTTGGCCTACGACAACGGCATCAACCTCTTTGACACGGCGGAGGTCTACGCGGCGGGCAAGTACGTGTCTCTCCTCGTGGCAAAGAGGGGTGTAGCCATGGGTCCCCCGGGAGCGCCTTTTCCTGTGACCCTTGTCCCTAGGGGCCCTGCGTGCACCTCCCCCTCTGCCCGCTTTCTAAGCTCTAAATGGCTCAAGGGCGTGTCATTCTCCTGGGCCTTGGACACTGGTCACTTGCTAAACTCCCCATGTGCTCACACACCACGGCCACCTCAGCCCTCTGGTGCCAAAGCCGCAATGCCCGCCGAGGGCCGAGATGAAGCTGTCACCGGGTCTCCCGCCGTGCCCGCGGCCCTCCACCCTCCCGACAACTTCACCTCCTAATGGCGCAGCGAGGGCCGCGGAAGCAGGTCTGGGGCTGGCACAGGAGCTGGCCAGCCCCGCGCTGCAGGAGGCACTCCCGTCCTGGCAGTGGACTTGCTACTCAATTATGTAAAAGCGCTGCTCGGCCAAGGCCGCTGGCCTGGGCTTAGGACCGGCTGTAATCAAATCATCCGCTCGCCTGCCTCGGGCTCCAAAGGCAGCTTTGCTTGTGAAGTCATCTGCTGGCTCTTTCCCCGCCCTCCGCCCCTCCCGCCTGCACGAGCCACGTGCTGTCAGCCGGGGCGGGGGCACCTCTGGACCTGAACCTGCAGCGGGGCTCGGGGTGTCTCCACAGCCTGTGCCAGGGCCAAAGCCGTGGGGCCTCGACTCAAGTCCTGGCCCAGGGTCTGGATCTCACAGCCCTGGGGGCTCCCACTGGGACCCCCAACCCCCGTCAGCAGCTCACTGCCCCTCCCAGCCCCTCCAAACGGGCAGCTGCTGCCCATCACAGTGAAACGCTTTCCAGACCGATGAGCTCCCTGAAGGTCAGAGGCGGCGAGGCCCAATGCGGAAGCCGCCGCACAGCCCCGCCGGCTCTGAGCGCCCCGGCCTGCACCTGGCCCTGCACGAGGGCTCCTGGGGGCAGCTCTGTGCTGCCTCCTGCAGACGGCCCAGCCAGTGCACACACTTCACGGCAGCCACACTCTGAGTCAATCTCACTTCCCCGATTAGGGGACGCCCAGGCTGGGCAGCTCGTCCTGAGCACACTGGGTCCCGGCAGCCGCGGGGCCTCCTGGAAGCCCATGTAGAAGCCGAGGACTCGGGGAGCAGCTTCCAGGGGTTGTCGCTGCCCCTGGAGCCACCGCCCCCGTCCTGCCTTCCACTCCCCCGGCCTCTGAACCTGCCCACTCACCCCCATCAGGACCTCAGTGCCCGCAGCCACCCACACGGGGAAGGGGCGTTGCGCCAAAGGACAGGCAGGGAGGAGCTGCCCGGGGCCCAGGGCTGCCAGGCGGCTCCAGCGGGCAGGGGCCGGCGCTGTCCCTCTCGCTAACCAAGTGCCAGTCGCGTAGCTTGCTGAGTCCCCCCCTCTCATGCCGATGCTAATTTGGGTGCTTCCCAGAGCTGCAGGGCTTCTGGGGTGGCGCCAACCTTACCAAGTTCATGGCCATGGGCAACAGGCTTTAGCTAACTGTCTACAGTGACCGTGAGCCAGGCCCACGGCTGCTTTTCTCTCTCCGTCCTTTCCTGACCTTCGTCCCAAAGTGCGGGACCCAGGGCTGAGGAGGAGGCCGGGCTGAGTGCCTTTCTGAGCATCCTGACCGAGCGGAGAGCTCTCCGACTCTGCCCGGCAGCTCGCCAGCGAGAGCCATTACTCCTGAGGGCGTGACTCAGCGCTTCTACTGAAGGGAGCGCTGTGCACGGCTCAGCCTCCCCTGGCGGCTTTCACTCAGGAGCTCTTTGCTGCAAGCAAACGTCCTTAAAAGTCAAAAACTAAAGGCAGGAGTCCATCGCTGCAGCACCACGCGGGCCGGAACAGTGCCCATGAGGCCGCCGCCCGAGTTTGGTGCAGGGCCCGAGGGATGCCCAACAGAGCGAACAGGGGCCAGCAAGGACACTGTCTCTCATCCAAACACAGGAGACCAGAGGAGCACGCGCACACACATGCACGCACACACACATGCACACGTTCACACACATGCACACGCATGCACACAGTTAGCGGGTGTCTTCCCGGTGAATTTCCCGTGGCCCGGGCACCGGGTGCCGCCGGCCCTGCCTATGGGCCAGAGCCCTGCGGCCCGGACCAGGCGTAGGGACACGTGCCACGCCCCTTTGTGGGGGCACAGCAGCCACGCCTGTCCCTGGATGAGCTGCCCAAGCCTGGGGGGCTGGCTGACTCCTGGCCCCATGACCTCTCCCTCGGGGACCAGGCGGCGGCTGTCCGTGGGCAGGTGGGCGTGTCTGTGGCTGTAATGACGTCTCCGTGTCTGGCCTTTCTTGCAGGGCTGAGGTGGTTCTCGGGAACATCATTAAGAAGAAGGGATGGAGGTAGTGCCTGCCCTCTCTGTGGTCTGTGTCCAGGGCCCACATGGGGGGTGGGGGGAGCAGGGGAGGGGAGGGGGCTCCGTGAGAGGCAGGTAGGGTGGCCGGGTCCCCGCGGTCCCGTCCTGTCACCAGGGCCGTGCCCGGGGTGGTCTCCTCGCCGGCTCTCTAAGACCTGCAAGCCCCAGAATCTCTCTCATGGGGGAGGGAAGGCTGTCCCGGAATGAGGCAGCCCAGAGCTTTCTCCAGGGAGCGAGGTTCACTGGGGGTGGCCGCCCCCAAGGAGCCAAGGGCTGTGGCGAGGGGGTGTGCAAATTCCGTTCTCCCAGGTCAGTGTCTGCTGGAGAGGGAGCCAGCGGAGCCCGCAGCCCCCATGTGCCCCTCCCCCTGACCCGGGGTTCAGAGGGCCAGGGTCCTGGGGCCAAGGCTGACTGGGTGAGGCCAAGCAGAGCGGCCGTGGGAGCTTGCGGCCCTGGGTGCCGCAGGGGTGGTGCCGAGAGGAGAGGGGTCAGTCCCCCTGGACAGGGACCGTGTCCCACCTCCTGGTCGGGCTGTCCCGAGGCTCAGACACCACCCAGCCCACTCCCCCGGGAAGTGGTGGCTCCCAAGATCGCCTTCACCTCAGGACCCGCCCGCCCTCTGAGCTGGCCCCCGGGGAGCAGGTCAGGAGCCCCAGCCGCAGCCCCAGCTTCTTGGGGCAGACACAGCCGGTGGCCCGAGCGGCTTTGTTTCCAGGAATTCCAGAAGCTGCGGTAAAGCCGGGCCTCCCTCCCGGCCCGACACACACGACCGACACCCCTCCTCTTCCCACCCACAAAGTGTGTCCTTGTGGCTCTAATTGATCCCCAAGTCCCTCCTGGGTCCCTAGTGAAAGGTCGCTCGCATGGGGGAGGGCACAGCCTCAGGGTCACTCACCCTCACCTGCCCCTCAGGACAGGCTGGCCCCTGAGCCATGTTGGTTAGTTACACCCACAGGTTGGGGAGCTGCACCCACGTGGTTAGTTACACCCACGGGTTGTCTCCTGACGCCACACGGAGCCCAGGGTCCAGGCTGGACACAGCGAGGACACTGAATGACGGGCACCCTATTTCACCCAGCGCTCCCCGACGAGAAGGGTGGGAGGACCCCCACGGGACCACGTGCAGTAACACCCCTCCTCCTGCTCTGTCCACAGACGGTCCAGCCTGGTCATCACCACCAAGATCTTCTGGGGAGGAAAGTAGGTGATGCTCCCACGGCAGGTCCAGTGGCCGCAGCCCCGAGCCCAGCCCACTCCCCTGGCTGAGGGGGCTCCTGGGGGGCAGGGGAGGCAGAAGCCAGGCCCTTGCCGCTCCCTTTCCCCTGGTGCCGATGCGGGAGGCCTGGCTTTGGTGCCGCCGTCTGCCCTGGCGCCCGTCCCTACGAAGGGAGGTCAAGTTCCCGAAAAGCGGCTTCGGCCGAGTCTGTCTTTTATTCAAACCTTGTTTAGTTTTTATGTTCACACTCGTGGATTTGTTCTTTTTTTCTGATCACCAAGGTAGCATTCTAAAAATCCTGGGAAACACAGACAATTGGTGAACTGTCCAAACCCCGACCTTCCCTGGGCCTCAGCACCCGTCCCAGCCTCCGGGAGTCTCCTGTGTTCTCTCTCGGGGGCTGGTTATTACAAATGTGGTTCATTCTTTAAGACATACGTTTATTGATTTCAGAGAGGAAGGGAGAGGGAGAGAGAGAGAGAAACATCAGTGACGGGAGAGAATCATGGATCAGCCGCCTCCTGCACGCTCCCCACTGGGGATCAAGCCCGCAACCCGGACATGTGCCCGACCGGGATATGGTTCATTCTTAATCTTTAAAAAAATCCACGCCAAGCAGAAGAGCAGATGGAAAAACAGGACCCCCTCCCACGGCCGCCCCCTCCCCAAGACGGCCGGGAGCAGCCTGGATCCCCCTCCTCCCACACCCCCGCCACGCCTGTGGGAGCGCCCCGGTGGCCTCCTGGTTTCCACCCCGAAGTGACGCCTGCTGACCTACCTTTTTGCCCAACATTTGCGTCATCAACACCCCGAACCGCCCTCACCCTCACGCGCTGTGGGCCTGTTTTTCAGAGCGGAGACCGAGAGGGGCCTCTCCCGGAAGCACATCATAGAAGGTGAGGGGCCCTGAGCCCCAGGGTCCTCCACACCCACCCCTCCCGATAAGCCGAGCCCCGGGCCTGGGGACACCCGCTCCTCCGTGTCCCGAGGGAGGGCAGGGCTGTGGGCAGGGTGGGGCCTGTGTCGCCCTGGGAGGGACGGTGTGGCCTCCGGGCAGGACACAGACAGGCATGGCTTTCCATTCAGTGCTGATCGGGACTCACTTCCCCAGGCCTCTGACGCGGCTCGGGGAGAGCACCGCCCCTGGGGCCCCGGGAATGGGGGGCACCCAGGCGAGGGTGGATGCCAGACCCGCCCAAGGGGCTCAGCGCCCGGAGCACAGGGCCGGTCAGCCAGCGCGACCCTCTTCCACTGTGTTTTCCGTGTCTCCTGCCTTTTCTGTCCTCCTCATGTTCATCCACTAACAGACGTCTGGGGGACCTGGCCCCCCTGCCCCAGCCCAGCACCCACTCCGGCTCTGCTCTGACCCCAGGTGCAGGGTCACGACTGGTGCGGTGGACGCCACACATCACCCCACGGGCCACGGGAGACCCGGGACGGTCCCCCCACATCCCAGCACAGGACATTGGCTTCCTCCCCTGGTCTCCACGGCCCCCAACTGCCCGCCTCTCCCTTCCACCTCTGGCTCAGGCAGCGGCCCCAGCAATCTGTGACGATGGTGACCCTCCCCCCCCACTCCTCCCAGGTCTGAAGGCCTCCCTGGAGCGGCTGCAGCTCGAGTATGTGGACGTGGTGTTTGCCAACCGCCCGGACCCCAACACGCCCATGGAAGGTGGGTTCTCCGTCAGCTGGCCCGGAGGTCCTACCCTGAGGCTTGTGGGCCTCGGCACAGGCCCCGCTGGGCACCCAGGCCAGTGGGGAGGGGAGGCCAGGCCTTTGGGGTGGAGAGAGCGGGCAGGGAGGCCTGAGCTCGGCCCCAGACACCCCCTACCCCCCAGCCAGGGGCACCTGGCACACCTGGGTCCACGCCTGATCCACCGGGTCCCCGTCCGGGGTTCGGGGCTGTGGCATGCTCTCCCCTCCCGGCTGTTAAGAGTTTGCAGCTCTGTGGGGTCACAAGATGATGGCTCGTTGCAACTGCTCCTCCTCTCCATCACCTTCCCCGAGGCCTCCCTCTTGCGCTCAGCTCCTTCGAGGAGAAAAGACATGCAGGCTTCGCAGAGCAGTTTTAGTTTCTTAGGCGCTTAATTATTCTTTCGCCTCCCGCGGTCACCCCTCCCATCTCCCTCAGCCTCCTGCTTCAGTCCGTTCTCATGTGCTTTCCTGCTTCGGGGACTTGGAACGTTAGGTCGTGTTCAGTTATTTTTCCTTCATTTGTTGACATACGTGTGTATATATGTACACCGTATGCGCACGCGTGTATATATATATATGTGCGTGGGGTTTTTAACGCGAATTCTGCGGAAGTGATTTGTGCCTCCCTCCCGCGCCCTCTGTCATTCCGCGCCTCCCCGTGTTCCCACAGCTGTCGACTCTGGTCTCTAAATCTTTCTTTTATCACCAGGGGACCCATTTAGTTCCTCCAAGTCCAGGACATTCATCATAGAAGGTACCCAGTACCCTCGCGGGCCATTGACCTGTGTCTGAGCTGCATTTTATGAGGCAGTG
>NW_006293088.1:9584733-9588267 GCF_000327345.1 Myotis davidii | reverse complement strand
TTTCCCCCAGGACAAACTCCTCCATAAAATGCATAAGGGAAACTCAGTGCCCGACACCCACCGGCGGCTGTCCTTCATTCTCCCGCCCTCTGTGCATGCCCCGCCCCCGCCTGGCACTGCTAAGGTCCTGGGGCAGCCGCGGCCCCGCCTGAGCGGGGGATGCTGCGATCAGGGCCTAATACCTGGGCGCTGGGTGGGCCGGGGCAGGGCTGGGGGAGGCCAGATTCCCACCGGAACAAACACATCGGGGATCCCAGAGTGTGTGGCCCCACAAGTCTTCTCTTCTCCGTAATTCATGTTTGCTAAGCTCCTGCCCCCACCAGAAGCCATGAACTCCATGCGAGCTGCGCCCACAGCGCCTGGCTCCTCCGTGAGCGTCCTGGCGGTCATGGCACTCATATCCCTGGGAGGGCTGGCCACCTGCCACTCACCCCTTCCTGTGTGGCCTGACCCCCCACTGGAATGGAACATTGTCCCCCTGGAAGGACCCCCTCATGAGCCGGGAAACTCGAGACCCGGGCAGCCTCTGGCCCCAGGATCCCACACCACGGCAGGCCACAGCCTCCTGGGGGCCTGGGCTGAGTTCCACGGTGGCAGGGCTCCTGCCTGCAAACTGGCACTGCCACCTGACCCCTCCCATGTATTGTTTGTGCCACGGCAGGAGATGCCAGGGGTCTTGGCAGCAGCTGCAAGGATTTGTTCGGCAGCATTAAATATTGAGGCGCAGGACAGGCCCCTCGCTGTCCCCGTGTCTGGGGCACTGACATCACTCTCGGGCTGAGGGCAGAGTGCCATGGTCCGTGTGAGGGCACCATGGTCCCGGGTGTGGGCTCCATGCCCGCCTGCCACCGCCTGGGACCCTCCGGGAACCCAGCAGCCTGGGCCCAGGGCATCCGCTGTCAGGGCCGCCACGGGCTGTGGGGCTACCGCGTGGCCGTGACCGCAGGCTCGGGCGGCCTGCCCTCTGCATGGAAGGGCCCTGCATCGCACGGCCCCTCGTCAGGAGGGAGCGGCCGGGAGCCAGGCTGGGGACGGGCGCCTGGGCTTCCTCTCCAGCATGTGGGCCTGCGCCGTGGCTGAGAGGAAGGGGCGCTCGCACTGCATGGCTGCAGGTCCCCCGAGAGTGTTTCTAAAGAGCCCGACGGGGCGCCAGGCCAGCACGGGGCTCAGGGCGCGGGTGTGGGACCCTCAAGCCCCTCCAACCGACACTGTTGTCCTCCACGTCGACCGGTGTCAGCAAAAGGGCGGCCCATGGGGGTCCAGGCTCCCCGCCAGCCAGCTCCCCTCCCTGGGACGGGAGGGAGGACGGGGCTCGGCCTGCAGGTGTGGATGCCCAGGTGTGAGTTTTGAGGGGGTCTCCATGCCCACGGTGACGGCCACCCAGGAGCCCAGTCACCGCCGCCTTCTCCTGAAAGGGGCCCTCGGCCAGGGGCCCGCGTCTCGCTCAGTTTTAGAAACACTGTTTGTCGGCTCCACTTCCCACGCTGCCGGACTTGCAAGCACTGTATGGGGCCCGGGAGGCAGCTGGGGGACCGGTCTCCCCCGCGACGCTGAGACGTTAGAACAGAAATGTGAGGCCAGGCTCTGTTTCAAAACAACAACGTCCCCACGAGCTAAGGCAGCCCCGGAAGGAGAGCCGGCAGGTTTCACCTCCCAGAGCCTCCCTGAGGAGCCGGGGCGGGGGCGGGGGGGGTGTCTCCCCGTTTAAAAGCAGGGCCGGTGTCCACGGCTGAGGTCCTAGGACACGGGATTCTCGCTGCCGGGTCTTCGGTGGAGACCTTGACCCCACGCTGCAGCCTCGGGCCTCCCCAGGAGGGTCCCCCACACCCCATGGCGCTAGGAGCAGAAGCCACCCTGTGCCGGACACGCTCCAGCCTGGGATGGGGCTGGCGTGCGAAGCGGGGGCCTGGCCCAGACGGGCTGCCCCTGTCTCCTCTAGCTCTTCTGGGCCACCCAGGGCCCTGCGCCCTCTGTCCCTGCAGATGCCACGGTCCCTTCGCCCTCCAATTCTGCAGCTCCCAGGGGGAGGGGGAAGAGCCCGGAGCAGCCGCCCAGCAACAGGCCAGCACTGCGTTTACCTCTGCTGCCTCCGCCAGTGTGGCTGTGACCTTAACCCCTACCTGGCTCTGCCTGGGGGTCGGTCCTGGTCCCTCCTGGGCCTAGAGAGCCTCTCGAGGTTGGCATCACATCCTTCGATCTCCCCCCACGACCCTTCTAACCTGACACAGCAGCACCCAGGCCACCCACCACCCGTCTCTCAAAGACCCCATAAGGCCTGTACCTACCGGGGGAAGTCATTTTCAAGACCAATTGCTTGGCCCTGGCCGGTGTGGCTAAGTGGATAGAGCATCCACCTACGGACAGAAGGGTCCTGGGTTGGATTCCGGTCAAGGGCATGTACCGAGGTTACAGGCTCCTCCCCGGCCCAGGCCCTGGTCAGGGCGCAGGCAGGAGGCAACCCATCGATGTGGTTCTCTCGCATCGATGTTTCTCTGTCTTTCCCTCTCTCTTCCGCTCTCCCTAAAAATCAGTGGAAAATATCCTCGGGTGAGGATTTTTTTTAAAAAAGACCAATTGCTTGGAGCAGGTCCACTTTTTTCTGTCGCCCCGGATCCCCGCACCCCGGCCTGGGAGCCAGGAAGTACAGAGCTTGCAAGACGTCTCTGCAGCACCCTGCCCTGCTCCCGGCGCGCCTGTGTTTGCAGAATGTCCCCCGCTGGGCCCCGGGCCCCTGCCACCCCCAACCTGCAGCTTCCCCTTCTCTCCTGACAGAGACCGTGCGCGCCATGACCCACGTCATCAACCAGGGGATGGCCATGTACTGGGGCACGTCGCGCTGGAGCTCCATGGAGATCATGGTACGGTGGCCTCGGGGGTGCGTGCCCGCGTGGGCTCCTGCCCGCTCTGCGGAGGGAGGTCCCAGTCCTGGGCTCCGGCAGGTTCCGGGCTGTGGGTCCAATGGCACAGGTGCTGTGACGTGCGGGGGTCATGGCTGCTGGCCTTGCAGGGGGTCTTGGTCTCAGCTAGGGGTGGGGGTGGGGCTGACCTGGGTTAAGATGGGCTCACTCCCCTGTGGCCCAGGACTGCGAGGGGGGCCTCCGGGAGGCTGTTCTGGGGGGACCTGAGCAGGTGCGAAGCTCTTGGCAGAGGCCTGCAGCCCCGCGGACAGCCGCCTCGGCCCGGCACCGAGCTCTCGGCACCGAGGAGCCACCAGCGCCTTCTCCCCATTTCACAGACAGGAGAACTGAGTCTCCTGGGCTGGCACGCAGGGCTTCCCCGGGGTCTGTCTGCGGACATCAGCCCTAGCTCACCACAGTCTGGTCTGCGGGGCTGAGGCCTTAAGCTCCAAGTTCCAGAAATGGGCAGATGCGGCCACTCGCCCTCCTGACCCAGCATTTTCTACCGGTGCCACCCCACCCCGGCTCCAGGGCCCTGGAGTGACAACCAAAGCAGTAGCCCCCGGCAGGCAGCCCTGATGTGCCCCTGGGCCAGGCGCTGTCCGAGGGCGATCAACACCGCTGCTCATTTGATCCT
>NW_006293088.1:9575596-9576931 GCF_000327345.1 Myotis davidii | reverse complement strand
CTCCTCTAGCTCTTCTGGGCCCCCCAGGGCCCTGCGCCCTCTGTCCCTGCAGATGCCACGGTCCCTTCGCCCTCCAATTCTGCAGCTCCCAGGGGGAGGGGGAAGAGCCCGGAGCAGCCGCCCAGCAACAGGCCAGCACTGCGTTTACCTCTGCTGCCTCCGCCAGTGTGGCTGTGACCTTAACCCCTACCTGGCTCTGCCTGGGGGTCGGTCCTGGTCCCTCCTGGGCCTAGAGAGCCTCTCGAGGTTGGCATCACATCCTTCGATCTCCCCCCACGACCCTTCTAACCTGACACAGCAGCACCCAGGCCACCCACCACCCGTCTCTCAAAGACCCCATAAGGCCTGTACCTACCGGGGGAAGTCATTTTCAAGACCAATTGCTTGGCCCTGGCCGGTGTGGCTAAGTGGATAGAGCATCCACCTACGGACAGAAGGGTCCTGGGTTGGATTCCGGTCAAGGGCATGTACCGAGGTTGCAGGCACCTCCCCGGCCTGGGCCCAGGTCAGGGCACATGCAAGAGGCAACCAATTGATGTGTTTCTCTTACATCGATTTCCTCTCTGTCTTTCCCTCTCTCTTACACTCTCTCTTTATAAAAATCAATGGAAAAATATCCTTGGGCGAGGATACAAAAATAAATAAATCAAAAGCCTCTAGAAATGGTCCCAAGAACAAAGAGCAACTGAAGAGACATCTCTTCGAGACAGTCTATGAAGATTCAGTGAGAAAGACAAGAATCTATGGTATCTGAACCATGATTGCCCCCACTCTTCCCCTTCCCAGCTCAGTGAGGCAGAAACTCCACTGTGGACCACTGCAGTCATGACACAGGACTCCCTCATCCTCCTGCCCCCAGTCAGATGGACTTTCTTCCTGGGAGGAACAGGATTTTAAGGTTTGTCATCTGACCCCAGCTCCGTGTGGCTGAGGCTAGGTACTGGGAAAACGCAATTGAGAAGCAGAAAGCTATGGGAACTTACGAGCCAGAATCTGCGTCAAGGTTCTGTGGAACAGTACCAACAATGTTTAACAAGATATCCGTCTGAGCTACCATTTCATTAATTTTTTCAGTAAGTGCCTCCCAATCTTCGAGAAGCACTTCAGGAAAATCCAGATGCTGGTCGATCTTGAAAGAATAGAAGTCAAGAGTACTAATCAAACTTAAAAGAATTTTAGAGATACCTAGAAAAGTGAGAAAAGCATGAATTGTTAGAAGTATTTGTAAGTTTACTATTTCTTTTTTAAAAAATATATGTTTTTATTAATTTCAGACAGGGAGGGGGAGAGAGAGAGAGAGAGAGAGAGAGAGAGAGAGAGAGAGAGAAATAAAAA
>NW_006293088.1:9575283-9575532 GCF_000327345.1 Myotis davidii | reverse complement strand
CACAAACATAAAAGAGCTTTTGAGGTGAGGGTATCGGTGGCCCGGCAGTTCAACCTCCTCCCGCCCATCTGCGAGCAGGCGGAGTACCACATGTTCCAGCGCGAGAAGGTGGAGAGGGCCGGACCTAACCGGTGCCCAGGATCGCTGAGAGGGGGAGGGGCAGGTGGCGGTCCTTCCCTGGGAGGCCCGAGCGTCCTCCCTGCTGCCCGGCGGCCCCGCACCCGGTGCCGGGCAGGGCCCAACGTGCTT
>NW_006293088.1:9573893-9575141 GCF_000327345.1 Myotis davidii | reverse complement strand
ATGCACCCCCTCCCCCAATCCCCGGCCCCCTGCTCCACCCTGCACCGCCCTCTCCCCCCGCCGCCCTCACCCCACCTGGGGGCCCAGGGCATGACCTCGCCTGGCTTTCCGCCTGCAGGAGTGGGTGCCATGACCTGGTCCCCTCAAGAAAATCAAGACTACTGAAACCTCAATGGAATCATTAACATGATGACTTAAATAGAAGGCAGATTTTCTCTAAGAAAAAAAATAGTGGTGTTTTGAGGAGAGGGGAGGGGAGGGGAGGGGAGGGGAGGCCAGGGACGGGCATTTAGTAGAGGTGAGGCCTCGGCCGACAGCCTCGGTGCTGGGCACCCTTCCCTGGGCCCCTGCCCGCAGGTGGTTCGGGCCGTGGGAACTCGGGGCCCTGTCTGGCCAGAGCCGGGGCCAGAAGAGCTGCCCACCCCATGGGCATGCCCAGGTGAAGAGGTGCCTTCACTCCCCTGCACCCCCTCAACACCCTCCTTGGCTCCACATGTGCCTTTGGGATGCTACCCCCCCATGCACACACATGCTCACACATGCTCACACATGCACATACATACACATACATGCTCGTGCACACGCATGCTCACACATGCACACACCTGATCCGGGCTGAGCTCAGAGCCCGGCTGCACAGCTTCTTCATTGTCACTCAGAGGTGAGTCCCACACGCACACCTCCAGACAGGGGACTCCAGGAGGGTGTCCAGCGTGCAGAGGAAGGCCTGCCCAGGGCCTTTCCAGGGCAGGTCCAGCCCCGGAGCCCCAAGCCCCAGGTTCAAAGGCAGAGGGCCTGCCTTACTCACTCCTCCCCAACCCACTGCAAGGCCAGGGGGCCCTGCAAGGCACTGCACCCCGGGGAGTGGGAACAGGGAGACCGCACCCTCAGTGCCGGACCAAAGACCGCACACCTCCCGGATGCCGGCCTCCTGGGAGAAGGGAGGTCAGCGGGCCCCTCCTGTCCTGGGTCACAGGCCCCCCTCAGCCCCCCAGAGACAACGGGCTTCCGAGTGCAGTGGTCCCACGCTTCCAAAGGCCAGGAGGGGCCCTGCCCTGGCTTCAGCCCTCAGCCCTCTGCACACACAGGTCCAGGTGACCTGCCCTCACCTGTGGTCTGTTCTTCCCCTCCCCCAACCAGGGCTACCAGTGGCTGAAGGACAAGATCCTGAGTGAGGAGGGCCGGCGCCAGCAGGCCAAGCTGAAGGAGCTGCAGGCCATCGCCGAGCGCCTGGGCTGCACCCTCCCG
>NW_006293088.1:9570276-9573608 GCF_000327345.1 Myotis davidii | reverse complement strand
TGTGACCATAGGTAAGGGGGGGAGGCGTGGCCACAGGTAACAGCTGGGGGAGGCGTGGCCATAGGTAATAGGCTGGGGCTTGGGGGCCAATTGGAAGATGTCAGGAGTCCCTTACGCCTGGGCCAGCCGCTTATGAGCCAGCCATGGATAGTGGAGGCCCCACATTCGTGGGGAGAAGGTGGGTCCCTGAGCACTTGAGCCACCTCTCCGCCTGGGCAGTCTGTGCCAGGTCTCCCCCAGCCCCCACCTGCACTGCTGAGCGCTGGACTTGCTAGGTCCCTCCTGGCCCACAGACTCAGGGGCTGGTGTCTCCTGCCCGGGGAGGGGAGGGCAGACCGGAAAGGGCACCCGCGGTGGGTGCCTCCTCACCTCTGTCTCGCCGCCCCCAGCCTGGTGCCTGAGGAATGAGGGCGTCAGCTCTGTGCTCCTGGGCGCGTCCAGTGCAGACCAGCTGATGGAGAACATTGGAGCAATACAGGTGAGCGGGCCCCATCGGTCATCGGCCCAGCAGGTATTCGCGGAGCCCCTACTACGTGCAGGCACTGTGCTAGGCACGTGGGCTCCATCAGCGAACCCCTGAAGAGCCCTGCTCCGGAAGAGCCGGTGTTCTAGCCAGAGAGACAGCAGGCACTGAAGTGGAGAAGTGGGGGGTGAGAGTGGGTGTCAGATGAGCGCTGTGAGGGGGAATAAGCTGGTGTGAGGGCGGGTGTCTGGGCGAGGCAGAGCCGTGGGCCCAGGGTGAAGGGGCTGTCAGCGTGAGCTCGGGGAGACAGTGGCCTGTGAGAAAGGTCCGCAGGTGAGGCGTGGCCATGCACATCTTCAGGAAAGAAGGGGCCGGGCAGCAGGACAGCTGGTGGTGGCCAGGGCTGGCGAGGGCCCAGGAGCAGGGCAGGAGTGGGGGGCGGTGGCAGGAGTGGGGGGTGGAGGCAGGAGTGAGGGGCGGAGGCAGGAGTGGGGACAGAGGCAGCAGTGAGGAGTGATTAAGCTGCCGTGGGAGCCCTGTGGTCCCAGGAGAGTAGGGGCACAGTCTGACTTTGGTCTTAAAAGTGACCCCTTCTCTCTCTGGCTGCTGAGTGCAGGGAAGACTGGGCAGCAAGGAGATGTGCTGGGGGTGACAATGGTGGAGGAGATGGGGGAGCCGGGTGCACCTGGATGTTGGAAGCTGGGCCGGCAGAACTGGCCCACAAACTGGATGTGAGGGGGAGCGAGTCAGAGACGCCCCTGGGTTTGGCACAGGGAAGGTGAGGTGGGTGAGGTGGCGAAGGCTGGGAAGGCGGCTTGGGGTGTGGCGATCAGGGGTCTGGCGCCGGAGGCCGCACTGTATGCCTCCCAGAAGGTTCTGGAGTACGCTGGCCTTTGAGGGGCAATGTATGCCCCAGGGCGGACTTCCTCTCTGCCCCGAACCTTCTGGAATAGACAGCAGTGTGGTCCATCTGCCTCCGCTGGAGCTGGGCGCCCTGAGGGCCCTGCGGCCGCCTCCTCCCACAGGCATGTGGCGGGACCCCGACCTGCTCTTGTCCTGGCCCACAGGTCCTCCCCAAGCTGTCGTCGTCCATCGTCCACGAGATCGACAGCATCTTGGGCAACAAGCCCTACAGCAAGAAGGACTACCGGTCCTAGGGGCCCGCTGGCCGGACACTCCCTCCCCGCCCCGTCTGCTCGCTGCCCCTCGCTTCCACTTGTCTGAAGCCAAGTCACGAATGTGGTTCCCATCACAGAGAAAACCTCCAAGATGTCCCAGGGAACAAAGAAGCTGCTGCGACACCCCACCCACTGCTCCTGGGCCCTCATCCGGCCGGGACGGCGGTCAGGTGTCCCCTCACAGGCTGCACCTTCCCACCGGGCCTCCCCGGAGCCTCCGCAAGCCCAGGCCAGGCTGGACCGGGGCCAAGAACCCCTGGTGTTGGCGGCGGGGAGGAGGACCCGGGCCTGGTCCTCCTGGGGCCCCTCCGCAGGGCCCTGGGCGCTGGCCTGGGCCTCCCCAGGGGGTCTCCCTCTGAACCAGGGCCCGACCTCAGCTGCTTCCCCACCCCTGCGCCAGGGGGTCTCTCAGGGGCCTTCTGTGCTGTCCCTTGACCCCACCTCCTCCCTGGCTGGTAGGGGTCGGGACCCAGGGGGGTCGGCTCTGCAGTTTGGGGCCCACAAGAAGTTTGGGGTCTGATTTCAAGTTCATTGTCCTTGGCAGGGGCCCCACCTGTCCCCCCTGCCAGGTACCCAGGTCGCTGCCCCCTGTCCTTGCCCCGGAAGGCAGGCCCCGGGGCTGTGCGTGCTGAGCTGGACTGTGGCTGCTGACCACGTGTGGGAGAGGACGCCCTGCTCTGCTGGGGGTCGGCCTCGGCTTCTGCAGAGAGGACAGGCTTGAGCCCTTCCCGGGGACCCCGGGTCTTCTGTCTGCGCCCAGGGCGGGGGTCTTGTACCCCGAGCAGCAGCCCCACCGTGGAGGAACGACCCCGGAGGCTCCTGGAGAGGTGCCCCGTGAGGCTTCGGATCGGGCGGGGTTGAGGTGCTCCATCCTGGGGAGCTAAGAGTCTCTGTGCTCAGAGCTTGCGACCTGGGCAGCAGTGTCACCCCGGGCCCCCACACGCTGTGACACGTGAGGGTGTCACTTCACACCACTCCCCAGCCTGGAGCAGGTTGGGGACAGGGACGAAGGGCCGGACACACAGGCTGTCAGCCCCTTGCAACCCCAGCCTGGGGCCGGAGGGGACGGGGGAGCAGAGGGGGGCCTGCAGCCAGGAGCCCCAACCCCATGGTCCTGAGAAGTGCCCCAGCCTTTGCCGGCTAGGTAGGGGGCAGGAGCCGGGCTCTACAGAAGTGCCAGCCGCTCTGTGGGGGCCCTGTGTGCCAGCCCCCCAGGCTCCCCACACCCTCCCGTCACCAGGAGGCCTGCACAGCGGTCCTGTGTGCAGAGCTGCCCCCTAAGGCCCCCTCCCATCTCCCCCCTGCCATTCTCAGAGGCCTGCACCGTCCAGGCTGGGCTGAGGCTGGGAAAGGGCTTTGAGAAAAGCCACAAAGGCAAGGGGGGTGGGGACAGCTCTCTCCACTCCTGACCTCTGTGCTGAGCCTGGAGTCTAGAACCTTCCCCTCCTCGCAGGCCTGGCCCTTGGGGTCTTTTCCAGCTCGTCCCCTACAAGCTTCACTGTGGGTGTGGGGAGTGGGCAGCGCCCATCCTGCCGAGCGCCTAGCCTGTGCCACTCCCCATCCTATGGGGGGGTGACCTGCTCTGAGGGCGGGCGCTGTGGGGGCATTCTGTCCAGCCCACCCCTCCCCGGGCGAGTGGCTGGGCCTCCACACGCTGCCCCAGACCGCCTGCTGACCACCCACCAACAGGG
>NW_006293088.1:9568985-9570152 GCF_000327345.1 Myotis davidii | reverse complement strand
GCGGCGCAGGACCCAGCAGCCTCGGCCCTCAGCCCAGCCTGGTTCTCAGTGGCCTCTGCTTCCTGGGGGACAGGCCCCCGACTCAGGAGGGAGCTGGAGGGGGAGAGAAGGTCAGAGCCGGGAAAGGGATGAGCTGGGCCAGGTGGCCCCAGAGGGTGGCCCGGCCCCTGCACAGAGTGGGGCGCTGCCCCCCAGCCTTGCCCCACCCCCACCCCGGGAGTGCCCTACATGGGACTGGGCCCGCGACAGGCTGGGGTCGGTTTTGCTTGTTGGTGCCACACAGAGTCCTGCCTCCTCCTCACCCGCGTCTGGTCGGAGCTGAGGGGCGGGCTCACTGGTCTTGCTTGTCTTGTAAATAACGCGTTTTCTCCGTTTTTTTTATGACTGTGGTTCCCCCGCTAACGCGCTCCCTCCGTAGGCGAGACCGCCATCCGCCTCGCTTCCCAATGACATGTATTTATGGAATGACCAATAAAACCCAAGCCCGTGGGTCGGCGGTCCCACCTGCTGCTCCCCTCTTTTCCGGGCTTGGGGGGCTCCGTCAGGGCTGGGCAGTGGGAGGGGGCAGGCTGCCACCATTCAGCAGACGGGGGCCCCGAAGCCTGCGGCCAAGGGCAGGTTGGGAGAAATGGGCCCTGGAGAAGAGGCAGAGATTGGGGACCAAGACCCCCATCTCTCCTGAGTGATTCAGGAATGGGGGTGCCCCCACCGCCCCATCACATGCTCTCTGGTTGCTTGGGGGCTCTGTCCCCTCTGGGGACACAGGTTGGGTCCAGGGGCATCTGTTTGATGCAGTGGGGGCTGTGTTTAGGGGTGCAGGTGGGAGGGCGAGGCACCACCCATGCACACCCTTCTTGGGGTGCCCCGCTCTCTCAGCCCTTCAGCCCTGTGGGGCAGGGTCTTCTCAGGCAACACCCCCACCCCCTTCACCCCCTCTGCTCCCCAGCCCCACCCGCTCCTAGATCATGAGAATCGAGGGAAAACACTGATTCGGTCCTTTGCCAAAGGATTTATTAAAACGCAGAAAACCGACACACACAGAGTACAAAGTGAGGGGGGCGGGCAGCAACGGTCTCTGTCCAGCGTCCCTCACGTCCTCCAAGTGGCCCACCACTTACAGGGGCTCCGCTCCCAAAGCCCCAGCCCCCACTGAGCTGGGACCACCCT
>NW_006293088.1:9567024-9568829 GCF_000327345.1 Myotis davidii | reverse complement strand
GGTGGGAGCCCCCTCATCTCCAAGCTGGGGCTCAGGCTCCCGCCTCGATGCCGGGGCTTCAGGACACACACACACACCTGACGGGCCCTCTCTGGGTTATTGTACTTAAAAAAATACTTTGTTTAAACAAAATCTGGAAACTAAGAAAAAAATGTGAAACACAACGCCAGTGACTGGGCTGATATACCACAACCTGGAAACCTGCGGGGACCGAACGTGGGGCTGGAGCCGGCTCCCTCGATGGGGACGGTGGTGGGCATGGGACAGCCACAGGGGCAGCGGGGAGACCCCGGGCAGTGGCCAGGCCAAAACCGCGCTCCACGGTCCCCAAGCCCTCCCTCTACACGAGCCCCCAGATCCTCCAGAGCCCTGGTACCCAGGCCCTGGGAACAAGGGTACAGATGTCACCAGTCCGCTCCCAGCCTGGGCAGGGGACCCCCGAGGGCCCTTGGTGGGGGTGGCACCCAGGCCAGCTGTGGGCGTCAGCAAGACCTTGGTCACAATTGGCAGAAAACAAAGGAGCTTCTGAAGGCGGCTGGCAGGGCGGGCCTCCTGACGGGGCCCCCACACAGTCCAACCCTAACCCTCCGTCGGCTGGAGCCTGGCGGGAGATGCTTTCGGGGACTGTGGCCCAACAGAAGCTACTCGGCAGGGGTTCAAATAATAACAAAACCGCAGCCTGGCACCGGGGGTTCCGCTGGCCCACGACGACCCCTGTTCTGCCAGCAGCAAAACCAAAGCCGCCTGAAGATGCCAAAGCAGGGGGCCTCCGCCCACTGCCCTGGCTGGAGATAACTGATAAACCAAGAAGAAAACATTCTTATGATCCCTTTTCTCTCCCAAAGCAGTTAGCAGGAAGTGCCCACTGCCCTCGTCCTGGGCCTCCGGGTGCCCGGTGTGGGAGCCACAGCCTTTCCCAGCCAGCAGTGCCAGGGGCCGGGCCTGGTGAGAAGGACCCAGGGGGCACTGGCAAGGCCTGGGAAGGGCATGGAGACAGAGGGGGCAGAGGGAGGCTCCCCGGGGAGGAAGGGCGGAAGGGAGGAGCCACAGGCCTGGGGACGATGGACGCAGACCCTCTCCCGCTGCCAGGTGCCTCCTGGCCGGACGCTCAGACTGTCCACGTGGCCGGGAAAGGCTGGCACTGTGCCCCTCGAGGCCACCCACAGGAAGGGGGCACCTCAGGGCCTGGGTGGCAGTCACTTGCCTGTGGCTGAGCCAGGGCCCTCGCAGGGAGCACTGGCCGGGGACACGCGTGCAGGTGAGCTGCAGTGAGCTGGGATGCCCCCCACCCCAGAGCGGGTCGGCCGCGGCTGTGCGCATGTGCTGGAAACCTGCCGGCGCCTCCAGACCCTCCCACCACCCACCCCCATGCCAGGCTGGCCTGCCCTGGAGGGTTTGATGAGGATGGAGAGTGGGGCTGCCAGGATGGAAGGGGCGTGGGGCCCAGCCCTCCAGGGCTCAGAGCGAGCCATTTGCAGGGGAGGACGCCTGGGGCTCTGTGCCGCCGGCCAGTCACCCAGCCTCTCCCCAAGGTGACCCTCCAGATCCTGGCCCCGGGAGAGCCCAAGCCCCTCAAGGCACCCCACCCCAGGCCCAGCCTGCCTGCCACTCAAATGGATTCTTACCCAGAGGTCTCCCCAGGAAGCCCAAGGCTGGGAAACCCCTCCAGGCTGGGCGTCCGACAGACGGGCCTGGGCCTGGCCCACCCCTGCCCCACACCTGGGCCGTTACAGGCACCACCAGCTGGCGGAGGGGCCACCACCGTGTTCCTGGCAGGAATGAGGCGGGACGCCTGGGAAGCTCCA
>NW_006293088.1:9566713-9566964 GCF_000327345.1 Myotis davidii | reverse complement strand
CTTCAGGTTGGGTCCCCCGCCTCCCGCTTCCCAAGCCCCTGGGAGCACATCTCGGGCACGTAGGGCCCTGCCGGTGACAAGTGGCTGGATCAAGGCCTCTCCATAGACACACCCAGGGCAGGGGCAAGGGCTCACGGCCACCGTCAGAGCTGCTGTGACCTCCTGTAAATGCTGGCACACCTGTCCACAGCCACACCTGGCAGGTGGCCGAGACGCAGGCTCACAGCCGCATGGCCTCCCCCCACCCAGGA
>NW_006293088.1:9564876-9566557 GCF_000327345.1 Myotis davidii | reverse complement strand
TCACAGCCCTCCCCGCTGGGAGGCGCCCCTCCCTGCTGGTCCCCAGCCCTGCAGGAGGGGAGAATAAAGGCTGGCCCTAACCCGGGCAGCAGCCTGGCACTGGGGGCCGCCCGTGGGGGGGGGCAGAGCGGAAGGCAGTGCAGACAGGGACGGTGGGTGGGGCACACGAGCGCTCCGGGCAGACGCTGCAGGACTGGGGCAGCGGCAGGGTCCCGGGAGCTTCCGTCCGTCCGTCCGTCCGTCTGGAGCCCGTTGACTGACAGACAGACAGACGTATGCGGGTTAGTCTCCTCCCGACGCCACTCAACTTTTATCAACACAAACCTGTTCAAGTCTTCAATAGGAAAGTGCAAACGATGTACAAATAAATGAAGTCTGCGCTAAGACGTCGCCGGCAGGCGCCAGGCACGCCGTGTGGGGGGACGCTGTGTGGAACACACGGGGTGATGAGGTGGCACTTCTGGGCCCCGCCCCCACGTGATGGCATCACTCGGGTTCCCTTCCGGCCCCAGCGGCGCCCGCCGATAAAGGCAGGAGCTGTCCTCTCCTGTGGGGGTCGGGCAGGCAGCCCGGCCGGCCTGGCTGCAAGAGGCAGGTCACGGGTTACAGAGATGGGGGGTCGGGTCGGCATTGAGTGCAGCACCCCACACTCTGTCACTGCCCCACCCACTGCCCATCACAAGCAGCTGTAATCAGATGGGGGTCCCCAGCCAAGACCTCCCCAAGTGCCAGAGAGCGCCCCAGCAATCAGCAGCCCCCAAGGCAGCCAGGCTGGAACCCCACCCCCACCCTAAAGCCAAGTTCTCACAGGACCGATGGGCTTGGGGTACACTGGATAAGCTCCCTCTCCAGCCGCCCCCCAACCCCCGCCACCCTCCTAGCCCCAGGCAGGGAGCAGAGCGAGATGAGAGGTGAGTCTGGGGCGCCCACTGCTCAGCCGGGCAGTGGGGAGAGGAGGAGGCGGGGTCCGGGCCGGTGGCGGTCCCTGACTCACGCAGGGACACACATGTGCACACAGGAGCGCGCCCCTTTGCGTCCTGCCTTCCCAGCCTCTCGGGAAGTGTCCGGAAGGAAGCCTGGGCAGATGCACTGGCCTGAGATGGACCCCATGGGCAGAGGGGGCTGGGGCAGGGGGCTCCAGGCACGTGGGCGAGACCCCAGGAGCCCCAGAGGCCGTGAGGCCCGCATGGCCCAGGGGTGAGAATCAGCGCGTGCACAGGGCTGATTCTGGCCAGGCCTGAGCTGCCGGCTGAGCTGGGGACGGAGGGAGACCCTGGAGCCAGGAGCAGCCTTACCTCAGCTGGGAACGCGCGTTGCGAGAGAGGGAAGCCGAGGGGCCGGCTAGATATCTGTGAGAAGAGAAAACCTCGGCTAGCCCAGGGCGGGTCGGCCCCGCGGGCACCCCGCGCATGCTGCCCGGGACAGACGGGCACCTACCGGTCACATAGGGCCCCAGGGGCATCTGGTTGTAGTTGACGATCCCTCCCGGTCCAGGGCCCCGGAAGTTGGGCCCGAAGCTGCTGTTGTACATCTGGGAGGAGCCGAAAGCGCCCTGGAGGCAAGGACTCGGGTTTAGCACTCACGATTCTGCCCAGCAGACCCACGCCCACGCCAGGCGCGCTGGGGGCGTGCGTGAGGGGCTCGCCCGGACCCTGACCTGTGGGGTGGTGGGGTCGCCGGC
>NW_006293088.1:9564167-9564763 GCF_000327345.1 Myotis davidii | reverse complement strand
ACTGGGAGGAAGGGAGGCGCGGGCTGGGGGCCGCTGGGCGGTGCTCGCTCACAGCCTGTCACTGAGCTCCCAGAGCAGCTCCTCGCCCAGCCCTCCCAGGCCCGCAAAGCAGGGTCACGGCACCAGGGAGAAGACAGGGGTTCCCCAAAGAGCGTCTCCCAGGGGCCCCCGCCGTAGAGAGGGAGCCAACACGGGTTTCCCCCA
Source organism: Myotis davidii (assembly GCF_000327345.1). Lineage (NCBI taxonomy): Eukaryota > Metazoa > Chordata > Mammalia > Chiroptera > Vespertilionidae > Myotis > Myotis davidii. The sequence continues at coordinate 9,564,559 of NW_006293088.1, read as the reverse complement.
GGCCCGCCTCCTGCTCCCACCACGCTGGGGACAGGCTGGAGGCCACAGGCAGAGGCCTCAGGCAATGCCTCCCTCCCAGACAGCAGGGCCGCCCCTCCGCCAGCCAGTCTGGAGCCTCCGGAAGATTTGGAGGAGGGTCCAGGGTCTGAACGCGGGAACTCGGGCCATGACCTGAGTGTCCGTGTCCCCATCTTTAGAATGGGGTGACAACCCTCACCACCTAGGGCGTTACGAGGATCATAGAACGTATTTCAGGCTCATCGCCAGGACTTGAGGGACTGGGCGATGGACTGTCCCGTCCTGGCCAAGAGGCTCCACCCGCGGCTGACGTCTGTCCCGGGCCCAGGTCCCCATCAGCACCCGCATCTCTGGCCAGCGATGCACCGGGCAGG
>NW_006293088.1:9563560-9564072 GCF_000327345.1 Myotis davidii | reverse complement strand
GGGGCGGGGGGGGCAGGGAATGGGGGGGCCAATGAGCGTGGGCCTGGCCCCTTCTCCACCAGCACCATCCCTGTCCGGGACCCTGAGCAGAAAAGAGGGAGGAGGGACACCCTCCCACTCAGCAGTCCGTCCTCATCTTATCACGGTCACCGCGGAGCCCCCACAAGCTGCACCGTCACCCAGAGCGGGGCCACGCACCCAGCAGGGTCTGACCCAGGGCAGGGGCCCAGCATCCATGAGTCGATGACGAAATGACTCTCCTCTGTGGACAGCCTGGGCCGCATCAGATGTATGGGGAAGGGGGTGGCTGCTTGCTAACCCCTTAGCCCGCCCCTCTTGAAGCCCCGCCCCCCATGACCTCTGACCTTGAACCTGCGGGCCAGGAACTTGTTCTTCATCTCCAGGTAGTTGCCCTTGTGGATCTCAGACTTGAAGGGCTCGTTGAGGATCATGTATCTCGGGTCGTTCTGGATGTCCTGCCAGCGGGCGTAGCCGTGCCTGGGTGGCACCGT
>NW_006293088.1:9556309-9558951 GCF_000327345.1 Myotis davidii | reverse complement strand
TGGCTGGGAGGGTGCCTGGGTGGGTGGGAGCCTGGCTGGGTGGGTGGGAGCCTGGGGAAGCCCACACCTCACCTTTTCCCAGCTGCTCCGGGGAGGGCTGGGCCTTCTCCGCCTCCTCCGGCCGCTCCTCCCGGGCCCGCTCCTTGCCGTCTGCGCTCTCCTGCCTGTCCTCACCCTCCGCTCTGTCCTGGGCCGTCAGCAGGGCCTAGGGAGGCAGGTGAGGCCTCAGCAAGAGGCCAAGGCCAGGAACGGGCTCTGGGCTGGGACCCACGCTCTTGGCTCCCGACCTGCTCCTCCAAACCCAGAGGCCCGAACGGGAGCCCCGAGGAGTTCTGGGCCAGGCCTGAGAGGCCCCTGGGCCCCGCCCGCCCCTGCCCGGGCCCAGACACCCACATCGCCCACACCTGGACTTCCGGAGGCTTCTTCAGCTTCTGCACCCCCAGCTCCTTCTCATCCAGGTAGCCCAGCGGGGCTTCCATTTTGTCTGCAAGATGAAGGGGAAGGGTGAGGCAGGTGGGCTGGGCGGGGAGCAGGGAGGCCGAGTCAGTTCCCAACACACTGCCGAGTGGAGGGACTCGTGGGAAGTGGCATGTCCACAGCTCAGGTGAGGAAGTGACTTCCTAAGGTCGCCCAGGCCCGGAAACACACCCAGGAGTGGCCACCTCCAGGGACACACTGTGCCCAGAAGCAGGGTGTCCTCCGAGGCACCCACCCTCTCCGGGCCTCACCTGCCACCTGGGGAGGTAGCTGAGGGCTGCCCAGGCCTGAGAGGTACACGTGAGAGAAGACATTTTGCCCAAATAAAGCCCAGATCACCAAAAAGACAAGGAGATGGGCAGCGCGCCTGAAAAGACCTTTCCTAAAGAGGGTGCACCAAGCCCACGGCACCAAGATGCTGTCCTCGGGGGAAGGCAAATCCACCCACTGCCCACCACCAGCGCGGCCTTAAGCAAACCGTCCGGCAGCAAACGCTGCTGAGCCGGTGGAGTGGCGCGGCCACCGCGAGAAGTGGGGCAGTTCCTCCGAAATTACCGCCAGGACCCGTGCTCCCCGCCCCAGCTGCACCCGCGAGAAATGAAAACCCGCCCACATCACAACTGGAGCACAGAGGCTCACGGTGGCGTATCCACAGCAGCCAGAGAAGCAACAGCCCATCCACCCGCAGGCGAAGGGACACACAGCATGGGCAGCCACGCGGGGATGTGATTCGGCCATAGGAAGGAATGAAGGACTGCCCGGCCGGTGTGGTTCAGTGGTTGAGCATCCATCTATGAACCAGGAGGTCAAGGTTCCATTCCCGGCCAGGGCACATGCCCAGGTTGTGGGCTCGATCCCAAGTAGGGGCGTGCTGAGGGCAGCCAATCAATGATTCTCTCTCATCATTGACATTTCTCTCTCTCCCTCTCCCTTCCTCTCTGAAATCAATAAAAAAATATTTTTTTAAAAAAAGGAAATGAAGTACTGCCACGCCCCCACATGGATGGTCCTGGGAAACATGGCAGAAGCCAGGCATGAAGGCCACAAATGCATGATGCACATACAAGCAACGTCCAGAACAGACAAGCCCATGGGCGCAGTAAGTAGACTGGTGGCTGCAGGGGCTGGGGCACTGGGGAGGAATGGGGGTGATGCCATGGTACGTGTGTGTTCTGGGGTGAAAAAATGTTCAAGAATCGGAGAGAGGTGATGGCAGCACATCCCTGTGAACATACCAGAAACTACCGATAGCACACTTTGAAAGGATCAGTGTTGTGATGTGTGAGTCACACCTCCACGCTGTCATTAACAAGAAAACTCTCAGGGGAGCAATTCTTCTGCAGACAGAATCTTCAGGGGAGGGAGGCGCCCTTTGTGGGTGAGCAGAGGACTCGGGGTCTCCTGAGGCCTTGCCCCCTCCCGGAACCCAGGTGCCCTCCCCCACTCGTCCCGGCTCAGACCTGGCAGGCCCAGCGGGGCGGGCAGGAGGTGAGCGGGGCTGGTGGGCACGGGCGTGTTGGGATCCGAGGAGACGGCCTCGCCCAGCTTCTTGCCCTCGGAGCCCTCGGGGACCAGGTCCGGGGTGCTGTACCTCCCGTTGACGAGCTCGAACTCCTGGACCTGGGCCGGGGAGGGCGGAGGCGGGCGGTGGTCACAGCTCAGACGTCAGGGCCGCAGAGCTGCCAGTGCAACTGGGGGTGCCCCAGGCTCAGGGAAGATGCCACCTCTGCCCCAGGTTGGCCAAGCCCCACTCCAACCCCAATCTCCCTGGTCCTCTGCCCTTTGACCTGCCACCCTGGCCTCCAGCACCCCCAAACCACCCCCCAGAGAGGCATTCTGGGCCTGACTCAGACCCTGGGCAGCTGTGTGAGCCAGGCACCTGCCTCTGCCCACTGACCCCCCTGGAGCATGCCAGGGCCACAGGCAGCCCCGGCAGGGCCCTGAGGCTGACTCACCCACCTTCTTCCTCACCAGCGACATGACGCCGATGCGTGTGAGCACGTGCTGCCTCGAGAGGCCCTCGCGGGGCACGCCGTCCGCGAAGGTCTCGGCGCCGTCAGCCCCCGGCTCACACAGGTGCCGCATGAAGAGGGACACATAGGCTCTGGGGTGGGGGGGACTGGGGCTCAGGGAGTGGGGGGCCAGCAAGGACCCTCTGCGAGGGC
>NW_006293088.1:9554681-9555644 GCF_000327345.1 Myotis davidii | reverse complement strand
AGGGGCTTCTCCCTGTCACTCTTCAGCTGCCTCCGGGACTGTCGCCGGCCACCTGGGGAGCAGCCCCCCCCACCATGTCAGCGGGCCCAGAGACATCGGACACCACCCTCTCCGCCAACTCGCCCAGAACGGGGATCCCTCGGGGTGACCCCGAAGGATCTCGAGCCTGTCCCCACGCCCCAGAGCCCCCAGGCTGGCTGCCAGCCCCCGCACAGCCTCGCCCCAGCCCCGGCCGCAGCAGCGAGACTCACTCTGCCCTTCCGGCCTCTCCTCAAAGTCCTCGTCCTCGTCCTCGGAGCCGATGGAGTACTCGGACTGGTTGTCTGAGAGCTCGTCCTGCCACTCTGGGGAGGCGGGGGGCACAGGGTGAGGTGCCAGCAGCCCCCGGCCCCCCACCCTCTGGGCCACGCCGAGGCCCTAAACCCCAGCCCAGCAAGTGGCCATGAAAACCGCCTGCCTGGGAGCTCGCGGCCTAATATCAACGCTGCTTCCCAAGGGCTAGACCATTCTCCACCCATTTTACAGATGGGGAAGCTGAGGCCTGCCCCGGGTCACACCGCTGGCAGAGAAGTCACTGGGTCACCACACATCTTGTTCCCCAAACACCCAGCAGCCCCATTGGCTCCAATTCCCCACAGCCTCCCACTCAGGCCGGTCCCACACAGCTCCTGCTCCCCGGCCCCAGGGGCTCCTGCCACAGGATCCCTCTGACCTGCCAGAACCCTGCCCTGAGGCCCTCTGCCCCGAGGCACCGCACACCCTCCGAGCCGGACACGCACCCTGGTCCTCCTGGGACGTGTCGTTGTAGTTGACCTGCTTGCGGATGCGCTTGCCCTTGCCCAAGTTGCGGGCCAGGTCCTCCTGCTGCTGCTCGTAGTGGTGCCGGAGCAGCTTCTCCCAGTAGTCGGGGTCCACGTTCTCCTCCTGCTTGATGATCTCCCGCTCCACCTCCTCCTGAGACAC
>NW_006293088.1:9541419-9541690 GCF_000327345.1 Myotis davidii | reverse complement strand
GGGGAGAAGGAGGGCACAGAGAGGGGAGGCCTAGACCCAGGGTCCATCCCAGCCCCACCTCCACTTGCTGGGACCTTGCACAGACCCCAGACCCCCCACTTCCTGCCTGGCCTCCACCTACCGGGGGTGGTGGGCAATAGGGGTGACCTCTTTGTTCTAAGAAGGGACAAGATAAAATTGGGCAAAGGGGAGCTGGGCATGGGGCGAAGGACTGGACATGGGGGGGAGCTGGGCATGGGGCGGAGGACTGGACATGGGGGGGAGCTGGGTA
>NW_006293088.1:9539932-9541263 GCF_000327345.1 Myotis davidii | reverse complement strand
AGGCCCCGCACACCCTCCGAGCCGGACACGCACCCTGGTCCTCCTGGGACGTGTCGTTGTAGTTGACCTGCTTGCGGATGCGCTTGCCCTTGCCCAAGTTGCGGGCCAGGTCCTCCTGCTGCTGCTCGTAGTGGTGCCGGAGCAGCTTCTCCCAGTAGTCGGGGTCCACGTTCTCCTCCTGCTTGATGATCTCCCGCTCCACCTCCTCCTGAGACACGGGCGGGGGGGGAGGGGAGGTGAGGCAAGGCCAGCACACACAGCCACAGGGGGAGGAGGGGCCAGGGAGGGGGCCTCCCTACACCTCTCATTTAGGGGTCAAGGATGAATTGAAAAGCCTGCCTCCTCCAGGAAGCTTTCCCTGATCAGCCCAGCTTCCTGCCCCGTCAGTCACCACCATCCCTCCGTTCATCCCTCCATTCACTCCCCAAGGATTCCCTGGCCATGCGCAGAGTGGAATGAGCCCTGCCTGCCCTCAGGGGCTCCCAGGTTCTAAGGGAAACTGGCTGTGGGGCACAAGCAGCACCACGGGCTGCGTGGCAGGTGCCGGGCTGAGGAGGGGAGACCCAGGAGCTGGCCTTTGGGGGTAACGGGTTTGCGGAGTGGACAGGTGTGGCCGGCGTGCCCTGAAGGAGTGGTCCGGGGGGGCCTGATGCTGGCCCCGAGGGGGAGAGGGCGGGGGCTGGAGGGCGAGGCAGTGGGCAGGGCTGGGAGGCCTTGGACACCAGGCCCCGGGGCGGCATGAGGAGGAGGGTGGCCGGGCCGGGACCTACCACGCCGTCCTCCTCGCGCACCACGTACTGCGCCACCTTGAAGGAGCTCAGGTACTCGTTCATGTTCTGCAGCTCCGTGTCGTCCGTGGCGTCCTGGTTGCGGTCCAGCAGCTTGGAGATGGCCGCGTCGTCGTAGTGGATCACACTGCTGTCCTCCACGTCCTTGTTGTCACCTGGGAGAGGCAGGGTGCAGTCAGGGGACAGACAGGGCGCCCAGGAGCCGCGGGGCCCCCTCGAGTCCCGACCATGGTTCTTCCCAGTCCCCGCAGGGGCTGCGGCGGAAAATGGGGACCAGAGAGTGAACCTCACTGCCACGGCCCCACTGCCCGCCACGGGCATGCAAGAGGGAGGGGGAGCAGGGGACACGGCAAACGCCACGGGGAAGCCTGGTGCCGGGAAGGCCTCTGCAGGCGCAGGAGGGGCTGGAGCGGGGGAGGGGGCGGGGGGGTACCTGGTGGGGTGCTGCCATGCTTCTTCTTGGCGCTGGCGGCCAGGGCGCCCCCCTTGGAGGACTGGACATCGGGGATGGGTGTGATGGGCCTCTGGCCCTGAGACATCATG
>NW_006293088.1:9519493-9519805 GCF_000327345.1 Myotis davidii | reverse complement strand
CCCTGCCGCTGGCCAGGAGATGGGAGGCGGGCAGGGGAAAGAGGCTGGGGCCGGGCACCCCCAGGCCGACACCCACCCTCCACGTCGTCCTTGAAGAGCTCCTCGGTGCCGAACTTGAGGATGTCGTCCAGCTCCTGCTTGGTCATGGAGCCCGACTTGGAGCCCAGGCCGGGCCGCACCACCAGGTGGGTGAGCATCATCTTGCGCTTGGCCACCTGCGTGATGCGCTCCTCCACCGAGGCCCGCGTCACGAAGCGGTAGATCATCACCTTCTTGTTCTGCCCGATGCGGTGGGCGCGGCTGAAGGCCTGG
>NW_006293088.1:9518100-9519126 GCF_000327345.1 Myotis davidii | reverse complement strand
CTCCCCGGGAGGGAACCAATGGGGACTGCCGGAGACGCAAGGCCACCCCGTGAGGGCAGCGAGGCCGGAAGCTGCCCAGCGGGTGACAGTGTGCGCCGCCCGGCGTCAGTGGCCCAGTGTGATTGCATCTTCGTGGGTGACTGCACAGGTGCACACACCTGTGCATGAGACACAAGCCTGTGTGTGCCCCTAGAGCAGTGATGGCAAACCTATGACACGCGTGTCAGAGGTGACACGCGAACTCATATTTTTGGTTGATTTTTCTTTGTTAAATGGCATTTAAATATATAAAATAAATATCAAAAATATAAGTCTTTGTTTTACTATGGTTGCAAATATCAAAAAATTTCTATATGTGACACGGCACCAGAGTTAAGTTAGGGTTCTTCAAAATGCTGGCACGCCGAGCTCAAAAGGTTCGCCATCACTGCCCTAGAGAATAGTGTCCAGTGCATGCGCGTGCGCGCGTGTGTGCATGTGTGTGTGTGCACGTGTGTGCATGTGTGTGTATGTGTGTGTGTGTCCCTGCCCCACAGGGCGTAGCCAGGGCTCCTCCCTCCCAGCCTCCCCGTTCTTTCTCACCTGCTTCACTGCCCCTTCTCCCTCTCTTCATCCCCTCGCCTCCAGCAGGCCTTGCCCCCACTCTGTGCTCCTGTCCCATCCCAACCTGGCCCCTTTGGGTCTCAGGACTGACTCCCCCATCCTGCCTCCTCGATGGCATTGGTCCTGAGGTGATGACAGACCGCTGTGTGTCTTTGGACACGTCCCCTGCCCTCTCTGGGCCTGTTTCTTCCTTTGTACAGTGAGGAGCTGGAGGGGTGGCCAGAGCCTCCACTCGCCTCTCCGGACCGTATTGGCACTGAGATCCCCAGGGCCGGCCCGGGAGGAAGGGAGGGCCTGAGACACTGGGGGAGGGGGGGGGCAGGAGTGCCACAAAACTAGGGGTGAGGGGGGCCCAAAGGCTGCGGCGGTTGGGCATCAGGGCCACAGACCTGGATGTCATTGTGCGGGTTCCAGTCCGAGTCG
>NW_006293088.1:9511583-9513119 GCF_000327345.1 Myotis davidii | reverse complement strand
TGCCCAGGCCGCCCGCCCGGGTGGAGAGGAGGAAGCAGAACTGCTGGGCCCCCGGGGCTGAGGAGAGGTGGGTGCGGGCAGCTGAGTGCGGGTGGGGACAGGGCGGGGACAGAGCAGCCCACCTGAGCCCCCCGAGCTGAGCCCTGACCCGACAGGAGGAGCCAGAAAGAGGAGGGAGTCGGCTTTCTGAGCCCAGACGGGCAAAGCCCAGCTGCAGGCATCCAGCAAGTGCAGGCAGAGCCCCTGACGAGGCCGGGAGAGCTCGGCTCCTTGCCCTCGGGGCTCCCGGCCCAGGGTGCTGTGAGGGCCCAGAGCGCTCAGGGCCACAGCCCGGGGCCTGGGCTGCCCCACAGCAACACACAGGCTCTCAGGCCCACCGGGGCCCTTCGTTAAGTGACCCAGGACTGACCAGAGCACCCACAGAGCTGCAAACAGGTCCCCGAACTGCCCGATGCCTCAGCCACCCCCCCACCACGCGTGGCCAGGGCCACGTCTAGATGTTCTGTGTCCGCCCCCCGTCTGACATGAGTGGGCACAGGCGTGGCTGCTTGGGGTGTTCAGGCAGCGGGGCCCCAGCCCTGTTCTGAGCGTGGATGCCGGGAAACGGCCACGGGCCCAGGGAAACGGAGTCCGCGGCGACCTGCTGCAGACCGGCCACTGGACGCCCTGGTTCAGCTGGCACTTCCCACTCCACGGCCCTTCACTCCCAGCTCACTCCCACCTCCTGCCCACACCTCTCCTCCCAGGCCAGGAGCAGGGCAGGCGGGTGTGGGCACATGGCCCGCCCCGTCCTCCGTCCCCTGGGCAGCAGTCCAGAGGCAGCACGCACGTCTTGTCACTGGCGGGAGACCTAGTGCGAGGTTAGAGCCCGCAGGGCCGGCCAGCCCCTGGGCACCAGCTCCACTCGTCACAAAGGTGCTACTTCCCACCCCTCTGCCTTCCTCCTGTTACCTACAGAGCACCCCGACACCTGGCAGGCCCCCCGGAGGGTCCATGGGAGAAGTCCTTTTAGCATGAAACTAAGGGGCAGCTGTGAGGACTCGGGTTAAGGAATGGTCTGCTTCCGGGACCCATCAGGAGCCCTGGGTGGGGTGGGTACCGTTGAATCTGTCGATTGCCTCCTGCCGGAGGCCCCCGGTGATGCCGCCGTCGATGCGCTCGTACTTGTAGCCCTCGTACTCCAGGAAGTCCTCCAGGAGGTCCAGCATCTTGGTCATCTGCGGGGAGCAGGTTTGGGGCAGACCTCTACTGCTGATCCCCACAAGGACCCTGATTGTCTGAGGACAGGGACCCCCTACCCTCCCCCCCCAATGCCTAGTATGACAGGTGCCAGGAGGGACGTAGGAGCCCTGGGTGCAGAGACGCACACCCCGAGGCTGGGCAGCCCTACCCCACCGCCCACAGCGCCTCTACCGGTGTAACTTCAGGATGGAGCTGGAGGGAGGGCCTGGAGCAGCGCTGCCTGGGGCGCCGCCCGAACCCCCCACCCCCCAGGGCCCCGTGTTCCTGAGAAGCCAGGCTGCAGGGATGAGGGGG
>NW_006293088.1:9508953-9511460 GCF_000327345.1 Myotis davidii | reverse complement strand
GGGGGGAGATGCCAGGGGGGTGCGGGGAGCCAGGCAGACACCTGGGCGCTCACCTGGGAGAAGATGAGCACGCGGTGCCCCTCGTCCCGCAGCTTCCGGAGCATCTTCTGCAGCAGCATGAGCTTCCCCGAGGACTTGACCAGGGAGCTGCCGTCGTAGGAGCCATTGGGCAGGACGGGGGCCTCCTGCGGACACAGCGGAAGGTGGGCCTGGGGCGCCCCCTCCCCCCAGCTTGGCACCAAAGGGCCTGGCAATGGGCTGAGCGCTGAGCCCAAGCCTGGGTCAGGCGGGGCTCAGAGGAGCGGGTGCACCTGGGTCCCTGGTGCCCGGCATCACAGCCCAGGCAGGGCTCCGACCTGCCGGCCCGCCCCCCGTCTCCCTGCTGGTGACACCCCTCCAGGACCAGCAGGAGTGGCCTGGGCACCGGGGTCTGTAGGGCGGATGCCAGCAAGGCCAGCCCTGAGCCCCAGCGGGCAGAACGTCAGTCAGAAGGCCTCTGCCAGGCCAGAGCGGTGAGAGCAGCCTGGGGTCACCCACAGCGTGGCCTGCCACCCCAGCTCTGCGCTGGCCTCTTCCTGGGGGCGGGGGAACCAGCGAGGGTTTAAAGTCGAACCAGAACAGCAGCACCAGGCGCGACAAAGGCTAATGCTCTGAGAACGGACGTGCCAGTCTCTCCGTGAGGGCACTTTATGGGCACCGTCTCGTCTGGTCCTTCAGGGAGATGCCGCTATTGTCCCATTTTATAGCGGAAAAGCTGAGGCTCCTGGAGGGCCAGTCACTGCGGAGACCCCAGGGCTGGAGCCAGGGCCCCGTCTGCCCCGCAGGGCTGCACATCAGAGTCAGCGGGGTCCCCTCCCGGCCTTCCCGTCGCCCTTGGTGACTGAGTGCAGCCAGGTCAGCCCTCACAACCATGGCCTGGGGAACCTCGGGGGGACCCAATGCTCCCCACGGCTTGATGGGTCACAGGAGGGGCCCAGGGAAGGAGAGGGCCTGCCCGAGCAGCAGACGGAGGCAGGTTTTCAGAAACTTCTGGCACAATGAGGACCTGTATCACCTCCAGGTCCTCAAGGTCAGGAAGCACCACGGCAGCCACGGGCTCCTCCCACAGCAGCCACGGGCACCTACCACGGCAGCCACGGGCACCTACCACGGCAGCCACGGGCACCTACCACGGCAGCCACAGGGAAGAGGTAGGGATGGTTGCAACACTTCTTCAGGTCCATCATGATGTTGAGCAGCGACACCTGGTTCCCGCCCCCCTTGGAGTTCAGCGCCTCGAAGTTCCGCGTGAGGATGAACTTGTAGTACTTCCTGCAGCAGAGCACGGCACAGAGGAGAGTTGGGCTGACACCGGCCATGCCAGCCTCCCAGAGGGCTCTCTGCGGGGGGCCAGGGACCGGGGGCCCAGCACCCACTTACAGAGGCCAGGGGAGCCCCGAGAGGTGAAGCCACAGGCCTAGAGTCACCCAGCCAGCTGCGGGGGGACACAGAACCCAGGCAGCCCCAGACCCTGGTCGCTGAAATCGGAGAAGCAGCCTCAGATGGAAGAGTGGGGGGTGGGGGGGAGCCCAGGCCTCGGTGAAGCTGAAGAGCCCTCCCAGCCACCCGGGAAGTGGCCCAGGAAGGCCAGTGGGGCCCAGGAAACGGGGGGGGGGGTCCAGGGCAGGCCCCCCGCAGGCCGAGCCCCCACTCACTTCTGCATCTGACTCAGCTCCACGCGGACGATCAGCTCGGTCTTGGCCGGCATGTTCTTGAACACGTCAGCCTTGAGCCGCCTCAGCATGTGCGGCCCCAGCAGGTCGTGCAGCTTCTTGATCTGGTCTTCTTTGGAGATGTCTGCAAACTCCTCCAGGAAGCCCTCCAGGTTGCTGCAACAAAGAGCTGGAATGAGAGCCAGAAGCAGGGACCAGAGCAGGCCAAAGTCCCTCTGCAGAGGGAGTCAGGATTGGGGGAGGGAGTGGGCCAGCCAGGCCCTGCCACCTGCCAGAGGGTCGCAGGGAGGCCAGCTGGCTGGTGGGCCAGGTGGGACGGCCAGGCCCTGCCCAAGGGTCCTTTCAGTGTCCGCCTATGCCTGTGTCACCCGCACATCACAGCTCTCACCACACAGGATACCCTCCTCCACCCTGAACCCCCAGCCTGGGCAAGAAAATGGGGGCCAGGTGAAGACAAGGAGGCGGGGAAGGAGGTTCCACTGACCGGCACTCAACCTTCCTCCTCCTCTCCATCACCACCCCGGCCTCCTCCCTCCCCTCTCTGTCACCCGTGTGGTCACTTCTGGTCTTTGTGGAGGGAAAGCAATGAGCCTGGGGTGTGGGGGCAGGGACAGGACCCCTAGAGGACTCGGGGACCATCTGGGGAAGATTCAAGGAAAAACAGGATTTTTCCCAAGTGCTCGGCTGGTGGCCCCTCCACGCAGGTCATCTGAGGGGGGCACCGCTAACGCTCCCATTTAGTGATGAGAGACCGCAGCCCAGTGAGTGGCCTGGAGCAGGACAGGGACACTTCTT
>NW_006293088.1:9506747-9508677 GCF_000327345.1 Myotis davidii | reverse complement strand
CTTGGACTGGTTGTTCTTGAGCCGGTGGGCCTCGTCCACCACGAGGCAGGCCCACTCGATGGAGCCCAGGATGGCCTGGTCGATGGTGATGAGCTCGTAGGAGGTGAGCAGGACGTGGAACTTGATCTGCACTTCTTTCTGGAGGAAGAGCAGCATTTGGGCGCAAACGAGACAAGGTCTCCAGAGACAGAGGTGAGAAGGGGGAGCCGGAGCCCCCAGGGGGGCCCGGGACCGAGCGGAGGACACCGGCCACCAGGCCGAGGCCCAGAGCACCAACCGCACCGAGACCTGGTGCTGAAAAAGGAACCAGCTCAGTCCCTTCAGAACCGGCCGCGTGGGGGCCTGGTCCTCACTGGCCTCGTCTCGTCCCCACACGCCATTCAGCCGCGTTGTCACCGTCCCATTTGCAGCTCTGGGGTCCCAGGATGGGCAGCGTTCCCCGCGGCCAACAAAAAGCAGAGCCAGGACAGTGAAGGGGACCCAGCACCTGGGGCTCAATGCAGTGCAGCTGCCAATTTAAAATTCTTAATAACTTTATTGCTGAATTCGTTTCCTACGACAAGGCCAGTGGGACGATGGAGCCCAAGCTCACGCGAGGTCCTAGAGCCCCAGACAGGTCTCAGCCCCCTGCTCCCTTCCCTGCCCACCCCCTACCCCACCCCGGCACTGCAGCTCCTGTGAGCACGAAGGACACGGGACCTGCCACCGGCCAGGCGCTGTCCGGGGTGCTTCTCAAAGTGTGGTCCGGGGACCACGGTGTCTGCATCATCTGGGACACAGTCAGGAATGCAGCTCAGGCCCCGCCCCAGAGCTGCTGGCCCAGACCTGGTGACCCCTGCCCAGTGCTTGCTCACTCGCCCGCCCTCCACCGCTCTCTACCGTCACCTCCAGTTCACGAGACGACGCCCAGGCAAGGTGACTTGCCAGAGGTCACACAGGGGTGAGTCATGTCACTGCAAAATTCACTCAGAACCTCAGAATGGGGCCCTTTTTGGAGCTAGGGCCTTTGCAGGTGTAATTAGTTAAGATGAGGTCAAGCCCACAACCGGGCCAGTGTTGGTCAGTGATTGGGCGTTGACCTATGAACCAGGAAGTCACAGTTCAGTTCCCACTCAAGCTACATGCCCGGGTTGCGGGCCCATCCCCAGTAGAGGGTGTGCAGGAGGCAGCCAATCGACAATGTTTCCCATCAGTTTTTCTACCTCTCTATTCCTCTCCCTTCCTCTCTTTAAAAAGCAATAAAAACATTTTTTAAAAAGAATTAGTCGCCGCCTTAAAAAAGTAAAAAGAGGAGTAGGCTGGGCCCTAAATCCAATGACTGTGCCTTTATGAGACACAGGCGCGAAGGGGACAGCATGTCAGAGTCAGGGCAGCGACTGCAGTGAGGCGGCTGCGGGCTGGACACCGCCTGCAGCCCCGAAGCTGGGTGAGGCAGGGAGGGCCCACCCCAGAGGGTCTCCCAGCGGGGAGGGCGTGTCCAGCCGACACACTGGGGAGACCGAGTTCCTGCTCTATGACCCCCCCCCCATGACACGGTACAGGGGTAACTCTGCCTCAAGAGAAGCCTCCATGTGTGGAGACCCTGAGTGGAGGGACGCCGACGGACCGCAGAGCCCTCGTGGCCTCAAGGCAGACAGCGGCCTCCCAGGGACGCGGGGCGCTCACCTTCATGCGGAACACCTTCTTCCCACTCCGAATAGCGTTGTCCTCAAAGGAGAACTCGTTCTCCCGGATGACGGAGCGGCTCTCCTTGTCCCCCGTGTAGGTGACCACATAGAAGTCGGGGGCCCACATCTCGAATTCGCGTTCCCAGTTGATGATGGTGGACAGGGGCGCACTGACCAGGTACGGGCCCTTGGAGTGGCCCTGCAGAGAGACGAGTGCAGTGAGGTTGCTGGCCCACAGCGGGCGCCGCCTCCCCCCACCCCCA
>NW_006293088.1:9504983-9506543 GCF_000327345.1 Myotis davidii | reverse complement strand
AGGGAGTAGAGGAAGACGATGGTCTGCACCGTCTTGCCCAGACCCATCTCATCGGCCAGGATGGTGTCAGTGCCCTGGGCCCAGGAGAAGCGCAGCCAGTTGAGGCCTTCCAGCTGGTATGGGTGCAGCGTGCCCCCCGTGGAGTCGATGTACCACGGCTGCTTGTCGAACTTGACCGTGGGCTGTGGGAAGGCAGAGGGTCAGACACCCTGCATCCTGGGCCACCAGAGCCCCCCCTCCCATTGGCACACAGTTCCCACTCCTCTCACTGCTGCTAACTCCGTCCTCCCTCAGGTCTCAGCCGAAATGCCTCCTCCAAGAGCCCTCTCTCTCTCCCACCTGTGTCCCACCGTGGCCGCCCCTACCTCCCCTCGGTTCAGTTTCCCCACTGTTAGGTTATCTGACCCTGAGCACCGGTGTGGCCACTACATTGTCCTGCTCAATACTGCGTCCTCCCAGCCCCATACGGTGCCTGGGACACGGTGGGTGTCCAGTCCTGCTTGATGCCCGCCCAGACTCTTCAGGATCCAGACTCCACCCTCCCGGCTTCCTTTACCCTCAGTTCAAGGCCTCCTGCCCCAAGGGGTCCTCCTGATGTGCCAGACCCCGTCACCTTCCCTGGCACCCCAGTCCCAGGTGGACACGCCAGTGGCCCATGGGGGGTGGGCAGTTCTTGAAACAGGTCAGGGCCCTGGCCCCCCAGGGCCAGGTGCTGGCAGACACCCCAGAGAGGTTTGCCAAATGAACACAAGACCGCCGCCCCCTTCCTGTTGAGCACAATCCCCCAGGGAAGGGGGGTTCTCCCCGTGAACAGGTGAGACTGGTGTGTAATTGGCTGTGACGCCCCTGAAGTTAGACGCGCTTCTTTATTTAAACGCTTGCCATTAGCCCATCTAAAGTAATGGAAGCCCATGAGCTAAGAGGAGCCAGTGGCCCCCAATTTGTGCACAGGGAACCCACACTGCAACTTGCACAGGAAGCCAAGGCCCCAGTCCCCCCACAGCTGCCCCTCTGTGTGAGGTGGGGCCCTAGAACACAGGGGATGCCTGGCATGAGTGGTCTGAACCGCAGGCGGTGGCATTCCCCTACTGCATGGGCGAGGCCCTGGCGACCCCCCTGCTGCCGTCCCCGCTCACATCCACGATGGGCGTGTCCGGCGGCCTCTCCTGCTTGTCGTCCTTCAGCTTCTTGCCCTTCTTGACCAGCCTCTTGGGCAGCCGGGCGTCCTCCCCCAGCATCAGCTCCCTGGGAAGAGGGCGGGGTGCCAGTGAGCGGAGCTCAGGCCGCAGGAGCGGGAGCCCGGGGCGGGGCCCGGCCAGCGGCCCACCTGTGGCCCCAGTAGGCTTGCTTCAAGCTGTCGTAGCAGGGGATGTCGATGTCATCGATCTCCCAGGTGCACTGGTCGTAGGACAGGTCCTTCCACTTGATCAGGTAGTGTACATCCCCCTTCTTGTCGAAGCTACGACACAGTGGACAGACGGTGAGGGCGGGGCACTGCAGCGGCCATGGCCCAGGATGCCCCCTTCCCCAGCCACCAGGCCAATGGGAGGGGGAGGGAAA
>NW_006293088.1:9503329-9504804 GCF_000327345.1 Myotis davidii | reverse complement strand
CCCACAAGGACGTGATTCCTCAGGTGCAGCGCCCTCTTCTGGAGACCCCGGGGCACAGGGGCCTGGGGACCAGGCCAGCAGCAGGAGCCCGCTGGGTGCTCCTTCCGGGTCACGTTGCCCCTTTGTATGTCTGACTTGGGAACTGTTCTCCCACCGCTTTTTGTGCCCACCTCCGCGAGGCTCGGCCGCACCCCGCCCGCACGCACCTGTGGTTCAGGATGCGGTGGATCATCATCCACTCGGGCTTGATGCCGTAGCGGTAGAAGCGCTCCTCCATCTTGGCGTGGAGCGGGTCCTTGCTCTTCCTCTTCTCGCTCTTGCCGTCCTCGTCGCCAGAGCCGTAGTCGAAGGGCGGGGGCTCGTCCATGTCGTTCTTTCTTTGGTAGTTGCGGTACATCACCGTGTGGTACAGCTCCAGCTGCTCCCCGAGGGGCAGAGGTTACCAGGGAGATGGGCTGTGGGCCCCTTGTCCCCTGACCCAGCGCCCCAGCCCTCAGCCTCGCCCGCCCCAGCACAGGAAACTGAGCCTTCCCCACCTGCCCAGGTGGCTCACCTGCAGCTCCTTCACCCAGGAGCAGTGCCAGTAGGAGAGCCCGGCCCACTTGACAAAGAACTCCCTCTCCGGGAGGCCCTCCAGAGGCTTGGGTGGGGGGACGCTGGGCTCCATGTCGGGCCCTGACAGCCCCCCCATGAAGGGGGTGGGGGGCTCCGTCCACCTCCAGTGTAGGATCCGCTGAACTTTGCCCTTCAGTGGCGGACACTGTGGAGAGAGGAAGGTCGCCCAGGTCAGGGCTTAGCTGCAGGGCCCCGCCCAGAGGCTCCTGTGACAGCAGGGAGATGCACTGTTCCCCGAGTCAGGAAGTACCCCCGTGACCCCACAGCACAGACCTGTCCTCAGGGGCCCACGTGTGCTGTGCACAGACGGGCCATGTGGGTCTGCATGCATCCCACACACAGACAAACAGGAGCCAAGGTGCACCCGGGAGGGCTGGCCACAGCACCGCACAGGACCCAGGGTTGGCCCGGGGGACAGCTCAGGACAGGGGGGCATTTGGTGACTGGGGGGCACCGGTGGGGAGTGTCCGCAGAAGCTGAGGTGCCAGCCCAGGGGCTTCCTACCCTATCACACCCCCAGCTCTGGGACAGGAGCCAGGCCCCAGGTGGGTCTGAGTGGACAGTTCGGTGGCCGTGTGGCCTTAGGCAGTCACATCACCTCCCTGAGCCCCGTTTGCTCATCTAAAAATGGGGATCAGCCCAGCTGGCATGGCTCACTGGTTGAAACAAAAGGCCCCGCACTGGGAAACGCCATGAGCCTTAAAGGGATGCCCACTGCGTTGGCTGTGGTGGGAGGCTGGGGTTATCGCCACCACCTGTCTCTTTTCATAACGGCTGCTTGCAGGCTCCAGTGAGAAAACTGCCGCTGAGTCTGAAGGGCATTGAGCCGCAGACCGGCTCTGGGCGGGGCGGGGGGCGGG
>NW_006293088.1:9498507-9503200 GCF_000327345.1 Myotis davidii | reverse complement strand
CGTCGCAGCAGAGCAGCTCGCCGCCGTCCTTGCACACTCGGCAGAACTCCATGTGGTCGTCCTCCTCCTCGCCGCCCTCCTCGTCGTCGTCGTCGTCCTTCGGCTCCCACTGGATCCCCTCCTTCTCCTGGGGGGACAAGTACAGGTGGAGGTGCCCTGGGCCCAGACACCCTCCACCTGCGTAGGACCCCCCCTCCCACTCGGCACCCCACGTTCTGTCCCCCGATGACCAGCGCAGGGTCTGGGCGCCAGGCACGGACCGACCCGCGGGGCTGCTTACACAGTGCGGACAGCTCCACTTGCCCTCAGGGGCCTTCTCCAGCTCGGGGTCCAGGCAGACCAGGTGGTAGGCCCGCGGGCAGGTGTCGCACAGGATGATCTCCCCGCCCTGCTGGCACACCTCGCAATAGTCCTGGTGGTCTGTCTCATAGCCGTCACCATCATCGACTGGGAAGGGGCAGAGGCGGCCATGCGGGTTGCGCCCCCCTTCCCAAGGCCCCACCGGTCTCCCCCTGAGGCCACCCCAGCACATGAGTACGTAATAGATGTTGGAGGAATGGGTGGTGGGTGGACAGACAGGGTGAATGAAAGTTGGGGGTGATGGTGGAGGAAATAAAGGGGGTAAAGAGATGGAGAGAAGATGGATAGAAGGAAAGGAAGGAAGGGTGGGACGAGGGAGGGAGGGAAGGAGAGATGACAGGTGGGACAGGCAGGGGAAGGGGGTGAGGGGATAGGTGGGTAGAGGAGTGGATGACTGATTGGTGGGTGATGGCTGATGGATGGGCACTTCTCCAGTGCCCTCTCTGCTACTGCAAATGCCCTGGCCCTCCTCCCCCCTGCCCTGCCTCACTGGGACAGGCCCCCTCTCCTGACCGTGGGCCCCAGGGTGGCTGAGGGAGCACAGGGAACTGCCTAGCTGAGGCCAGAGGAGGCTGCGCATGAGGACACCTCCCCGGCTTCCCCAAGGGACCACTGCACCCCCACATCCACAGGGCGGCCAGGGACCCCGCCGCCGGAAAGGCCTACTCCTCCTCTTCTTGCGCCTCCTCTTGCTCTTCTTCCCCAGGGCTGCGGAGCATTCGGAGCGCACGGAGGAGCTGTGGATGCTGGCGCTGTCGAAGTCCGACTCCTCCCGCTCATCCTCCTCGCTCTGCAGGGGCGGGAGGACCCTGTGAGCCCAGAACCTGCCCAGGGGGCTCATCCCAAGGGCCTCCCTGGCCTGGGCAGAGGGGCATGGGGCAGGGCACCATGGCGGCTCTGGGGGCACAGGGCTCTCTGTGGTTCATCTAGTCTCTGCCTCCAGCTGGAAACCCAGGGGCCCGGCCCAATGCCCTACCCGCCCCCAAAGCCGTGCTCTGAGCCCACAGAGGGCTCAGTGCCTTCCCCAGGCCATGCCCTCCGCCTGGCCAACTCCTACAGGTCCCTCTAGGACACCTCCCCCAGGTTCCCCTTAACTGAACCTGTTGCACTGCCTGTGTGCCAGACCTGGCCCGTGCCATCTGCCTGTCGCTGGCTGTCTCCCAGTGTGAGGCCCAAACCCCTTCCAGACGGAGCCTCTGGAGCAGGGCCACGCGGCTCAGCAGAGACCAGCACGTCAGCACGTGCTCACCAGTATCTGCTGAGCCGAGCGGCTGCCCAGCTCCGCGCGGGGCCATGCCTGCTGCTCACGCTCCCTCCAGAGCAGCTCAACCCAAGCCCTGTCCGCTGCCTCTACCCAGGCACAGAGAAATGCCTTCCATGTCTGCGCCTCCACCAAGTGCTCCCGGTGGGTTCCCTCGGGGTCAGTCTGACCTGGTGCAGAGCTGGCCCCGGAAGGACATGGGAGCCAGCCTGGCCCTGCCTCCAGGCCACCTTCCTGGGGCCCAGCCTCGCAGACCTGGGCACCAGGCCCCACCAGGACTCTCAGGGGCCAGCTGACCCTGACCCCTGCTGCCCAGATCGGGTGGCAGCCGAGGGCAGAGAGAGCCAGGACTGAGCCCCAATTCAGCGGCTGGGCCCCACCCCCAGTCCAAGCTGCAGGCCTGGGGAAGGATCTAGTCTGAGCCCCTCACCAGCAGGTTGGGGAACTGAGGCCCAGCAGGCCTGTGGGTAGAAGGAGAGGAGAGTGGGAGAGAGGAGGACCTGCCCCCAGGCCGCTTCAGGAGCATGAACCCACCGCCCAGCCCTGCTCTCCACAGCACCCCATCCTTGGCACGCACATGCCACTGCCCACCTCAGGGCTGCTCACATGCACACACCACAGACACCCCTGAGTGCACGTGGGCTTGCTGTCTCACCCACATGGACACCTTCCCGTCCACTGGGCCTCTCACACCCTCACACACACATGCTTGCTCACACACACACGCTCACACAAACACACTCATTCACTTACTCTCACACCCTCACACACACACCCTCATACACGCATGCTTGCTCACACACACGCTCACACACACGCTCACACACATGCTCGTTCACACCATCACACACATGCTCACACGTAGGCTGACTCACACCCTCACACACACATGCTTGCTCATACTCTCACACGGTCACACACACGTGCTCACACACACATGCTTGCTCACACACACACACACACACACTCATTCACTCACTCTCACACACACATGCTCGCTCACACACACCCTCATACACGCATGCTTGCTCACACCCTCGCTCACACACACACACACACATGCTCGCTCACACCCTCACACACACTCACACACACACACACACACGCAGGCTCAGCCAAGCTCAGCCTCTGGTCTCCCAGTTTGTGCTCCTCCTCCATGGCCTTCACTCTAGTTCTGCTGAGCACAGACTGGGCCTGGAGTCAAGAAAGAGCCTCATCTGCATCCCTTCCTGTCCCAACGTCTGGTGATCAGAAAAGAAAGTGTTTTAACCGTGTTTCTTTGCTTGGCACAAACGTTCACGCCAGTGACATAGCATTCCTAAAAACTATGCAATGCACACCATTTACCAAGCACAGTGTAAAAAAAAAATGAAATGATAACACACACGTTTTAAACAGACACACACACACGCTCACATGCAGGCTCGCTCACACACACACACTCACACGCAGGCTCGTTCACACCCCACACACGGCCTCGCTCACCGAGGAGCCTTTCTTTCTCTTGCCGCCCAGCCCTCCGAAGCGGAACTTGAGCCCCGCCGCCTTCTTGCCCTTGCCCTTCCTCTTGGCGTCCTTGGAGCCTTTGACCTTCTTCCGCACGCCCGGCCCTGCGGAGTCACGAGGAGGAAGC
This sequence comes from Myotis davidii, assembly GCF_000327345.1. Classification (NCBI taxonomy): domain Eukaryota; kingdom Metazoa; phylum Chordata; class Mammalia; order Chiroptera; family Vespertilionidae; genus Myotis; species Myotis davidii. The sequence continues at coordinate 9,499,946 of NW_006293088.1, read as the reverse complement.
GCGGTTCACTCCGCCCGCACAGCCACGCACAGCGACAGGAGAGGGTCGTGTGTGTTGTGGGCCTTTCCACGTGAGCAGACGGGGGCTCAGAGGGGTCATGCCCTGCCTGCAGCTGCACAGCATGGGGTGGGGGGCAGAGAATAACCCGGCCCAGGCTCTGCCCCTGGCACCAGGACGCCCACATTCTCGGACAGCAGAAACCCCGCCATCTCAGGAAGAACCCTGCCCTGTTCCCAGTGGAGCCGCGGCCAGCAGGACCCCCGAGGCCCCCACCTCTGGGCCACCCCTGGGCCCTGGAGGGCTGTTCTGGGGCAGGAAGCTGCCAGCCTCGGTTATCCCCACGCCTGGGTGACGCTGGCACCTCAAGACCACCCTGACCTCTGCCATCCCCCCAAATGCTGGCTCCTGGGGGCCAGCAGGGTGGAGGCGGTTTTGTGGGGTTGGCCACAGAGCCACCAGCCACCTGGGGAGTGAGGACCCGAGCGCCCCTCCCCCAGGGCTGACCAGGGGAGAAGGGCCTGGGCGCAGCGACCTCCAGAGCATCACGTGCAGGGAGATGGGGCTGGGGGCCCAGCAGCGACCTCAGCGCCACCAAGGAAAATCTATTTCAATTTCTCAGGCTCTGAATACGCGGCCCAGGGAATCAATAGCTCAGCGCGGAGCCCGAGAGGAAATGAGAAAGCAGGGCCGTGTGCAGGCCAGAGGCCAGCGAGGGGCAAGCAGGAGCCGGCTCGGACCCATGTCACTGCCCACCGGGCCCTGCAGGGAGCTGGCCAAGGGCCACATCGTCCCAGAAGGCAAAGCTCCTTGGGGCTGAAACAAGGAGTCCCCGAGCCCCTGAGTCCCCCTCAGAGCCCAGTCAGGGCACCCAACGGCTGAGCTGCCGTGACCCCACCGCTGGGAGCCCTGGGAGATCAGCGTGCCCACCTGCCACGGGCCAGACACCCCCAGCCAGGCAGGCCCCTGGGGAAGTCAGGTGGCAGAGAGCCTCTGCTGTCCCTGGTAACCCACCGGACACCCCACTGAGGCCAACTTGTGTCTGGACCTTCCTCCAGGGCTCCCCAGAAGCCAGCCCTGACCACACCGGTGCTCGGGCAAGAGGGTCACGGGCTCACCTTGGGCCCCTTCCCTGGGAATGGCACCGCCTCACGCGTGAGACCCCCTGACTCTCAGCAGCCTGGGCCTCCCCAGCCCTTCCTGACGCCCAAGTCGGAGGGGCCAGGGCAAAACTCCCCATGCTCTGAGCACCGCCCCCCGCTTCTCCCCAGCCCCTAAGGGAGCGCCAGTGCCCCTGCAGTACAGACGAGAAGGGCATGTGGGTCCTTGACAGACAGGCCTGTAAGGGCTCCTGCCAGCAGGCTGGGTGCCCACCCCCCGCAGCCTTACCCTTGCCCTCTTTGGTCTTGGCCTTGCGGATGGGCACAGGCTGGGGCGCCTGC
>NW_006293088.1:9496634-9498368 GCF_000327345.1 Myotis davidii | reverse complement strand
CCCTTAAAGGGGTTGTTGGCACTGAACTCCCGCCACTTGGCGCCCAGGACGGTCATCATTTTGGACATGGGGATCTTTGGGTTCTTCTTGGCAATGAGAGGCCTGTGTGGGGGCGGAGGCAGGAGGTGAGGGCAGGGCCATGGAGGGGCGGCCCCCCACGTGACCCCGGCAGGGCCCCCACATCCCACACCTGGGACAGGCAGCCCCAGCCTCAGGCTTCCGGTTGGGAAACGGAGCAGAAAGGGGGCAGGAAGAAGACAAAGCTTGAGGCAGCAGTGCCCCCCGAAATGCTCGCATCCCTGTTTATGCGGTTGGCAATCTCCTCGTGAATTGGGTTTCTAGAACCCGCGAAGCCTGAGGCTGGAGAGGGGGCAGGAGGGCACAGGCCCCCAGGACTGACTGGGGCCCCCACCCCAGGTGCAGGGCAAGCGAGGGAGGCAGGGCCTCTTGCCAAAATGGAAGGGGCTGCCCCACCTGAGGAACTGGCTGAAGGCCTTGTAGTTGGTCAGCGTGTGGTAGTCGGCCTCCGAGAACAGATAGTCCACGTCGTCCAGGCCCCACTCGGCCATGAGCTGCCCCGAGGACTTGGGCTCCTGCGGACACGGCTGGAGATGGAACCAGAGGCCGGTCCCTCTAACCTCACCCCCATCCCAGGGCCCCAGCCAGGAGGCCTCGGGGCAGGCGGGAGGGGAGGGCTGTGCCTGCACCAACAGGAGCAGTTCTCAGTCAGCACTGAACACCCTAAAACTTCCAGCCCCAAGCCCTGAATCGGATCCGGCTCAGACAGCAGTTCATGGGGGGGTGCAGGGCGAAGCGCCTGGGGGTTGACGTGGGGCTTGGGGTGAGACCGTGTGTGCGCCCAGTGCAGGAGGAATGGGGCTCACTCTCTGGAGAAATCTATTGGGGTGCGTGGGCCTGAAGATGGGTGTTGGGAGGCAGGTGGCCTGGGAGGCAGCCGGCTTGGGGCTGCCTAAGGCATGTTGGGAGAAATGAGGCCACCCCAGGATGTCCCCCCAAAGTCATGCATGGACCCCACAAAGGGACAGGCCGCTGCCGGTTCCAGAGCCAGCAAGGTGTGTCCGGGCCAGGGTGGGGGCCAGGACAGCTCCAGAGGGACCCTCCAGTACCGCTCACTTTCCAGGTGGCACTGAGGCCCAGGCAGGGGTGTGCTTCCCAAGGGCACACAGCAAGCTCATGCGTCTGCCACCCCAGGCACCAAGTCAATCAAGCCACCCTCGGCCGCCCCAGCCAGCCAGTGGCCAAGAAGCCCCGAGCTGTCACTGCTCCCATTCTCCTCCGTGCCCAGAGCTTCCTGGCCCCCTGTTCTCTGTGACACTTCACAGTGGATCCCCCTCCCACGCCCAACCTCATCCCCACCCCACACCCCCACCCACACAGCCCTTCCCGGAGGCGCACAGCCCTTGGTTCCCACCGGCACACAGAGCGAGCCGACCACAGTTACGGGATAATCCGAGCCGCTCCCATGAGCTCCCCATCCGCAGCTGTCAGCCCCTCAGCTATTATGTCACAGACGACTCACTGCACACCTGCCCACCTGCCCGCGCGTGCCTCCCCCGGGGGCCGGGCTTCCTGACGTCAGGCAATGACAGCCACATTTCCGCCTCACCCAACAGCCACTGCACTAATATTTACAGAGCTCTTCTCTTTAAGCCCAAACGGAGCCCGCGAGCCTGGTCCTGGGTGGTCCCGGGGGTCCCGGGTGACTTGAGGTCC
>NW_006293088.1:9495573-9496408 GCF_000327345.1 Myotis davidii | reverse complement strand
ACCCTCAACCCCCACCCCCCCGCCCGAGGAGCCCCAGGGTGTGGCCTCAGAGGCGCCCACACTTCTCAGAGCTTGGCCCAGGGGGGCTCTAGGCCCCTCCTCCAGCTCCGGGACTGGCTCAGTCCTGCAGGGCCCCGGGCAGGATCCAGACCTGGGCTCCCTACCAAGTTCCCCTTCTACTCCAAGCGGAGCTGTCCAGCCGCTTCCTGCTGGCAAAGACTCTATTTGTGATTTATTTTCCCAAATGGCTCCAAGAGAGAGGCTCCTGACAGGACACTTGAGCTCAAACCATCCCTCTCCCCAGAGAGAGCTCCGTCGGGCAGGATCGCTACCAGACCTCGAGGCTGAATGGCCGCCTCCCAGACCCCTAACCCTCACACCGTCGTTACTTCAAATGTGTGTCTGACCTGTGGCTGCGGCATCCCTCACAGGCAGTGCACACGCACACGCACACGCACACACAGACCCGTCAGCCAGCCCCCCGCACCCCCTGCACCCCGCCTGTGGGAGCCGGGTCCGCCCGCCGGCCTCAGGGCTTACCTTCAGGCATCCCTCGTCGGTGGCATCCTCATCGTCACCCTTCCTTTTTCGTTTGGCTTTTTTCTCCTTCTTGTCCTTGAGTTTTTTCTTCTTCTTCTTGTTAGGAGAGTAGTCGCTACCCTCACTCTCCGACTTCTCGTCCAGGTCCTCTTCGTTATCCGACAGCTCATCATGGCTCCCCTGCAAGGCCAGGGGGAAAGTGAGGCCACGGGGCCAGAGGAGGCCTGGAGCCTGGGCGGCAGGCCCGCCCCGAGAGCAGCCTCCGGGCACAGTCAGCCCTGCTTTCTGGATCTCT
>NW_006293088.1:9495312-9495547 GCF_000327345.1 Myotis davidii | reverse complement strand
CCCAGCCGGGGGGGCGCCCGAGCCACAGTCAGGTTCGCACCCTGGGGCGGAGCCGTGGAGGATGCGCCGGGTCAGGGCCCCCTGGGCTGAGGCTCAGGCTCAGCTCCAATCAGAACCGGCGTCTAAGGACGTTGGGATTTTAACGAGTCGTGTGTGCCGGTGCCGGGACCCAAGAACTCAAAGCAGAGGTGTGATGTGGGAGCCAAAGAGCAAAGTGCACCAGGAAAGCCGCAGG
>NW_006293088.1:9493110-9494910 GCF_000327345.1 Myotis davidii | reverse complement strand
ACACACGGCTTTGCCTCCTGTGGCCCCAGAAGCTGCTGTGCAGGAGCCCAGCTTCCCGCACCCACACCTGCTCCCTGGCCGCTGCGTCCAATATGAGACAAGGTAATTGAGGCAGCTCTCAGCTTGGCTTCTTAGATTTAGTTTCCCCCTCTAAGGCCTAAAATGGCCCATTCCTGTGGAGGTGCGGTGTTTACAGCCAGAGCACCGCCCGCCCCCCCAGGAAGGCACTGCCCTCTGAGCAAGCTGCTCACTCTCAGCCTTCCCAGGCAGATGCAAGTGGACGGCAAAGCCCTCCCAGGCCCCCGGCCAGGCCTGCGAGGAGAGAGGCCAGGCTGCTGCTCGGGGACCAGCTCGGACCTGTCACCCTCCTGCTGGCTGGTACGGTGGTCAGCGTGAGCAAGAGGCGGAGGGACAGAGAAGACCCGGAGGGAAATGAGCTCCAAACCCGATGGGGAGAGGCCTAAGAGAAGGTGAGGAGGGGAGGGGGAGCGAGGGAGGGAGGACGGAGGGGAAGGGAGGAGAGGAGGGTGCCAAGGAGAGTGGGGTCATCTGGGGAATCCTGGGAGGCCCCCAGCCCGGTCTCTGACCGTTGGGGCCACACCGTAAGGAGTTGAGAGTCTTTTCCCAGGAGGGAGCTCTCCCTGAGATTCGGCTGGGAAAGGGGCTCCCACAGGCTCCCACACTTCCCGCTCTCCTGGGCGCTCAGCTCAGTCTCCCTGCTCCCCGCTCTCGCTCCCAAACCTTCGGTGGTGCCCGCTGAGAACAGAGTCAGTGTGCCGGCTGGCGGCCTCCACACCTCTCCTGTGTCCTGGTGCGTCCAGAATACTGCTGGCCACTCTGGGCCCTGGGACAGTGCAGGTCCACTGCAGGTCCTGCGCTGGAGCCCGCCCGGGCAGGACAGCCGCCCAGGCCTGGTGGCCACAATTGCCAGCTGGGCCTGGGCCTCAGTCCTTTGGGGAGGTGGAGGTCAGACAGGGGTACCCATTTCTCCCTAGGGTGCAGCGCTTGGCCAGCTTAGAGAGATCACCCTTGGAGAGACCTGAGGGACAGGCTCTCCCCCAGCCTTCGCCCCAGCAAAGGTCAGGGCGGGGGAGGATGCCACACGCTTCAGCACCACGGACAGCGGCTGTGGGCCCACAGAGGTTGGGGCTCAGGCCTGGCCCTCGGCTGCCCTGGGACAGACCCCACAGTGCAGACCAGGGATGAAACGGGAGGACCCGTGGTGGGTCCCGGGGCTCCCTGGGGAGGCCACACAACAGAGTGGCCTCAGAGCGCTGACCCCTGCTGCCTGGGAACCGGCACGTCGCTGCAGCACCTGACCTCAGCTTCCTCACAGCGGATGGGATGCCACCGGGTGGCGACGGGAGCAAAGAACGCCACGTAAGAGAAGGCCTGGAACATTCTGAAATGGGAGCGTCCCAGCGACAACCCCTACGCTGCTTAGAGGCCAAAGATGCAGCCAGGATGGCACACTGGAGGGCCACTGATCGTAAGGCAAGAATGGGGGGGGGCCACACTGGAGGACTCACCCGCCTCGGGTACTGGTTTCTGCAAATCAGGATGGCACCTGCGGGGAGACAACTACCATACACGGGGCGTGGTGCCGACAGGGGCTACGGTGGACACACCTGAGGGGGCGTGGTGCCCACAGGGGTTGCGGTGGCCACACCTGAGGGTGGTGCCCATAGGGGCTGGGGTGGACACACCTGAGGGGCGTGGCCCTGAGCATTAGTGGGAAGCAGGCACTGCCATAGCCCAAGTGCAGGAGAGGCAAGGAGTGGCCAGCACAGCTCTGAATGC
>NW_006293088.1:9492520-9493022 GCF_000327345.1 Myotis davidii | reverse complement strand
CAGTAGTGGCAGGGAGTGGCCAGCACAGCTCTGAATGCAGTGCCCAGAGGGAGAGGAAGAGGGAGGGAGGGAGGGAGGGAGGGAGGGCAGAAGGGATGGATGGGAGAGGGAGGGAGGGGGAGGGGCAGCAGGCCTGGCAGAAGGCCCCAAGCGAGGCACTGCCAGGAGGGCTGGCCCAGCGTCCACCCCAGGGCTCCCTGGGAGAGCAGGAGGGCAGACCTGCTGGGGGAAGGAGCCGGAGCTCTGGCAGGACTTCATCTCAGGGAGGGGAAGACAGCCCCCTCTGCGTCACCCGCACCCCTGCCCGTGCCCTCACCCTCTCTGTGCCCTGCCTGCTCCCTCAGCTAACAAAGCTGCACCTCCCGGCCCCCCACCCCCCCGCCGGCTGGTGGAGGGTGAGGGGCAGGAGAGGGCCTTGGAGCTGCTTCCAGCGGTGTGGGCACTCCTAGAGCTGAGCCTCCTTTCTCTTCCCAACCCCTGTCCTGGCAGAGAAGGGGGAGGG
>NW_006293088.1:9471161-9472820 GCF_000327345.1 Myotis davidii | reverse complement strand
GTAACAATGAAGACACAAAGAATAGTCATATTTATTAATGTCCTTCCAAATTTGGTAGAACATATCTTACTATCTCTTATATAAAAGGCCCATGGCTGTCATGCCATAACACCATCACAACCAAACGAGCAGTGGCTCTCGCAGCAGGCAGGGTGTGGTGCGAGCTACTAGCAGTGGAGAGCTACAAATGGTGGGGAGCTATGAGCAGCAGAGGGCAGAGCAGCAAGCTACTAGTGACGATGGGTGGGGCGGCCAGCTGAGGCAAGCAGAAGCGAGCTACTTGTGCATGATTTTGTGCATGGTGACCAGAGGGGAAGGGAGGATGGAGAACCCGGATGGGCTCTGGATCTTGCAACTGACGAAGGGGGAGCTGCAGGTCAAGCACTAAAGCCCTGACAGCCTCGCCTGAGCCACAGTTCTCTCCAAGTGGCGTCAGCAGGGGCTTTGACCTTGAGGCTACCCTTTGGGCTGTGGCAGCCGTGGGCGTGATGATGGGAGTGGGCTTGGCATAGAACCTCAGTGGACTTGGAGCCCCCACAGAATCCATCTGCAAAGCTGCCTTAGCCACCGTGCCCAGGGCGTGGGTGCCAGCAGCGGGGGGCAGGCAGGAGGGGTCTCTGCCCTGAGCCCAGGCCCACGGCGGATGGGGCGTGCCCCCCAGAGCAGGCCCGGGGACCCCGAGTGAGCAGTCCCTTCCTCCTCCCAGCTCTGCAGATGTTTCTGGATCCAGGCCTCCCGTCTCCTCCCTCTCCCTTCCCTCCCTGCCCAGCGCCCAGCACACAGCACACCCCGAAAAACGAGGCGTTTAAACCCAAAAGGAAGGACCCGAGAGTTGGTCATTCTCAGTCCGGGGTCCTTCAAGATCGAGAGGGAAAAAGAATCAGATATGAGCCTTCCCATTCACGACTGTTATAAACAGTTATAATTTAGCGCTGAATAATTGGTTGCTATGGCAACGCCGCAGTACAGGTGGAAATCATCTCTCCCTCCCGCGCTGGGTCTGACAAGGAGCTTCATCTCCATGTGCTCAGGCCCTGGCCCCAGTCCGGTTCCTTCATGTAAATCGAGTCCCGGACTTGCTGCCCGCCTCCCCCGCACCCCACTCACAGGAAAACAAGACTGCCACCCCCACCCACCACCCCTCCTGCCTCCACCACCGCCTGCCCGTCATGGGGCCCCCTGGTGGGAGGTGGAGGGGAGCAAAGGTTGCAATTCCCTTCTCCATGCCCTGAGGACCCAGGTCTGGGGGGCGGGGGGGCACATGGCCGCGGGATCCTGCCCTCTGAACACAGCATGCTCCAGACCCCCTACGAGGGGCCAGCTGGCCAAGCCAGGTGCTCAGGAATGCAGGGAGGGGGCAGCATCGGCCCAGGGGTCGCTGTGGGGGCCTGTCGGGCACTGCCCAGTCATCTGCAGACCTCCGGCCCCCCTGCTGCACCCCTTCTGAGGACGTGAGCTGCATCTCAGTCGAGAGAGGAAGGAGTGTGAGGAGGAAGAGAGGAGGAGAGAGGGAAGGAGGGAGAGAGGAGGAGAGTGGAGAGAATGGGAGAGAGGAGAGAGAGGGATGGAGGGAGAGAGGAGGAGAGAGGGATGGAGGGAGAGTGGAGAGAATGGGAGAGAGGAGGAGAGAGGGATGGAGGGGGAGATGCTACTCTGTGG
>NW_006293088.1:9469025-9470004 GCF_000327345.1 Myotis davidii | reverse complement strand
GGAAAGAAGCGAGAAGACAGCAAGGGAGACAGGAGACGGCAAGAGATGGACACAGCAGAGGCCCAGCAGAGACGGACTGAAGACACAGACAGACAAACCAGAGCCAGAGAGACAGACACGTGCTTATGTGGGTCCAGAAGAAGGGACGGAGGCCTGCGTGACGGGGCGCTGGACATGGGAGGCAAGCACCAGCCCCCCTCCCCCCGCTGGAACCCTCCACCCCAGCCGCCAGTCCACCGTGTCCAGACACTGCCCACCTCCACCCTCCTCCTGGCCAGGGCAGTGGGGAGGGTCCTGACGTACCCTGGGTCCTGCCTGGGGCGGGGAGAGGAGGAAGGGGGTGCCCACAGGCCCGTGGCGGCAGCCCTCGTGGCCCCTCATTTGCGTTTGGGAACTGGGGGGACGCTGCCTGAAGGCCTGAGCCCGAGGAGCAGCAGGCGCCTCTGTGCGGACCCAGCCTCTGCCCAGGACCATGAGCAGCTGCCGGGAGGAAACAAACGCTCAGGAGCTGGGCGGGCAGGGACGACAGGTCGACAGGACGATAGGACAGCGGACGCTCCCGTCCCACCGCCTGCGGCCGCCTCTGGAGCACCCTCCCTGGTCCTCCAGGTGGCCCTGAGGGGAGGTGGCGGTGTGCACCCCATTCTACAAACAAGGAAGTGGAGTGTGGAGGCTCGGAGATGAACTTGCCCAGGCCACAGTGACACAGCTGAGATCCGGCCCGGGGGCAGTCGGCGCGGTCCAGCCCTGGCCCTGGCCGGGCTCCCCAGGACGGGACGGCCCCTGAACATCCTATCCTGCTCAGGACAGGACACTTCCGGTGCGTCTGGAAAGGTGTCTGTCCACACAGCTCAGCGCTGTGCTTATGGCTCAGTCAAGTCTCACAGCCCCCCTGCAGGGCCCAGCCCAGCCCAGTCTCCCCCTGCAGGCCCAGCCCAGCCCAGTCTCCCCCTGCAGGCCCAGACCAGCCCAGCTCCTC
>NW_006293088.1:9465896-9467890 GCF_000327345.1 Myotis davidii | reverse complement strand
GGCCCAGCCCAGCCCAGCCTCCCCCTGCAGGCCCAGCCCAGCCCAGCCCAGGGGCACCCAAAGGCTGCCACACGCCGGCCCCAGCCCCACGCACCTCCTTCTTCTTCCGCTTCCCTTTGGACCTGTTCTCCTTGAGCTTCTTGGATTTCTTCTTCTTGGGGAGGCTCAGGGGCTCCTCAGGGAAGAAGTCGTCGAAGCCTTCCAGGCCGCCGTCGTCGTCTTCTGGGGGAACAGGAGGGGGTTACCCCGCACGCCCCTCTGGGAGACCCCACTGGGACAGCAGCTCCTCCCACAGCCTCCGGCCCCTCAGCCGCACCCGCACCTCCTGCCCCCGACAGTCCCGCCCAGACCCAGAGAGGAGCCCAGCTCTGTGGGCCGTCTCAGCCCACCTGGGACCTCCCCTCCGCACAGGAACCGGATGTTACTAACACGCTCCCCGCCCGCCCCCCTCCCCCTGTAGGACGGCGTCAGGAAACACCGTGCGGAGCCCGTGAGCAACTATGAGAGGCCTCGTTGACATGGCTCCCCGGGGAGAACGCAGCCCCACCACCACCCGGGGCCGGCCGTCTCCACCCTCGAGGCCCAGGTGTGGCTGGGAGAAGGTTGGGGAGGGGGGGGCATCACCAGGACCAGGGAGCTGAACAACAGTGTCTGGGGTTTGGAGGCGGGTACTGGGACCCCCTTAATGGGGAGTCAACCACACTGCCTCTCCCCCGACATGCAACCACACAGGTACACCCATCCACACAGGTGCACACACCCACATAGGTACACACACCCACACAGTACACACCCACACAGTACACACCCCCACACAGGTGCACACACCCACACAGGGACATCCCAACACACCCACACAGGTGCACACGCCCACACAGGTGCACACACCCACACAGGTGCACACACCCACACAGTACACACACCCACACAGGGGCATCCCAACACACCCACACAGGTGCACCCACACCCACACAGGGACATCCCAACACACCCACACAGGTGCACACACCAACATAGTACACACACCCACACAGGTGCACACACCCACACAGGGACAAGTACACACACCCACACAGGTGCACACACCCACACAGTGCACACACCCACACAGTACACACACCCACACAGGTGCACACACCCACACAGGTACACACACCTACACAGCTATACACACCTACACAGTACACACCTGTCACGCCCACACAGGCAGTGAGCCCTGAGCTTCTGGGAACCAAACCTGGGTCACGGAGGGGAGAGCAGGGGAGGGTCCTCTTGGGGTCGAACGCAGCAAGAAGACACTGCAACAGCAAACCACCCAAACCAGAGACACATCTGCCCACCCAGACCAAGGAAGCTTCCAGAAAGAGCCTCCCAACGGTCCAGAAAAGGGGCACATGATAGAGTGAGAGCTCCATGCCAGCCGGGGCCCCATGTGCCAAGGCCAGCTTGCCCTGTGCTGTCCCACAGGCGCCGGTTGGGGGTGGGGGGCGAGAGCCAGCCTCGGTGGTCTGTGCCTGAGGAGAGGGAGTCCCAGGGCCACCAGACACTTTCGCTGGGAAAGGGGCAAGCATTAGGGGAACAAGTCAAAGGGACAAGAACCCCCCCCCAGGAACCTTCTATGCTGGTGACTGTGGCCATGTCAGACCCACACACCACAGACACAAGTGCACACCCAGGACACGCCAGCACCCAGCCCCCCTGTCCTCCACATGGGGCACCTCCACGCCCACCTGGGACGCCCCTTCCCGCCCCGCCCGTCCCCAAGGTGGAGGGGAAAGGCTCCCACCCTGGTCTCATGGCTCCCGTGGCCACCCTCTGGGAGCAGCTAGAGGCGCTGGTGACTCTGGGGGCCCAGTGGATGGCCGTCCCACACCCACGGCCCATGGCCTGGTTCCCACACATCCCACCCCTACCCGGAGAGGTGGGACTGCCCCAGCCTGGGCACCCCCTCTGCTCTAGGGCCCTCCTCCAGGTGGCCGGGGACCTGGGACCTC
>NW_006293088.1:9459399-9465733 GCF_000327345.1 Myotis davidii | reverse complement strand
GCCCAAGTGCCAGCCGTCCCCGGGGCCAGCTCAGTGGGCCTGACCAGCAGCGAGGGGCACTGCTGAGCACAGGACCACGTGGAAGGCACAGCTGCTGTGGCCTAGGCCTGGGCTGTGGGCACAGGGCCGGGCACTGCAGGGACCCCCTGGGTTGATGTGGGCAGGCCTTGCTCAAGGACGGGCAGGCTGAGGCTGGACAAGAGATCTGTCCCTGAGCCCTGATGGGGGAGGGGCAGGCACTTTGGGCCAGTTGAAAAGGTGCCTGGGGCCCCCAGAGTCGCCCCAGGGGGCAGTGACGGGCTGGCTGGGAGCCAGGCTGGGGATCGGATGCCTGTCCACGCCGCAGGGAGCCACCTGGGCAGAGCCGCCCGCGCCCAGACAATGCCCCACGCCTTATGTAACAGGCTCGACTGATGTCATCGGGAGGGGGCCTCTCCCTCCGCCTCCTGACACCTCCCGCATCCCTGTCCCCTCCGCAGGCCAGGCCCCCAGACGGGAAAGGCCACTGAGTGACCAGCCGCACAGACAAGGAGACGCACAGGTGGCTGCAGGGGGTTCTAGAAGGAAGCCTGGGGCAGAGGGGGCACATCCCAGCCCTCACCCTCGCCCAGAGCACGCCTCTGAGGGTAAGGCCGCACCCTCTGCCCAGGGCAGCCCTTCCCTCCTGAAGCCCAGGTCCCAGGACCACCTGCTGGCAGATCCCCTCCTCCGAACGTTCCATGCTGGCATGGGGAGGGGACCCCCCCACTCCCCTGTCTCTGACGGACGCTTCCTCTCCCTCACCGCCTCTGTGGCCCTGAGGACACCAGGCTGACCTGTGACCCTGCCCCCACCTCACCATTCAGCTCCAGCCCCACCTCCTCTCCTTCAGGGGCCCCAGCTTTCACAGACCAGACCTGGGAGTGATCCCAGCAGCGCCTCCCCGCCATCACCCCTCCCCACCCTGGCCCTGGCCTCCCCCGGAGCACAGCGTGGGAAGGTGAGACCCGCTCACCCCGGGTGAGGGGTGAGGGTCCAGGGAGAAGAGGCCTCCCTGTCCTGCCAGTTCCCGGTGCTCACAGCCCCCGGGCCGCCTGGCAGTGCCCTCGGCACCAGCCTGCCCTCCAGCCAAGGCCCCATGGATCCAAGAGAGACTATAATTAGGACCCATGAGCCTGTTCTCTCTCCTGCTGGGCTCCCAGGTCAGAGGCCCAGGGAGGGGCTGGAGGGGCAGGGGGCCCAGGGGGGACAGAGAGACCAGAGAGACCAGCGCAAGGGAAGATCCTGCTTTCTCTTAAGGTCGCCCCAGCCCCTCACGAGGCCCCGTGGGCCGGGCCAGTGAGCTGAGCGACCCTCCTCAGGGCAACAGTGAACGCTCCCACACCCACCGGCACCAGGCCCGGGTGGCACCCGTGAGCTTATATCCCTCCGACAGCGGCCTGGGAGGGGCACTGTCACCTGTGCGCGGTGGGGAAACCGAGGCTCACAGGGTCTGCGCACTGGCCCGCATCTGTTCGCAGCTGGCAGGTGATGGAGCCAGTGCGGTCCCGCCCCTGCCCCTCCCTCCAGGCACAGGGCACTGCCCGGCTCGGCCCTTCCGGGCGGTTACTAAGCAGCGTCTAAGCTTAACCAGCATGGTCTGTGCCAAGCTTGGGGCCGTGCCCTGGGGACTCCCAGGGGACTCCAGCGGCCGAGAGGTTCATAGGGGTCCCTCGGGGCCGCAGGGCTCCGTCCACAGGCCCCCGCCCAGCAGCCCCAGGGAGCTTCGCAAACACAGGTCAGAGCAAAAGACAAACACGACTGGAGAGAAGGCAGGTCTGGTCTGAGGCGCTCAAGGACTGGGCTTCCCAAGCCGGGAGCCGGGACGCCAGCATGAGGAAATGACTCAGCAAGAAACCATGGTGTCTGCTTTCTGAGCATTAAACCCAGAGCCCTCAACCCTGGCTTCTGCATACCCAGCTCCAGTCCATTCTACCCACCCTCTGCCGCAGGGCCTTGATTCATCTTAAGACTCAGGACGCAGCTCAGCGCCCACCTCTCGGGGCGTGGGCAGAGGGCTCCTTCCATTCCCCACCCCACCCTGGCACCAAGCCGGGCGCACAACCACCTGGCGACCAGGAGGGAGGGACAGGGGAGCACAGGCTTCCGCCCCAGCCCTTCCCATGGGGTCGCCCACTGGGCCCCATCTTTTCATCCTTAAATGAGCTTGTTACTGCCGACCTCGCAGGCGATGAACATTTGAAACTGGAATGGAAAGTGCCAATGCAATGCCCAGTGGGTGCCCGGCGGCAGGCAGAGTCCAGGGAGGCCCCAGCACGGTCAGGACAACAGGAGCAAAGGGGGGGCGGGGCAGGGAGCACCTCTGGTTCAGGCACTGCTGGGCCAGGGGTTCTCAGGGCTACCCGAGGGCGGGCCTAGACAAGGCTCCCATCAGTCCTTGGGGAGCCCCCCCCTCCGCTTCACAGGCCCTCTGCTGATGATGGGGGGCTCCCGCCCAAGAGAGGATTCATAATTTATTGATGACATTTAACAAAACGCAGACACCACCTCACTGGTGTCTCATCAAAGAAAGCATCAGACCCGAGCACGCAGGGCAGGCAGGTGGGGGTGGGGAGGGGGAGAAGGGGAGGCTTTTACCCGAAGGGACTGGGGAGGGGGGACAAGGTGGGGGTAGCTGGCGGCCCAGTGCAGGCAGAGAGGCCCCCATGCAAACCCAGAGCACTGGTGGGAGGAGGAGGGAGGAGAGGGGGTAACATGCCAGCAGGGCCAGGAAAGACGGGGCAAGCGAGAGGGACAGCCATGACTCAGGGAGACTGAGGGCCGGAAGAACAAATACTAGTATATACTCTCTGTGTGTGTACGCATGTGTGCATTTGAGAGAGAGAGAGAGAGAGAGAGAGAGAGAGAGAGAGAGAAGTGAGAACAGAGCCAAAGAGATAAGATGGAAAGTCTCAAAAGTTTTACCTGCTAAAGCCCCAGAGCATTAGACACTCCACACTGTATCCAGGACCTTGCCAGAGAAGACAGTCGGGAAATGTATGCTGGGTCGATGGATGGATGGAGAGTGGGGAGGATGCAGGGGTGGATGGATGGAGAGTGGGGAGAGTACAGGGATGGATGGATGCAGAGTGGGGAGGATGCAGAGATGGATGGATGCAGAGGGGAGGGTGGTATCCAGGACCTCACCAGAGAAGACAGTCGGGAAATGTATGCTGGGTCGATGGATGGATGGAGAGTGGGGAGGATGCAGGGGTGGATGGATGGAGAGTGGGGAGAGTACAGGGATGGATGGATGCAGAGTGGGGAGGATGCAGAGATGGATGGATGCAGAGTGGGGAGGGTGCAGGGATGGATGGATGCAGAGTGGGGAGGGTGCAGGGATGGATGGATGGAGAGTGGGAGGATGGATGGATGGATGGAGAGGGGAGGATGCAGGGGTGGATGGATGCAGAGTGGGAGGGTGCAGGGGTGGATGGAGAGAGGGGAGGATGCAGGGGTGGATGGATGGGGGATGGCTAGACAGTAGGGGACGTGAGAGATGGCTGGTGAGTGGATGGTTGGTGGGGCTTGTGGTTAGATGGGTAGATGTTGGGTGGGAGGGTGGATACATGGGTGGGTGAGTGAACTGATGAAGGGACAGGTGGCTCTTAGCCTGAGTGACAGAGGGAGGCACACATCCCACAGGCCTGGGCACTCTGTGCAGCCACTCTGCCCACCCACCCCCAGTAAGGAGTGTTAAATACTATGGGGCTCCCCGGATCCCCCCCCACCTCCCCAGCAGGGGGCGGGCAAGCTGGGCCGGCAGGGCCCTGGGAGCTGCTGCCATCACTCCCTCCTGGCCCCTTGGCTCAAGGCAGCCTAAGACGCCCAGGTGACTGGGGCCAGTCCTGCGGGCACCGGGCACAGAGGCCATTCAGTGCCTCCCCATGCCAGCCCCGCCATGGGTCTCCCACCCCCTCTCCTCCTGCCCAGCCTCCCCCCGCCAGCTCACTGGGTGAGGGTGCAAGTCTCGGAAGCATCTCCCGGGGGAGGCAGGTCGGCTGCCCCCCTGGATGTTGCTCACTTAGCGGCCAGTTGGTTGGGCACCTATGACGTGCCGGGCACTGTGACCTAAATGTTCCACCGGCTCCGGCTCACCGGTCCTCACAATCACCCTCTGTGAGGTAGCCGGTCCGGATCCCCATTCCACAAGTGGGGACACTGAGGCAGAGGGGCTGGGGAACTCGCCCCAAGTCAGGCAGCTGACAAGCAGAGCCAGGACCCAGCTGCCTCTGGGGCACTGACTTTGCCTGCTTCCACCACCACCACCACCACCACCACCACGAGAATTTGGCAGCTCTGGTCCGGAGCCGGAGAGGCCGGCACCCACCCGGGCCCCCCTGAGCAGGCTCGCCCACCTGCTTCTCGGCCAGGGCTGCACGGGCAGAGCGCTGCGGGGGAAACGAGAGGGGGAGGCGGGAGACGGCGAGCACAAAGAAAGTGGATTTGACAAGTAACAAGTCCAACTGTTGCCGATTCAGACTTGGCGTGACAGCTCCAACGCGCCAGCTCCTCCTGCTGCAAACACGCTGGAACCCGCGGCTCCAGGGCCACGCGGGCACAGCCAGGGGCTCCGGGCAGGGCTGCGGAGCCGCTGTAACGCAGGGCGAGGGGGCAGCTGGTGGCACCTCAGGAAAGACTGGGCCTGGGCTGGGGCTGTCACAGTGTCACAGTGTCCAGGGGCCAGGGGTGACCTAGGGACTCTCCGCCCACAGCCATCTTCTGAGCATCCGCGGTGCCAGGTGCCGGACGCAGCTGGTGGCCGAGGGAGTCACCCTCCAGGGGAGCCCGACTCAAGCAGCAGTCCAGGGAGGAGGCGGTGCAGCCAAGTCAGGACGCAGGAGAAAGGGTCAGGGGCAGGGGGTGGGCTGCACTTGAGCTGGAGGTCAAGCCTCCAGGTGGTGACCTTGAGCTGGGCCTGATGACGGGGAGGAGGCCGAGGCGAGCAGGTGGAGGTCACCCGGTGCTCAAGGGCAGATGGAATTGGGGGCCAGAAGCAGCCAGGAGGCCATGTGCCTGCAGTGTGCACGGGCCAGGGGAGAAGCCATCCAAGCCGCAGGGCCGGGGGCCTGACTGTAGGACACAGGTGACCCGGCTGCTGGGTGGAGGGTGGTCGGTGAGGACTTGTTAGGAGGCTCCAGAGCGGGCCGGCAGGAGGGGACGGTGGCTGGAACCAAGGACATGGGGAGAAGCAGGGGCTTGGGAGGCTCGGGATGAGCTCTGGACGGCACGTGAGGTCTGGCTGGTGGAGGGACTGCAGCCCTCAGGCCACAGGGCCGGAAGCAGGGCCTCTCCTCTGCAGGGCCTGGGAGTTCCTAGGGCCTTGGGGCCAGCCGCCCCCACCCTGGGATCATGGGCACAAGCAGGGGGAGAGGGAGACCAGGTGGTGGGCAGGTGACGCTGACCGAGCCCCAGGGGCTCTGGCCCAGGGACAGTGAGTTGGGTGTCCAGCAGCCAGAGGGCACTTCTGGGCCCCGCCCCTGCCCACAGTGGGCACCATGACATGACCAGGGAGAGGCAGAGTCTTCAGGAGAAGGGGACAGGTGACCCCACGGGGGGGTGGGGCAGTGAAGTCCCTGGAATAAGCCTGTTAATGCATGTTCAGTTGTCCACTGTCCCCCTAAGTGCCACATGGGGCCACGCCCAGAGCGCCACCGAGAGCGGCTCACTGAGGAGCCAGCCCCCGGTAGGAAGCGGCCATGTTGCCCTGCCTGTGCCGGGGCCTCTGTGTTCCCCGGCCTCTGTGTTCCCCCAGGAAATGCGGCTAATTCCCTGGCTCCAGGCCCCGCCCATGTGGGCCACCTCACCCCCATTCCTCTCGCCCCAGCAGGCGCTTTGCAAAGTTGGCCAGACTGTCTGAAAGGTGGGGTGAGGCTGGGCTCCAGCAGGAACCCAGTTACTGTGTCAAAGCCAGCACACACGCAGGGAGGGGGAGGCCCTGTGGGCATGGCCCCCCGAGGGACCCCCTCACTGGGTGACAGTGCAGCCCGGGCAGCTGCTGCCTGCTGGGCCCCTCTCCTCACCTCCTGCACAGGAGTTGGGGTATCAACTTGTGGCCTGTCCTTTCCCCTGGGGGAGGCACACGACTGGGCCGCCCACAGGTCTCTCCCGGCACAGGAGGCCAGAGACTTGGGGCGGAGGCCCCGGGAGGGAGGGAGGGAGGGAGGCCCTGCCCAGCTGTGCCAGGAGGGAACTGTCCCAAAGAAATGGTGAGCGGTCAACTAAAGACTCCCCACGCCAGGTTACCATGTGTACGCTGACCTGAGAGGGATGCGAGGGCAGGGCGGAGGCCTGGGCGGCAGGCCCACGCCAGGCA
>NW_006293088.1:9446766-9458315 GCF_000327345.1 Myotis davidii | reverse complement strand
TCACACGCACGGGGACTGTCGCCTCTCGGCGCCCGGCGCGTCCCCGACTCGGTTCTAACCCCCTTTCGAAAGAGGATTAGAAGGGAAATGTGTCCCGCACGTGGGGACGGGGCGCTCGGTTGGCCGGGTCGGATTCTCAGAAACATCCGTGCAGGCCGGCTCCTCCCTCACCCCATCGCACCCGCTCCGCCGCCACGTGCCCTCTTCCAACGGCCTCCAGGGGACCCAGACCTGGGGCGGGGGGAGGGGGTGCGGACCAGCCTTCTCTGTGCCTGAAACTCCCTCAGAAGCGACGGGGCTCCGGCGGGAAAGACGCCCTCAGCCCCGTTGTTAAACGTGAAGATGGGGCCGGAACTTCAACTGAGCGCAGCCAGGCCACCCCGCTGCCTGTCTTCGAGCTGCTCTCAGGGGCCAGTCTCCGTGGCCGCAGGATGGCCAGCTCTCACCTAGGAAGGCAGTAAAGGAAGGGCACCCTCACCTCACTCCTGGGGCCACAAACGTTTGGGGGAACCCACTGGAGCCCATGTGGCTGCCAGGGACCTGCCTGCCTTGGGAGTCAACAGCAGAGGGGGCCCTCTGGTCCTGGCCGATGCCCCACCCCTGCCACACTGGCATCGCCAGGGCTCACCTTTGCTGGGGCCTTCGGGGAGCCGGGAGAGTGTGCCTGTCCTGGGCAAGACCTTCCAGAGAGGTGGCCACAACCCAAGCCAGTGTCTAAGCTGTGTCCAAGCGGTGACCAGGGCAATGGACGGCCTGGAAAGACGTGCAGCCACCTCTCCCTCCCCTTCCCATCCAAACTGGTAGCCAGCAGGCCCCACGCACAGCTTCTCCGTTCGTTCCTGGTCGAGGGCAAGGTGCCGGGAAGCCCTTCCCCGGGACCACTATTAAACCCACTAGAGACGGAGGAGCCCACGCAGGCAGCGGCAGGGCAAAGGCAAGGTGGCAGGGAGGCGGCTGAGAGCGGAGAGCTGCTGGGGGCCTAAGGCTGTATTTCCCATCACCAGGCACCTCGCAGAGGCCGGAACCACCCGCCCTCCGGCAGGCCTGCCTTTTCCCTGACAAAGCTATCTTGCTCTTCCCAGGCCTGCTAAGCACCCAGGAAAATACACTGTCACCAAACATGCCACCCCCTCTGCAACCCCCCACCCTCCCAGCTTGCAGGATGAGGTCAGGACACTTCCACAGGTGCCTTGTCCCACTTCAGAGAAACAACAGTTCCCATCACCACAGCCACCCCTGCACACACACACACACACACACACTGACCTTGGCTGATTCCCAAGACCAGCTAAGAAAGGGAAGACGGGGAGAACCATTCCAGCTGCTTCACTGGGGAAAACTGGAGTTGATGCTCATCACTCATGAGCCTCTCTCCATCCTGTCCTTGCCCCCCAAAAATGAGCGTACCGGAGCCGCCTCTCCATCCTGTCCTTGCCCCCCAAAAATGAGCGTAGCCGAGGCCGCCTCTCCATCCTGTCCTTGCCCCCAAAAGTGAAAATGCAACCAATTCTGAGAACAAGGAATTAGCCATTAAGGATTACAGTTTCAGGAGACAAGACTCTCCTGTTTGCTGCTCAGAGCTTATAATTACACTTCAGTGAAAATTTGAAATAAATTTTTTAAAAATTAATGTAGCGGTTAGCCCTGGCCAGACTGGCTCAGTGGTTAGTGTCCATCCTCAGCTTAAGGGTTTCGGGTGCAAATCTGGTCAAGGGCATGCAGCACCTCAGTGGCAAGTCCCTCCGCTCTGGCAGGGGCGTGGGTGGGAGGCAGCTAATCCACGTGTCTCTCTCACGTCCATGTTTCTCTCTCCCTCTCCTCTCTCCCTCCCCGCCCCCCTCTGGAAATCAATGGAGAAAACAGCCTCAGGATTAAACACATACACAAGCACCAAGGAAAAGATGGTCCCCGAGGCCAGAGCTGCCAGTTGGTAACTCGGCACATGCCCTCCTGTCTCTGAGCTCCTCCTCAAGGCAGGCACCCCGCATCCTGTGAGGACAGTTCCCTTAGCAGCTTGGCCCCTCATGGCCATCTGATGGCCCCACGTGACTAGAGGCGGTTTTAGGGCAGTGAAGTGCCATCTCCCACACCCCACCAGTCAGCAGGTCCCAGCTCTGACTGGGCCTCAAGAGCAGGTGCGCCGACACTGGCAGGACTGGCAGGACGGCAGTCTCCCTTGAAATGAGGGGTAAGCACCCCCATGTACAAGGCCTCTCGTTTGCACTTGAAGCCCCTTCTCTGGGGGAGCCTCCTCCCGCCAGAATCCAATCACTTGGGGTGGGGGGTGGGGCCGTGGCCGTGAACCTGAGGAAGTGCTTGTATAAGCCTTAAAGCAGCCCCTGGACACAGCCCTACCTGCTTCCGCTTGGCCTGGATAGCCTAGAAGAGAATGTGGATCCGCAAATCCCAACGGTAGGAAAAGGTCTCGATGACAAAGCCTTAGGGCACCTTCCGAGATGAGCACCCCCCGGGCATCATTTAGGCAGCCCTCCCGCTTTCTCCCCAAGGCCTCCTGGCTGGGATGGCAAAGGCCCAGGCCAGGCCTCTTACCTTCCAGAAAGAGGCACCAAAGCAGAGGCTGCTCACAACGCAGCCACACCCGCAGTGGGAACCCAGCCAGGCTCCCCGGAGGGTGGCTTCTGGCCCAGCCGGCCTTGCTCTGTCCGGGGTCCCTTGGCACTGCCCAGTCTGTAGCTGGCCCATCAGGGACCCACATCCTAGGTGTGTCCGCTCCTCCCACTTGATAAGCTTGGGGGGAGGGGGGGTGTCACAGGAAGGACCACAGCAGCGAGGAAGGAATGGAAGTGGCCCCCAAAGCCAACTTCGGGCTCCAGCCTCGCAGGGGTCCTGCTCACCTTCCGAGAAATCAGTGGCCCCTGAAAAGGCTGAGCTCCAAATACCCCAGCCCATTCTGCGACTTTGACCAACCATCTTTAAATGTGTTTGATAGGATCGACCCCTCTGCCTGCCCCAGGCTTCTGACACATGGGGAGCTCAGGCCCTGGGTCTCTGGGCCGAGGACACCACTGAGGGAAAAGCAGGGAGGGGGTCAAGGGGGCTCTTGAAAGGAAAACAATGATTAAACCTCCAAGCGAGAGCCGTGCCAAGGTAGACGAGCCAGTGGTGACCAGTCGGCTGAGAACAAGGCTGTTCCAACTTCCTATTTCCCTGCTTTTATGATCTTAAATCTCAGCTCGAAGCTCCCCATGACCCATCTGCTCCTGCGCCTTGAATATCAGATCAGGCAGGTGACTCAGGAGGCAAGACACAAAGGAAACAGGGCTGAAGTGTTTCCGGCACAGCTGGTGAATGGTGGGCTGTAACCCAGGTTCACCCTGCACCGCCCCCCTCAGAGACACCCCTCTGAGACGCCCCCCTCCGAGACGGAAGAATCGCCCCACTGGAGAGCTCAGCCCTGGTCACTGCAGGCCTCACTGAGGCAGTGGCACAACGAAGGTGAAGAAAACGGGCTGAGGAGCATTTTCTTCTCACGCTAATGAAGACCAAGATCACTGTCAACAGCAATTAATCCGTGAGGACAAACAAAATTTTTGCTTCTAAATACATCAACATGACAATCCCTTAAAAGAAAAAAAACCCTTGCACAGTGCAGTAGCCACATTAGCCACTTTAATATAAAATGTGATCAAAACTCAATTACAGGAGTTCCAAAAGGCATAGAAAAACCAATGTTTCAATTTAATTACAAGTTTTAAAATCTGGGAGGAGTTTTTTTTTTTGAGTATATGCTCATTTCAGCCCAGTGGTAATATTTTACAACCAAAGAATTACTACAGGGCAATATCAATGCAACAAACAAGTAAAACGTGCAAACCCAAGTCATAACCTTACTACACAGATCTCATCCTGACAGGGGAGCCAGAGCACGGAAGCCTCAGTTACATGTGGAAGAAACCCCGCCTTCCTTCCGTGAAGGGAACATGCAAACAATTCTGCTTTGGGAAATTTGCATAGAAATAGAAAATGCTAGAGCCTTCACGGCAAATGAAATTGCAAAGCCTCAACATGTTCAAGGCAATCCAAGCAGCAGCAAATGCTCAATTGGAGCCCAGGTAGGACTCCAACATCTCATTTCCGGCTGCGCCGCTACAGAGCACAAGAATCTCAGGTGTGGAAATCAGCTGTAGGCAAGCTCTGTAAAACATGGATTTCATGCACCAGAATCTTAAGACAATGCAGACATTTCTGCAGAACTGTTTGGGGTTAGAAGGGCGCCTAAGGCATCCGGGTCTCTCCAAAGTCACTTGAAAAATCTGGTTTTGTCAGCAACGGTCACATCTGTGCGACCTGAGGTCGTCCCCTGCAGACCTTGGCCTCTGCCACGGCAACAAGATCGCGAGATGAGACGTCGTGTTCCTTTGCTACCCCATGTCATGCAGGAGCAGACTGTGGTCCTGCTTAGTGCCAGATTGCATAATGGCTTCTGTGTGACACCCAGCCATGGCCTACATGATGGGAGTGACCATCCCCTGGCATCTCAACATTTCTTTAGCCTCAACTGTCTGTCTCCCAATCACTTGTTCCTCGTGCCCATTCGCCCCCACCACTATCCCCCCACCCCCTCCACCTGTGAAGAGACTCGGGTCTGAACAGCAGGGACTTCCCCGCCAGGACCTGCAGATGCTGACATCTGGAAGCTCTATTCTTCCTCATCTGCAGCTCCCCCTGCTGGAGGCCAAAGTGACAGTGTGTTGCAAAGACTTGGAGAAGCCAGGACTATTCACAAATTCACTTTGTGCACTTTCAATTTAAAACCTGGGACTTTTCGAGTCGTCCCCAAACCCTTTCCTGGGGGCAGTGGAGCGCGCAGCATCGCCAAAGGACCAGTTTATTTCTAGAGGAAGAAAACAGATTAACATACATAGCAACTGTAGTCAAAAACTAAAAAGACAAATGCCCCAGCCCCCTGCGTCTAGTGACACTGCCGTGTTCCCACCAGGAGGAGCTCAGACGGAAGTCACTGGTTTGCTTTCACTGAGTAAGGAGCCCGCGCCTGCTGTTCGCCTGAATCCCAGGAGAGCGCCAGACGAAGCTGTCACTTCTTAAAGCAAAACAGTGACTAAGAGCTCACATCTCCACACCCTTCACCCGATCGATGTCAAACCCTGTCAGTTCCCTTGGGAGCCTTACTCTTCCATGTGGGGTGACTACCACGAGAACTGACATTTTCAAGCAGAAAAAAGTCTAATTACAAAGTGATTGGCGTCCCAAGTGAAGCCCTTTGACTATGATTTCCATTTTCTGTTCAATCCATACTGTAGAGATACAAGGAAAACCACCGATTTGGTTCCCAAGTTTTATTCAAGAACTCATACAAAATATGCCAGATAAAAGAGCTTTAATCCTCATCTTCCTCCTCCTCTTCATCCTGGTTTATCTGGAAGTAACGTAATTCGTAACTCTCTTTGCTGTTAGCAACTACGCGCAACCAGTCACGTAGGTTATTCTTCTTCAAATATTTTTTGGTGAGATATTTCAAATACCTGCAGAGAGAGAACATTTGAGAACTCCTCTAAACACTCGGCCTTCTTTACTCTCAAACACTGTAACTTTTATGAAACGCTTGCATTCAAAGTCATTACAATTCAAGGTGTTTCCCCACCTTTCAACAAATGGCAAAGATCAGGCAAACATACCAGGCCAATGGTCTAACAAGAATAAAGAGCCACATCTCACCTAAACTGGCAATAAAAATGAGAACAGATAAGATGTAAGAGTTGTGCGTGAAATAGCAAGCGCCTATAAAATGATTTTGCGTGACCACTGGAGAAGATTTTATGGTTAATTGACACATAACCTTAGTGCCTGTTTCTGAGAAAGCACGAGGTCCCATGAGCTCATCACACCTCCTGGAGTCAGACCTCCTTGGGAGTGGCTCAGGCTGCGGGGACTGCTTCTCAGGGCTGTGCTAGACGCTCCCTTCTGCTCTCTGACACTCGCTACCCGATGCCGGGACAGGCTGCCACCCGCCACCCTGGCCCCAGTGCTGCGGGGAGAGCACCCCCTCCTACTCACCTGCCTGCTTAGGAGGCCCTGGGTTCTATCTACTCCAGACCTTCCCAGAACCACAGAAAGGGGGCTAGACGCCAAGCAAACCCACCACTGAGCAAAGTAACCCCTCACCCAAGTTTCTCCCCATAAAACAGGCGCCGTATCTGACAGCTCGGACTGTTCAGAGGACTGAACGAGACGCACAGGCAAGCTGGCATGTTAACAAGGACCCACATGTGAACGGATACAGTCACATCTCCAAGAAATGAATCCGGATCAGCAGCGCTACACCAACAAAGTATCTTCACAAGGATGTGAAGACCTCAGCTGAATTCTACCGTTTCCTACATAAAAATAAACCACGCTGGTTGTGCCATCCAACAAGTACTCTCTGTTCCTTTATTATTTCTACCGCAGGTACTCGGGTGTTTGAATGTTTCAGACCAGAACGATGCGGAGGAGCTGAGTGGAGCGCGGCAGTTCAGAGACAAGCGAGAGGAAGTTTAGGTTGGGAGCGCCTTGGATGGTCAGAGAAAAGAAACCTTTCTCCAGAAGGGAAGCTCCCACAGGAGTGAGGCTCCTTTCTCTCACCCTGGAGGAAGAACAGGAAACGTGAGGACGCAGGAAGCTGTGCTGGGAGACCTTCTCACCAGGTGGGTGGATCAAACAGGTCACAGGAAGATCAGAGCGTCTTCCTCAGGCTCCGGAAAGCCAGCGGGTTGGTTGTGAACACCCTGGAGTCCCTCCCTGAGCTGCAGCGATCCCTGCATCCAACCCGTCAGCCAGGCGGAATATGAGTCCTTCACTTACGCTTTTAAGTCCTCTCTCAACTGATCTCGCTAAAAATAAAAGGCTTCACTATAACCGATTTGTCCTAACACACCTTTGAATTTCCCGCTAATTGACAGTTTGATAAAACCTAAGAATATGCCCGGCTCTGGGCTAGGAGCTGCGTATAAACATGTTCAATTTTAGCAATTTGTAGTGTTTTAACTTCATCCTCAAAGCAATAACCAGATAGCCCTGGCCAGATGGCTGTTGGAGCATTGCCGTGCGCACCAGAAAGTCGAGGGTTTGATTCCTGGTCAGGGCAATGCCCAGGCCGGGGGTGCCATGCCCAGCCGGGATGCCTACAGGAGGCAACAGATTGATGTTTCGCACAATGATGTTTGTCTGTCTCTCCTCTCACTTCCTGTCTAAAAAAACCCTGAAATTTCAGATTCCTCGTACAATTATAATATTTACAGATAGAAAAACATGGAATTAAAATGGAAAGCTCTTCACTGAGGCCTAGAGGGAGCAGAGCAATGCCATCTTGGAGAATGCAACCTACCCAAGTCTGCCTCTCTTTAGTGCCTGAAATGCTACCAAAAAGTTGAATACTTTTACCTATCATAGCAGCATTCGTTCATTCACTGCTCCAGTTCGCAGAATAATGAGACCCACCCTCCAGTCCTGGGGCAGGAGTCTTCCTGCTGGGCGCAGGCAAGTAGCACGCAGCCCCCCTACCTTTTGGAAAAAGGCACCTCGGACGTTACAGTGATCTTACTCTTGCTTCTTTCAATGGTCACCACCCCTCCGCCGAGATTCCCAGCTTTTCCGTTCACTTTGATTCTCTCCTGAAGAAACTGCTCCTGTAAAATCATCCCATTGACCGGTTAGCAAAGTGGCAACTTCACCCCTCGCACCAGACTGCTGCGCTTACGGAGTCGTTCCTCAATGCTCACACTTCGGTAAAAAATGGCAGCACAGTCCTAACTGGTCTGGCTCAGTGGATAGAGCGTCGGCCTGCGGACTCAAGGGTCCCAGGTTCGATTCCGGTCAGGGGCATGTACCTTGGTTGTGGGCACATCCCCGGTAGGGGGCATGCAGGAGGCAGCTGATCGATGTTTCTCTCTAGTCGATGTTTCTCTCTATCCCTCTCCCTTCCTCTCTGTAAAAAATCAATAAAATATATTTTTTTAGAAAATGGCAGCACATCGTCAGCTGTTAACACAGGGCCTAAAATCTGACGGCGAGAAAACAGCACTGTCGTCCTGGTCAGTGGGGCCCACTTGGCTGAAGTATTGTCCTGTACACTAAACGGTGGTGGATTCCATTACCCGACGGAGCGTGTGTGGAGGCAACCAATTGAGGTTTCTCTCTCTCTCTCTCTCTCTCATCTTTTTTAAAATAGCACTATTCAACTTTATTTACAAGTCTAATATGAAATCAAAATCCTAGCATGGACATACTTGACTGGTTCCACACAAGATCAAATGTGTGTCCACATGGAAGACACTGACTCAGGGGTCAGAGATCGAGTAGACGGGAAAGCCAGGCCCAACTGCTGCAAGGCTGGTGCAGGCAACCAAAGCTACACGCAACTTCGGAACCTAAGGAGCACGAAGCACTGTCCTCAGCAACCTAGTCCAAGGAGCAAACACAGTGATACCGTGGCCAGTGTGCTCAGTGGTTAGAGCGTCTGCCCCAAACCAAAGGGTCCAGGTTTGATTCCGGTCAAGGGCACACTACTTGGTTGCAGGTTCCCCGCCCAGGCGGGACCCACTGGGGAGGCAACCAATTGATGTGGCTCTCTCACATGGATATTTCTCTCTCCTCTCCCCCTTCCACTCTCTCTAAAATCAATGGAAAAAACATCATGATTAACCCAAAAAAGTAGTGGCCAAGCCCTGGCCGGTTTGGCTCAGTGGATAGGGCGTCGGCCTGCAGACTGAAGGGTCCCAGGTTCAATTCCAGTCAAGGGCATGTACCTTGGTTGCAGGCACATCCCCAGTAGGGGGCGTGCAGGAGGCAGCTGATCGATGTTTCTCTCTCATTGATGTTTCTAACTCTCTATCCCTCTCCCTTCCTCTCTGTAAAAAATCAATAAAATATATTTAAAAAAAAAATAGTGACCAAAACAATCCCAGATCCGCTCCGGGGCCCCGTGCCTGGTACAGGAGGGGCAGCGGCCAGGAGCCCGGAGACCTCTCAGCAAGCCCCATGGACCTTCAGGGGTCTTTCTCCAAAAAGGAGGATTCTTTCTGGTTCTCTTTTTCCACCTTATTTGTTTTTAGGTTTTCTTTCTATTGCAATGACATGAAGTCCCTTTCAGCTGCAATTCCTACAATCTTCTATTTAAACCTCCAATGCACAATAAACTGATGAGGAAAGTGATTAGGTCAGAACGCTTGACTTCTGCACCTTAGACTCATAGGTGACTCACGTTTTCTATCCTAGGGAGACTTCTAGAAGGAAAGACAACCAGACACAGGTGAGTGAGGGAAGGGAGAAAATAAGCCTGATCCCCAAGCGCAGTTCCGGGGGGAAGAGAAATGCCAGCCCCAGGCTGCGGGGTCGGAGCAGCAGCGCTGATTGTCTGTCTTCATTCTCCTCCTTATAGTCCCCACGCAATGGAACTCATACACATGCGTTTCAACAGTCTCCTCGTTTTCGAGATGTGCCTTCACTTTGTCTTCACATTTTGCTACCTGGTTCCTTATAGGAAATCTGAATTAGAACTCATTTCCTAGGCACACTTATCTAGTATTAAAGTGAGGTGTTTGTCTTTTAAATGTTTTTATTGATTTTTAGAGAAGGGAGAGAGAAGCATCCTGAATCTGCTGCCTCCTGCACGCCCCCTCCTGGGGATCAAGTCCCAAACCTGGGCATGTGCCCTGACTGAGAATCATCCAGTGACCTCTTGATTCATGGGTCAACACTCAACCACTGAGCAACACTGGCAGGGCAAGGTTGGCTTTTCTATATTTAAGTGAAATAGAGGACTACTGGGGAAAAGGTCAAATACAGAGACAGACTAAAACACCCAAGCTCCTATTACAAGTCAGCACGCGGGACATTTCCCCACAAGCACGAAGCTCTGACCCTGGATGACAGGGCAGCCTGAGGAGATGCTGCCCCCAGCCCAGCAGGCAGGGCCAGGCCAGGACCCGGGCAGCCCCTGGCCCTGAGGATCCGGTCTATCACTTTAAGCTCAGTCACACCGGAGTGCAAGGGGGATGTGACCTGAGGAAGTCTGCCTGCTTCCTGGTAACTTTTAAGTAAAATCGCGTTGGACACTAAAGGAGGAAAACAAGAAAAGGAGGCAGTTCTCTGGCACAGATGTGCTAAGGTCCCCCTTGTCACAACTGTTACACACACACACACACACACACACACGCACACGCACACGCACACGCACAAGCACATCCAGGCGGAGAAACACCCAGACCCGCCCCAGTTCCAGCAGAGCCAGAGGCTGGAGCGGCCCCGGGGCCTCCTCAGCACCATCTCCAAAGCCCATGACTTGGCATCCAGGGCACAACTTACAAAGTTGGCAGCGTCCATGATTCCGTCTTCTACGGGGTGGGTGCAGTCCAGCGTAAACTTCAGAACCTGCTTCTTTTTTTTGCCCCCCTTCGCCAGGAGCTTTTTCTAAGAAAAGTACACAAACAGAGATGATGGCACAAGCTCCCATCCACACACACAAAATTAAAATAACCAAGAACACCGAAGGTGTAAAAAGCCCATTCAAATGCAAAACCCATGGAGTCCTGTTCCCTTCCAAGGGCGCCAGGAGCCGCCCTCTGCCCAAGAATGGAGGAGGGACACCCCGCAAGCTCAGGCCTTTTCCAGGGGAAATCCTTCCTCAACTCTGGACCCGTCCACACCTTCCAGCCTCCCCCATCTCCAAGGGCCTGAAGGTCTGTTGGCACATGAACCACAATAAACTACTTTCCCCGCTCTCTCTCCGCATGGAATTTCCATAAGGACTTCATCCCGGGACCCAGGCACAGGCGTACAAACGCTCTGCATTCCCAAAACAACGCTCACCCAAAATCAATGCTTGTCCTGAGGCTCCAGACCAGGGTCCTGGCCCAGTTCAGCCGGTTTCCCCTAAGCCTGCCTCCCCGCGCCCGGCAGAGCAGCAGGTAGCTGTACATCCCAGAATCCCACACACCCAGCGAGCAGAGGGTAGGGCGAGCGTGGGTTCCAGCCCCAACTCCACCGTCAGCAACTTCTGGCCCTTTCCAACCACCCGCCGGCATGTATCCGACACGGTTCCAGCTCCTTTTCCCTCCCATCAACCTCCTCCCTGTACAAACGCCACCATTAAAAAAGCATCTGTACAATCTACTCACCTGTAACCGCTCTACAAAGGCCCTGCAGAACCTAACACCTGGGCAAGGACACACCCTAAAGCCCCCTTTACGCTTCGAAGAACTTCATCTAAAACTTGCAATCACTGGGCCAACTTTTCCAACGTTCAGCTGCTGCAAAAGTCACTGCTTTTTTCTTTTTTTTTTCTTTTTTTAAGGCCTCTCCTAGTTACAATCCAGAGGGCTGCTTTCAGATCTACCCCCGGAAATACACAACCAGCAAGTAAAAAACAAACAAACCCTGCCATCACAGTTTTAAACCAAAAACACGCCAACGCACAGACGCACCAAAAGCCCCCGCGAGAAGGGCAAATGGACCGAAAATGTTGGCAGGGGCGCCCCAGTGTCAGGGGAGGGAGGAAGCCAACTCTCTCCCAGCGACCCGCCTAGCGGGCG
>NW_006293088.1:9443445-9446383 GCF_000327345.1 Myotis davidii | reverse complement strand
AACCGCGGGCGCCATGGCGGCGGCGGAGGCAGAAAGGGAGCGGAGCGCACTGCGCAGACGCGAAGAGCCGCACCGCGCAGAGCACGTAGGGCCCAGGCCGTACCAATCGCTCCGCCCCGCCCCCGGGTCATCGCTGCACCCTGTCCTGTACCATCGGGGCGCGATTGCTTTCGCCTTCGAAGGCCTGGAGGATGGACAGGGGCTGGGTGGGCTATCTCACTGCGAAGGGTTGGCGTGGGGGAGCCCGAGCGGATCGAGTCCACAGAGAAATAAAGGGGTACACTCTACGTTTCCGAGGCGTGGAACGACAAAGAACTTCAGACTAGAGCATGAATTACCAGCTAATAGGATGGGAGTGGACCCCATCGACTTGGGGAGGAGAGGCCAGACCCTGTGGCCCTGGGGTCCCCATACCGAGGGCCCTTTGGCTTCTTGCTACCTGGTGCTCAGTTGGAAGCTGGGGCTGTGTCCTCCAGCTCTGGCCAGGGTCAGGTACACTCTCCTGTGCGACCCCTTCACAACCTCAAATGCAAGCCGCCTGCCCACTGATCTTCCGGTTTCCAGCTCGGCCAGTGCTTCTCCAACTGGCCTGGCGCCAGGAATCTCCCGCGGGGGTGGGGGTGGGGCGGCTAAAGTGCAGAGTCCTAGCCCAGCCGGTGTGGTTCAGTGGTTGAGCCTCACCCCATGAACCGGGTCGGCGGTTAGGGCACATGCTGGGGTTGCAGACTCCATCCCCAGTAGGGGGCGTGCAGGAGGCCAGCCAATCAATGATTCTCTCTCGTTATTGATGTTTCTATCTCACTCCCCTTCTCCCTTCCTCTCTGAAATCAATAAAAATATTTTTTTTAATGAAGTTGCCTTAGAGCAGTTGTCGGCAAACTGCAGCTCGCGAGCCACATGCGGCTCTTTGGCCCCTTGAGTGTGGCTCTTCCTAAGCCTCAGGAGTCCCCTAATTAAGTTAATAACAATGTACCTACCTCTATAGTTTAAGTTTAAAAAATTTGGCTCTCAAAAGAAATTTCAATCGTTGTACTGTTGATATTAGACTCTGTTGACTAATGAGTTTGCCGACCACTGCCTTAGAGAGTTCCCAGCTTTATGTTTGCGGGACCATCTTTTCATATAGCCTTAGTTATAAGGTGTCCGTATAAAAACCTTTTTAAAATAAAATAAAACGCAGAGTCCTAGTCATTGGCCCATGTGCTGAGACCGGGTATTTCTCACAAACTCCCAGGAGCTGCTGCTGCTGCTGCTGGTGGTGGTTCCTGGACCACAAGTTGAATAGCAAGGGTCTTCTTCCCCAGGCCTCCGGTCCATTGGCTGTGACAGGAAGAAAAACAATCCAGGGTGTTCTAAATTAAAGTCACAGCGGCTGGGAGTGACAGCCAGAGAACAGTTCCCTGCTAACAGCTGTGGGCCAGCGCGGGCAGGGAAAGGACCGCTCACATTCCCTTCTCTCCGTTAGAATTTAGGGCTAATTTCCAGGTGGCTCTTTCTGGGATTACAGACCCCTAGCGCTCTCTGCTTATTTGCACATGGACTTTCCCATCTGCTGCCCACAGGAGCCGACACTCCTTCCTTGCGGACTCTGCAGAACAGGCGCCACTTCTTTCCTGTGAATTTATCCCAGCTCCTGGGAACTTGTACTTGCTGCCCTCTCTGCTCATGGACGTCTGGTGTAGCCTCAGCCCCACCCCCTCCCAGCCGCCCTCCATCATACCATCCTGATTATTTTCTTCGGAGCATGTCACGCAGTCTGCCATTGTCGTACTTGTTTGTTTGTGTCCTGGGGTGACCTTGCTGGTGTGTTCCCTCCTGTGTGTCTGACCCATGACATACCGAGTAAATACTGTCCAAACCGATGGAGACAGGAGTGGACAGATTCAATAAGCCCGTGTCGGGACAAACACCCCTCCTGCTGCCCCTCCAGGGGGAAGCCAGCCCACGTTCCTTTAGAAAGGACTCGCCTGGTTGTGTACAGCAACTCTCCCACTTCCGGGGGTAACATTTTCTACCTCCCTGGGGTTGTTGTCGGGATTAACAAGTAAAAGAACTTTGACTGGTACATTGTCCCATAAGCATTAGCCATTGTTATTATTTTTTAAATATATTTTTATTGATTTCAGAGAGGAAGGGAGAGGGAGAGAGAGATAGGAACTTCAATGATGAGAGAGAATCATGGATAGGCTGCCTCCTTCACGTCACCACTAGAAAGATTGAGTCCCAAACCTGGGCATGTGCCCCGATCAGGTATCAAACCATGAAGTCCTGGTTAATAGGTCATGTTCAACCACTGAGCCATGCCGCTGGGCTAGCCATTATTATTATTATTATTATTATTATTATTGTCATCATGACTTGGGGCACAAATGAAACCAGAGCTAGGGATGACCCTTAAAAGAGCAGGTAGTTTCTGCCTAGAATTCACTTCCTTTCTCTCCCACACCCCCCCCCCGCAAACTCCTACACATCCTCCAAAACCCAGCTCGAATATTATCTCCTAGTTTTTCTGATTAGTAAGAGTTTATTGAGCACCTTATGTGGGACAAGCTCTGGGCTTGACTCTGGTTTCAAGAAGGGCAGGGGCTGTTTTCCCAGAGCTCAGTGTGCAGAGAAAGCAGGTGATGACCAAGGGATGGAGGGCTTTCTGGAGAAAATCACGCTGGGATGGACACGCGCTCCCCAGGCCTAGACGGGCAGAGGGGACCTGGCAGAAAGGTGGGCCTGCTGACGTGGAAGCCTAGTATATGAATTTCCCTTCCGGAAAATCACACCCCGTTAATGGGAGGCTCGCCCCGTTTTACCCAAACTCGGAGGTTCTGAGAAGTCAGCCCCCTCGCGGGTGCTGGGGTGTCTGTGGAGGGGCGTCGCTGCTCGCTGTCGCCCCCAATTGGCCGCCTTGGAAATAGGGCCACGCGGACCCACTCCCGTCCCGGCT
>NW_006293088.1:9438113-9438771 GCF_000327345.1 Myotis davidii | reverse complement strand
CTCCGCCTGGGCGGGACCCAGGTGCCGAGGGGGCCGGGCTCTGACTCCCCGCAGAGACCCTGGGAAAGGCCGCTCCCAGCCCAACCTCCCCGCGGGAGGGTGCACGGGCTGCCGCCCATTTTGCAGTCAGATTCACTGAGGCCTGGGGTTCCTGGCCCAGGGCTCCCCCAGAAAGTCAGGGGCAAGGGGAGCTAGGGCGCAGTCACCCCCGGACTTAGTGCTACTGGAGCACCCCAACTGAGCACCGCGTCAGGACACTCCCAGAATCACTCAGGGGTCCCTGAAACCTTAGGTCAGTGTCAGCAGGTGATGCCGGCTCAGGTTACGGGGGTGGCCCTGAGAGGGGCCGAGGGCAGGGGCCGCCCAGTCATCCCAGGTCCCAGCCCCTGACCTCCCAGGATTCGCCCAGGACTGGGTCAGAGTGGGCAGTGACCGAGATATTTATAGCAGGTGCCAGCCTGCGGGGCACCCCACCTCCCACCCTATTTTTAGTTCCAGACTGGAAGGTGGGGTGGGAGCGGGTAGGGAGCCCTGGGAAGGGGGCTCCGATCTTTGCTGCACCTTCTCTACAGACACCAGACGGTGGTGAAAGGCCCCAGCGGGCTCCCCCCAGTGGACCAGCTGCTGCAGTTCCTCGTGGACAGCTCCGGGGACGGCC
>NW_006293088.1:9436528-9437913 GCF_000327345.1 Myotis davidii | reverse complement strand
TCCTGTGGGGAGAGGGGGGAGGCAGGGGAGGCAG
Source organism: Myotis davidii (assembly GCF_000327345.1). Taxonomy (NCBI): domain Eukaryota; kingdom Metazoa; phylum Chordata; class Mammalia; order Chiroptera; family Vespertilionidae; genus Myotis; species Myotis davidii. The sequence continues at coordinate 9,437,879 of NW_006293088.1, read as the reverse complement.
AGCGCCTGGGGGAAGGCAGGGGCCCCTAGGAGGGGCAAGGGTGCCAGGTCGCAGGGCCCTGATGCTGGCTGAGTGTATCCGGAGGATTACCCATCAGGGGGTCCTCCAACCCCTCCTTAAGTCACCCTGGATCCCAAATGTAGGCCCCACTTTACCGGTGGGCAGACTTAAGATGCAGAACAAGTGACTTGAGCTGATGGGCAGGCAGTGGCGGAGGTTAAGGCCATTCACTTTGGGGAGAGCTTACTGGTCAGAGTGGAGTTGAGAACCAGCCAGGGAAGGGCTGGGCCAGTCCCCCAGCTCACTGCTACCTGGGCAGCTGTGGGCAGCTCCCCACAGCCCTCAGGGAGGTAAGGACTGTGTGCTGTGCGGAGGGGTGACCCTGCCCCTGAGTCTAAGAAAAAAAACACAAGGAGCTGAGGGCACTGGGACTCTGGCCTGTGGGGGGACGGGTATTCCCAATTCCGGGAGGACGCCCCTACAGCTGGGAGGGGGTGCAGGGCCAGCGCTAGGACAGTATGACGACCAGCTGGGTTACGGAGAGCAGGGGAGGAAATGCCCTTGATGCTAAAGTAAGAACTTGTGCTGCTGCAGCCACTGTTTTGTCAACGCCATGGCTGCTGTCTGTGCCCCAGACTCTCAGCCCGGGGTCTGGCTGGAAAAGGGAACCAGCCCTCACTCCCTTTCCCTCCAGCCACATCCGCCTCCACTTGGCCAGGGGGCACCGCCATTTGGCTACCATGGAGGGCTCCTAGGGGGGCTTGAGAGGTCTCCCTGTGCGCGTGCACGCACACACACACACACACACACACACACACACTCACTTGTTGTAGGTGAAATGTTTTGCGAATGCAATTTCTTTCTTTTTTTAATTTTTTATTACAAAGGGTATTACATATGTGTCCATTTTTCCCCCCCGCCCTAGACAGTCCCCTAGCCTCCCCTATCCCCCAGTGTCTTATGTCCATTGGTTATGCTTATATGCATGCATACAAGTCCTTTGGTTGATCCCTTACCCCCCTACCTCCTGCCCCCCAACCCTCCCCGGCCTTCCCGCTGCACTTTGACAATCTGTTTGAGGCAGCTCTGCCTCTGTATCTATTATTGTTCAAAAGTTTATAATGGTCTCAATTATCCATGAATAAGTGAGGTCATGTGGTATTTTTCTTTCATTGACTGGCTTATTTCTTCTACTTCATCCCACTTTCAATTTGAAAGTGCTATTGCTGGACTTACAGAAACCCAAATGCACACATTGCAAAACTATTCACGCATCTGAAAGGTGATGCTCAATCTGGGACTCACGGGAAACAGCCCAAACATAAACATCCCCTTTAAGGTTCTTCCTTTA
>NW_006293088.1:9436250-9436469 GCF_000327345.1 Myotis davidii | reverse complement strand
GTCCCTGGGCCAGCGCCGCCGCGACGTGCTCCAGAAGTGCGGTGAGTGGGGCTGCCCGGCGGGACGAACTAGGGGGGCACAGGCGGGCACCGCCCAGCCCTCACCGCCGCCCCCTCCGCAGCGCTGCACGCCGAGCCCTACCTCATGTTCTCCACCGACAAGAAGTCGCTGCTGTGCATCCGCTGCTTCCGGGACCTGCAGGGGTGGGTAGAGGGCGCG
>NW_006293088.1:9435780-9435985 GCF_000327345.1 Myotis davidii | reverse complement strand
AGCGCGGGGGAGGAGGAGGCCCCCATCCACTCCCTGTTCGGCAGCTTGCAGGTGAGGTCGGGGGACCGGCCAGCCACAGGCTGGGCATCCTCTTCAGCCGTGACCCGGTGCCATGACAGAGGGCGCCCCCCAGAGCCCTTGCGGAGTTTCCGGCACCAGCAGGGCAGCCGGCCTGGAACTGCCAGGCGTTAGCCACAGTTGCCAG
>NW_006293088.1:9433450-9435448 GCF_000327345.1 Myotis davidii | reverse complement strand
GGGGCAGGGCTGGGTCTGCGGCCAGCAGCAGCCTGTCCCTCCAGGACAAACTGGCGGAGAGGAAGGCGCTGCTGCTGCAGGCTGTGCAGAGGTGAGTGCCCCAGCCTCCGCCCCTGCCCCTCGGCTCCACACCCCTGGCTCACAGCCTGGGCCCATCCCAGGGAGCAAAACAGCAGGTGCCCACCCGTGAAGAGGGCAGGGGGGGTCGGGGCACGGGGAGGGGAGGGTGGCAGAGAAGGATGCACACAGCTGGTGGGTGATGGCACCACTGGGTCGGGCCCCCTGCGGGTGGGAAACCCTCCCCCTAGAAGCTGAGGCTGCTGCCCCTCCCCCAGCCAGTATGAGGAGAAGGACAAGGCCTTCAAGGAGCAGCTCTCCCACCTGGCCACCCTGCTGCCCACCCTGCAGGTAAGGGGAGCCGGGGTGCGGGGCTAGGCACTCTGGCACAGAGGGCCCCTCCCAGGCCAGGCACCGAGCAGTGTCACTCCTGCAGGTTCACCTGGTCATCTGCTCCTCCTTCCTCAGCCTGGCCAGCAAGGCGGAGTTCCTGGACCTGGGCTATGTGAGTCCCCAGCTCCTGCGGGGTCTTCCCCTCCAACACGGGGTCTCCCAGTCCACCACCGAGGGTTGGCAGCCTGTCACCTGGAGGCGGGAGCAGGGGTCTCTGGGCTTACCTTCCCCTCTTCCACACCATCATCTACAGGCTGGTTAGGGAACAGCTGAGCCCATTTCTAGGGGGAGGGCTCCCCCCCCCCCAGAGGGCCGGACCTAGTGGTTCCATCACCCCCACCCGCTCTGGTTTGGCTCAATGGATAGAGCATCTGCCTGTGGACTAAAGGGTCCCAGGTTTGATTCCCGTCAAGGGCACATGCCTGTTTTGCAGGCTTGATCCCCAGTAGGGGGCGTGCAGGAGGCAGCCGATCAATGATTCTCTCTCATCATTGATGTTTCTATCTCTCTCTTCTTCTCCCTTCCTCTCTGAAATCAATAAAAATATATATTTAAAGTAAGTCCTAGCTGGTTTGGCACAGTAGATAGAACGTCGGCCTGCTGACCAAAGGGTCCCGGGTTCAATTCTGGTCAAGGGCACGACGGACCTTGGTTGCAGGCTCCTCCCCAGCCCAGGTCCTGGTAGGAGGTTCATGTGGGAGACAATTAATCGATGTGTTTCTCTCACATGGATGTTTCTCTCTGTCTTTCCCTCTCTTCTACTCTCTCTCTAAAAAAAAAATCAATGGAAAAATATCCTCAGTGAGGATTAACAAAAAAAAATTAAACTAAAAAATATATCCTAGCCAAAACCAGTTTGGCTCGGTGGATAGAGCATCGACCTGCGGACTGAAGGGTTCCTATATAATAAAATCCTAATATGCAAATCGACAACCAAAGGAACTACCTGTGGAACAACAGGTCGCTATAATGCACACTGACCACCAGGGGGCAGACGCACAACCCAGGAGCTGCCCCCTGATGGTCAGTGCGCTCCCTCAAGGGGAGCACCGCTCAGCCAGAAGCCAGGCTCACCGCAGGCAAGTGCAGAGGCGGTGGCAGGAGCCCCTCCCTCCCCCCTCCCCTGCAGGCGGGCAATAAGGAGTGAGGGGGTCCCAGACTGTGAGAGCCCTGGACTGTGAGAGGGATGTCTCACTGCAGGGGAAATCGGGCCTAAGCCAGCAGGTGGACATCCCCCAAGGGGTCCCGGACTGTGAAAGGGTGCAGGCCAGGCTGAGGGACACCCCCCCCTCCAGTGCACGAATTTTGTGCACCGGGCCTCTAGTATTTAAAATAAAAATATAAATAAAAGAACAGCACAGGCTGGAAGGCAGCATAAGCCTCTACTCCCCCAAAATGCAGCATCTAGGGGAGTCCAGCCACCCAACCTTTCCTGTGGATTTCGGGTGGGGTGGTGTGGGGGTTCCCAAACAGTCCCAGGGAAAGGTGGGAGCCTCCAACAGACACCCAGGTAAAGTGCCCTTGGGGCCTTCCCCTCCTTATCATGCC
>NW_006293088.1:9424694-9433213 GCF_000327345.1 Myotis davidii | reverse complement strand
AGGCGCTGACGGGAGGGGCAGCTTGGGTGGGGCCTGAGCCCCCGGGCGGGAGACCTGGGAGGAGGTAGGGGAAAGGCATGTGCCCGCTCCGGGGTGGGGGCAGCGGGTGAGGGCTCACAGCGTTTACTGGGACCAGCCTGACTCCTCTGGACTCTCCTCCACACTGAGTCACCCCGGAGGGTTTGAAAAGCCCTGCGGATGCCATTGGTCTCCGGTGCGGACTTGCATGAGGCTTTCTGGCGCTCCCAGGGTGGTTCTGGGGTGCAGTCTGGGGTGAGGGGGCTGGGAGGCACTAAAAGGCTGGGGGAGGGACGAAGGGAGGGCCTGCCTTCCCACCCTCCCACTCTCCCGCCCCCCATCTGCATCCGCACTGGTTCTCTCCCAGGTTGGCAGGGGTCTCAGGCCCCAAGGTGCTGGGGCCCAGCTGCCCTTCCCCGGTGGGGAAGATGTTGGGGTCACCGGTCCAGAAGCCCACACTGCACCGGTCCATCGGCACCAAGGTGCTGCTGGCGGAGGGCGAGGACACGCCCTTCGCGGAGCACTGCCGCCACTATGAGGACTCCTACCGGGTGAGCGGGCCCTGGGGACCTGTGGGCGGGAAAGGCCCACCCCTTCCTCACGGAGACGCAGGGCCCACATCGAGACCCGCCACCCTGGAAGCCAGCTCTCCTCTGAGACCCCGAGGAGACAAGCCTGCAGAGCCCCAGGCGCTCATGGGATCCCCCGGCAGCACCTGCAGGCGGAGATGCAGAGCCTGAAGGACCAGGTCCAGGAGTTGCACCGGGACCTCACCAAGCACCACTCGCTCATCAAGGCCGAGATCATGGCAGACATTCTCCGCAAGGCCCTGCAGGTGGACGCGCAGATCGGCTCGGAGTACGCCTCCGTGGAGGGGATGAGAGCAGCCTTCCAGGAGGTACCCCCTTCCGAGGACCTAGCTCCCCAGCAGCTCACCCCTCAGCATGCACAGGGGCCACCCCCAGACAGGAAGGGGGAGAAAGAGGGCATTGGCTGGTGCCCCGGAGGCCCGGTGTGGCAGGCTCTGGAACCTGGGTCTTTGCTTCTTGGAACCATATGGACTGGCTGGGGGTGCCTGTGGCTCTGAGTAGCTAGAGGACAGAAATGCCACCAATGGACATCCCAACTCACACCACACGCATGTCCACCCTACTTTCTCTTTCAGATGTGGGAGGAGTCCTACCAGCGGGTGGCTGACGAGCAGGAGATTTATGAAGGTCCCAGGCAGCCCTGCTGGGTGCACCCCTGTCCGGAGCTAACCCGTGTGCCAGCGAGGCAGGAAGGCAGTCCCCCACTAACCGGATACACGCAGCCCCATGCTCTTCCCTTAGCCCTTGACTTTGTCTCACAGCCACTAACTGGCCCCAACACGACGCATCTGGGGCCAGAACTCAGTGAGTAGAAGGCCCTCTCGAGTCTCACTCCACTTTTTAAAGAAAGAAGTGAGGGGGGAGTAGTTGGGATATTGTGATGGCGTGAAGCTGGGGGGGTAAGACTCTAAAGCCAACAAGACCCAACACTCCGGCCTTGGCCCCTCAGCCCAGCTCCATGACCTCCTCCAGCTGAAGCAGGAGAATGCCTGCCTGACCACCATCACCAAGCAGATCACACCCTACGTCCGCTCGATCGCCAAGGTGAAGGAGCGGCTGGAACCCAGGTGAGACCGGGGCGGGGGTGGGGGGGTCCTCAGGGGAGCCCAGACACTTCAGAATGTGTGGGAAGGAGCCACATACTGGGAAGAGCCCCTTTCATGAGGGCCACGCCATGAGGGTTAAGTGGGGCCTCTGACCGCGTCGGCCCCCACCACACGCCAGCTGTAGCGGCCTTTCAGTTTCCCGAAGCAGCTAGACCGGCTCCGCTCCCCGCTCTGCCTGGAATGTCGCTGCTTCAGACGGCGGGAGCCTCGTCCTCGGGTCTCAGTTTGAATGTCAGCGGAGGCCTTCCCAGACCACCCGACTGAGAGCCGGTCCCGCTCACTGTCCCTCCCACCACTGGCTCGCTGTGCCCTGACAACCTGGGCCTGTCTCCCTGACCAGAAGGCAGCTTCCCTGAGAGCCGCCCCGCCCTCGGGAACTGCTGAGGACCAAGCCCTAGGCAGGCCCTTGAGTGTTTGCTGGAGTTGGTTTTTGTGCAGCGTGAGCTTCAGAACACGCAGTGTGCGGGCTCTTCCTCTGCAGGTTCCAGGCGCCCGTGGACGAGGAGTCAGAGCAGCTCCAAGACCTGGGTGACGACAGCACGAAGGACGAGGCCCAGGCCAGGTACAGCTCGTCTTCCCGCCCTGGGCGGCCGAACAGCTCGTTCCAGAGACAGTGACCGGGGAGACAGGCCCCAGATTCCTCTCCCCTTTGGTCCCCTCTACGGCCTTGGTGGGGCCTCAATTTGTAGAATACGGGTCAGAGAGGTTTGTAATCTGGCAGGGACTCGGGGATGACAGATGTGACCTTGATAGACGTGACCCACGTTTTCTAACCACGGCGGCTGCCGGGCCTGACACCACCAAGAGCCACCAGCACTTTGGACTGGCTCCTGGGCACTCGGGACACGCGGCTCACGCCCACTCGGCGAGGAGCAGTGAGTGAGGACCACCTGTGGGAGCACTGCTGTCACTGGAGCCATGGTGTTTGTAAAACACGGCCGGAGGGAGGAGAGCGCAGAAAGACAGCCGCTGTCACAGCGGGCTCTCCGCATTTCCCTCTGGGTGAGGCGAGCTAGTCAGGGGGACGGGGCGGAAAGCGGAGGTGCAGGGTCAGAGCTGTGAGAGCCCGGAGCCCTGGTAGGTGCGCACATGCACACGCACATGCGCGCACACACGCACACGCACACACACACACTCACACGCACGCGCACACACACACACACACACACACACTCACACACTCACACACACCAGGCTCCACGGTTAGCTCCGATGCTTCAGGCGAGTGAACCGAGCTCCTGCTGAGAGGGCCGCGCTGCTGATGCCCGGGCTACTACCTCTCATCAGAAATGAAACAGCCCTGAAGGAGGCCACCGCTCTGGCTCTGATGACGCGGTCACCATGCCTTCCGGAAAGGCCTCCTGTTCCAAAAGCTTGGGCCGGGTGGACGCCAGTGCTGGGCCCGGTGAGCGGGGCGGCGGGTGGCGCCACAGGCTAGAGCTCACGTTCATGATCCCGTAGGAGTGACCCAGCGTGTGGGGCGGACAAGAGGGAGACCTCGGAGCCCAGAGGAAACAGCCGGACCCAGCAGAGCCTCGCGGAAGAGCCTCCCCTGCAGAGCAAAGATCCTCATGGACCCAAAGCGAGAAACGGGGGCGATGTCCCCCCACGGAGGGAGCGCCCCACCTAGCAGATGGGGCTGGTCCCGGGCGTGGGCCTGTCACCAGCAAGCCCGGGCCTGTAAGAAAAGCACGCTCCCCCATAACATTCACAGGGTGAAGGGGGGTTGCTTATCAGCAGTAAAACCCAGACACGCTCACAGGTCATTTCAGGCTCTGGCTGGGGCCTAGCTTTGCTTTCCCTGCATTCACGTAGCACAAAGTCTGGGTTCTCATCATGGCGACAGGGGACGAGTCCTAGGCCACATGGTTGGTCAGTGAGGGACCATCCAGCCCAGCGGGTGTGGCTCAGTGGTTGAGCATCAACCTATGAACCAGGTCACAGTTTGATTCCGGTCAAGGGCACATGTCCAGGTTGTAGGCTCCATCCCCAGTGGGGGGAGTGCAGGAGGCAGCCGATCAATGATTCTCTCTCATCATTGCTGTTTCTCTCTCTCCCTTTCTCTCTGAATCAATAATATTTTAAATAAATAAAGGAACACCCAGCCTCAAGCCTCTCCCTGGCCCAGCCCCTCCTCAGGGCCTGTGCTACCCTGTGCCAGGATGACCTGCGTGCGGGAGGGGCGGGCCGCTCTGAACTTAGGTAAGGAGACTCCATGCTCAGAGGAAGCTGGTTTCTCCCGAGTCACAGGTCCACTGTTTAACCGGGTGCCACGGGAAGGTTCCACCCGGCACTCTGAGCGCCGCTCAGCAGAGGGAAACCCCGTGCCCAGCTTCCTCCCTCCCAGGCGAGGGCTGAGCCCCAGAGCAGGTGCCAGGCGGGATGGCCCTCCACGGCTCCTCGGCTCCCTCCCAGGCTGCTGCCTGCACCTGTGCTCGCCTTCTGTTATTAAAGCAGATTCGGCAGCAATTGTCTCTGGTAGCTTCCCATTCCTATGCAGTGCCCTTTCTGCAAGAGGAACTTAATGGTCTTTAAAACGGAAAATTGCCCTGGCTGGTGTGCTCAGTGGTTAGAGCGTCGGCTTGTGCGCCGAAGGTTCCAGGGTTCAATTCCCCGTCAAGGACACATACCTGAACGGCAGGTTCGATCCCCAGCCGGGGTCGGGGTGTGTGTGGGAAGCAACCACTGAATGTGTCTCTTTTATATCGATGTTTCTCTTCCTCACCCTCCCTTCCATTCTCTAAAAAAAAAAAAAAATCAATGGGAAAAATATCCTGGTGTGAGGATTAACATACATAAAAAAGGAACATTAACCTACATGACCTAAAATTTTAAGTTTTGAGGCAAAATCATGCCCAGAGAGTCACATTTTAAGCAAATGTCCATCCTGCGTCAGGGGTTCAAACAGCCAATGGCTTTTCTGCACCAGCTGGGCTTGCACATCAATACGCTGGTGTCACACGAAAACTGCCAACCCCCCTGGACCCGCCGTTTCAGGGCTGTCCGTGCCAGAGCGGCAAGACCTCGGGAGCCTGCAGGGAGGGAGCGCCTGGCATCACAAACGGCTTAGAGGCGGGAGTTCAGAACGGAGTCACGAATACACCTGCCTGATGCTGCTGGTCCTCTCGTTCCTCAGCCGGAGCACGTGACCCGGGCGCTGGCGCATCCCACACCATCACACCGCTCTGTAGTGAAACCGAGTACAGTTTTATTTCAGATTTGGAAAGAGTATCAGTGTCTGTGAACGAAAACCCAATTTAAAATATTTAAACAAACATTTCTGCATGTAGAAAGAAGAGTGGAATAATTTCTCCATTAAGTTATCCTCCTCACTTTGCCAGCTTCCCCAGAGCGGCTGCCGGTGGCCGGGCCGGGGGTGGCCAGTGCCCCAGGCCGGCAAGCTCTCAGAGCGGGGCCCGGGGAGCAGGTCCCACCGCGCGGCAATGCTGAGGTTGCCCACCCTCGCAAGTCTCTACAGAGGCAAAAACGTCGGGAGATGGCAGCTGTCTAAGGCAGTAGGAAAGTCAGAGAAGGGTCAGTGGTTAGGTCACTGCACCCGTTATGGAGGGACTGTTACCAAGATGAGCTGTGGCTGAGACCTCACTGAGCCGCATCTATTGATGCAATGTACTGGCTTCGGAACACTTCCCCTATCGGTCATCACCGAGTGCTGAATGGATGGGAGGGACTGGTAACATTGACTCTGAGGCTCCAGAAGCAGCTCACACCAGGAGGGGCGGTGGGGTCTCAGCCTTTTGCTTTCTGCCCAGCTCGCTCCCTACCTTGGTGGTAAGCTGCCACGCACAGCCCTGCGGATCCTGTGTCAGGGGTCCGTCCACGGCTTCCAGGCAGCGTGGCTCTGCGCAATGCCCGTGTTCCCCTTAAGAAGCCGCAACGGCATGAGAAATCTCCTGGCGGTTTCATTGGCCCAGGAAGCTGGGGAGCACCCAGGGAGCCCGCACCTCATTAACCCAATTCCCTGCCGGGCAGGCCATCGCTGCTAAATTTGTCCGGTTAAAAATAACCTGAAGAGCCAGGCCAGATGAAAGCCAGCCCCTTGCAAACCCTGTCCCTCACGGGTTCACCTTCTATCCCCACGTCATCGCGGGCCTCTGCCCTGGGCCTGACTGCCAAGGAGGGCGCCATGTTCTCCCTGCCCTCTCCGACCTGCTCTGGAAAAGCCCAGCAGCGGGTCGGCCCCAGTGGCCCAGGGCTGAGCTCCCAGCAGCAGGAAGGCGGGCTCTGAACTCCGGGCAGGGGGAGGAAGGACGGATCTTCACACCCGCCGCCTCACAAAGCCCGGGGCCCTCAGAGCTGCTCCCCAGCTGCTAGGGAGACAAACCATGGCCGGGAAGGGGCCTTAGATCTGGGTCCACACCGGCTCCAATCGGCAAGAAGTTTCCCTCAAAGAGCTGGGGGTGGCTGCCCCCCGCTCCCATCCTGCAGTCCTACTAAGTGGAGCTGATCTCACGGAGCGCGGTCTGGGGAACAAGGCTGGCTCAGGCCAGCAGTGGCCTTGGCCAGTCTGACTGCACAGCCCTCCCCGGCCCAGGGCGGGTGTCTGGGTCTCACCCCACCAGTTCGCGAACCCGCACGCCTCTTTGGTATATGATGACAAAAGGATCAATTAGGCCGTGAAATCTAGAAATTAATACTATTTTGAGTTGGTAAAATGCTCTTTTGCACACATTTCCAGCATCTGGTACAGTTAACCGAATGTCCATTTTTGCACAACTCACACAGTACAGATTCCACAATGTCCTCTGTCCTCTAAGCATTAAAAACGTTTGACGTTCTTCTGAGTCTTCACAACACCCCTGTGAGGTAGGCGGTATTGACCCCATTCTACAGATGGGTCAATCCCCCTCCCTGAACTGGAAAGACAAAAGCAGGGCTCACTCTCAGTCGGGGCTGTTTGCTCTCGGTAAGACTTTCACGAGTCGCCTTGCATTGTGCAGCTGTGCGAGCGCTCACACCCCTTTGGAAGACAGTTTGAAGTGGCATCAGGGACGATGACATTTTGAGAACGGAACATAGAAATCAAGTTAATAGATTTGAATCAAAACACAAAACTACACGCTATGGTAAAAAATAGAACCCAAATCGATGGAGGGCAGTACTTCCCAGTGTCTGACAAGGCCTCGCACAGAGCAGGCGTCCAGGAACCGTTTCTTGGACAAAGGACTAAGGACACATCTCGGACATGCCTGCTACTGATGACAGCCCCACTGGGGGAGGGCAGGGGCAGGCCAGGAGGCCATGGGGGCCGGGGCTCCCTGGTAACACAAAGCCAATTGGCCAGGTGTGGATGCTTCCTTTGTGCCAAATAAGAGTTGGGGCTGTAAACACCGAGCCCCTCGGCACTCACACTGCCATTCATAAAACAGGGGTGTCAATAGGATAAATACATGGAGAGCCTTATCAGGAAGTGGCTTAAAACTGGATAGATGCTCATGCGCCCACGGGGGATGGGAAGGAGGTGGTTAGGCCTGTGCTGCTCGTGTTTCGGTTAAAATGTATCTTTTCGGTTAAAATATATCTCTAACGCTAGAAAGCCCTGGTGCCCACGCCCCTTCCTGCGGAAGAAACCTGATTTGGAGTAATGAGTCCACCTGCCCCAGGGGGCGGGGCTCGGTTACAGCCCAAATGCAGCCAGGCCTCCTGCGGCCAGGCCCGCCCAGCGCCTGCTGAAGGTGCCGTTATCTGCTCCTTGTTCATCTTTCATCCCCGTCCCAGCTCTCGATTCAGCCCAAGAACAGATGCTCCGGGAAGTTGGGGGAGGGGGGCCTTTGGTCCTAAGGCCTCGGACCTTTGGTCTTGAGGGATGTTCCCAAAGAGGAAATGATGAGTATAAAGCGATTAAGAGAATCCATCCTGCAGAGTGGCCCACGGAGGCCGTTTTGTCCCGGGAGTGGGAGGCGCCGCGCCCCGGGGGTCATAGCTCCACCTTGACCCCTTTTATGAAGGGCAGGCCCGTGGGCACCCGCTTCTTGTACTCCAGGTACTCCTCCCCGAAGAAGTGGATCAGCGAGATTTCCTCCTCTTCCGTCCGGTCCCGGAAGAAGCGCCACACCGTCAGCGCGTAGCCCACGCCGCAGATGGGGTTGCAGAGCATCACCTGGTGGGGGGGGACACGAGGCTGATCAGGGTCAGAGGGACGGACACTGTGGACACCAGCGGCACCTGCTTCTGTCAGATCCACAGGACACCCTGCCAAGGGCCCGAGACCCTCCAAATAAATTAGATGAGGTGTCCAGCCGGCATGGCTGTCCTTGAGCATCGACCTATGAACCAGGATGTCACGATTGGATTCCCGGTCAAGGGCACACGTCAGGGTTTCCGGCTCATCCCTAGTAGTGGGGGTGCGGGAGGCAGCCGATCCATGATTCTTTCTCATTATTGATGTTTCTATCTCTCTCTCCCTCTCCCTTCCTCTCTAAAAATCAATAGAAATATATATTTTTAAAGTTCCTACTGAATGCTTTATAACCATAATGATTATAATTGAACTCTAGCAAAAATCTAAGTAAAAACTGAAAATTGTAATCAATTATTAACATATTCCCAGATATTAGAACCTGGTAGAATCATGCCTTCTTGGTAGAATCTAGCAAACAAAATTTTGAATTTTAGTTACATGAATTCCTAGTCAATAAAGCTCAAGAGATTTTTTGAACTCTTCATGTTTATAAAATATAGTTTTTCAGTGAAAAAAGAACAGTAAAAGAATAAATAAATTAATTTTGAATCATAAATAAGAACATGTCTTTAGCAAATTTTGTTAGCAAAATTTAGGGGAATATGG
>NW_006293088.1:9412186-9417589 GCF_000327345.1 Myotis davidii | reverse complement strand
CTCTGCCTTTTGCTTTCTGCCCAGCTCGCTCCCTACCTTGGTGGTAAGCTGCCACGCACAGCCCTGCGGATCCTGTGTCAGGGGTCCGTCCACGGCTTCCAGGCAGCGTGGCTCTGCGCAATGCCCGTGTTCCCCTTAAGAAGCCGCAACGGCATGAGAAATCTCCTGGCGGTTTCATTGGCCCAGGAAGCTGGGGAGCACCCAGGGAGCCCGCACCTCATTAACCCAATTCCCTGCCGGGCAGGCCATCGCTGCTAAATTTGTCCGGTTAAAAATAACCTGAAGAGCCAGGCCAGATGAAAGCCAGCCCCTTGCAAACCCTGTCCCTCACGGGTTCACCTTCTATCCCCACGTCATCGCGGGCCTCTGCCCTGGGCCTGACTGCCAAGGAGGGCGCCATGTTCTCCCTGCCCTCTCCGACCTGCTCTGGAAAAGCCCAGCAGCGGGTCGGCCCCAGTGGCCCAGGGCTGAGCTCCCAGCAGCAGGAAGGCGGGCTCTGAACTCCGGGCAGGGGGAGGAAGGACGGATCTTCACACCCGCCGCCTCACAAAGCCCGGGGCCCTCAGAGCTGCTCCCCAGCTGCTAGGGAGACAAACCATGGCCGGGAAGGGGCCTTAGATCTGGGTCCACACCGGCTCCAATCGGCAAGAAGTTTCCCTCAAAGAGCTGGGGGTGGCTGCCCCCCGCTCCCATCCTGCAGTCCTACTAAGTGGAGCTGATCTCACGGAGCGCGGTCTGGGGAACAAGGCTGGCTCAGGCCAGCAGTGGCCTTGGCCAGTCTGACTGCACAGCCCTCCCCGGCCCAGGGCGGGTGTCTGGGTCTCACCCCACCAGTTCGCGAACCCGCACGCCTCTTTGGTATATGATGACAAAAGGATCAATTAGGCCGTGAAATCTAGAAATTAATACTATTTTGAGTTGGTAAAATGCTCTTTTGCACACATTTCCAGCATCTGGTACAGTTAACCGAATGTCCATTTTTGCACAACTCACACAGTACAGATTCCACAATGTCCTCTGTCCTCTAAGCATTAAAAACGTTTGACGTTCTTCTGAGTCTTCACAACACCCCTGTGAGGTAGGCGGTATTGACCCCATTCTACAGATGGGGAGGTCTAGGCACGGAAAGGTAGTGGCTCCTCGGAGGCCGCAGGTCTGACTCCGCCGCGGTCCCAGCGCCGCTGCCACCCTGCGCGGAAGGATCTCACAGACCACGCTCCTGTCTCGTCCGGAACTAAACGGAGGGTCTTTACAGCTCATGTTTGACTCCACAGTCAATCCCTCTCCCTGAACTGGAAAGACAAAAGCAGGGCTCACTCTCAGTCGGGGCTGTTTGCTCTCGGTAAGCCTTTCACGAGTCGCCTTGCATTGTGCAGCTGTGCGAGCGCTCACACCCCTTTGGAAGACAGTTTGAAGTGGCATCAGGGACGATGACATTTTGAGAACGGAACATAGAAATCAAGTTAATAGATTTGAATCAAAACACAAAACTACACGCTATGGTAAAAAATAGAACCCAAATCGATGGAGGGCAGTACTTCCCAGTGTCTGACAAGGCCTCGCACAGAGCAGGCGTCCAGGAACCGTTTCTTGGACAAAGGACTAAGGACACATCTCGGACATGCCCTACTGATGAGGCGCCGCGCCCCGGGGGTCATAGCTCCACCTTGACCCCTTTTATGAAGGGCAGGCCCGTGGGCACCCGCTTCTTGTACTCCAGGTACTCCTCCCCGAAGAAGTGGATCAGCGAGATTTCCTCCTCTTCCGTCCGGTCCCGGAAGAAGCGCCACACCGTCAGCGCGTAGCCCACGCCGCAGATGGGGTTGCAGAGCATCACCTGGTGGGGGGGGACACGAGGCTGATCAGGGTCAGAGGGACGGACACTGTGGACACCAGCGGCACCTGCTTCTGTCAGATCCACAGGACACCCTGCCAAGGGCCCGAGACCCTCCAAATAAATTAGATGAGGTGTCCAGCCGGCATGGCTGTCCTTGAGCATCGACCTATGAACCAGGATGTCACGATTGGATTCCCGGTCAAGGGCACACGTCAGGGTTTCCGGCTCATCCCTAGTAGTGGGGGGGCGGGAGGCAGCCGATCCATGATTCTTTCTCATTATTGATGTTTCTATCTCTCTCTCCCTCTCCCTTCCTCTCTAAAAATCAATAGAAATATATATTTTTAAATATTTTTTATATATTTTATATATTTTTATATATTTTTTAAATAAATAAAGAGGACCAACAGCCTTGTGAATACACCGAAACCCACTCAATAGTACACTCTGAACTGGTGGATTTTATGGGTATGGGAATTATATGCCAAATAAAAAAATATTTGGAGAAAACTTAAAGGAGGCCAAGGTTACCTCTGATACTTTACCTGGGTTCCAATGCTCCAGTAAAACCACCCCACGTAAGAAGGGTGCCGGAACCAGGCATACACCCCGCTTGTCACCAGAGTGTGGGTTTCTGACTTCTCGTTCTGCACCACGTGGTTGAAGTTGGAGCCGGCTGTGAACATGGCCGCTTTCCGCAGACACTCTCCGAAGACCACCATCAGCAGGCCCGTGGTGCTGAGCCAGGTGACCTGCTTCAGTTCTGCAGGGGACACGTGACAGGCGGACTGCTGAGGGCTCCCTTTGGATGCTTAAAACGCATCTATTTTTCCAAGACAGGAACCGGGGACCGCGCCTCGCTGGCTGGGCACCAGCATTTGTCATCAGGTTAAAATGTAAGTATAAGCAAAACCATCCCCCTAAGTTGTGCTGTTCATCCGTTTAAAGTGCCAACAACCAGCCCAGCTGGTGTGGCTCAGTGGTTGAGTGTTGACCCAGGAACTGAGGTAGCTGGTTCGATTCTCAGTCGGGGCACATGCCTGAGTTGCGGCTTGATCCCCAGTATGAGGCGTGCAGGAGGCAGCCGATCGATGATGTTCCTCTCTCATCGATGTTTCTATCTCTCGATCCCTCTCCCTCCCTCTCTCTAAAAATCAATAAAAAATATATTTGAAGTGCCAACAGCCCAGTTAGAGCATCATGGCAAAGAGCTGAGGGGCTCTCCGTCCACGTTCCCTGCCACACGCTCCTGTCCTTCCCTTGGGGACAAGGACAGCCAAGTGAAACACAGCAGGACCCGGCGCTCCCACTCTGGCCATTCACTGACTCCTGGGACTACACACATGTGGTTACTCTGCTGCCGGAAGTTCAGCTGGGGAGCAGGCTCCTGGTGCAGTGGCTTTTGCTAAGAAAATCTCCCTGTGGAATTTCTCAAGCCACAGAAAACCCATGGATCCCAGTCTCCGACGGGGAAATTAGGATTACAGTGACCAGAGGGAGGGCCTCGTCTCAGAGGGTGCACTACGCACTGCAAGGCTTAAATCAAGAGGTCACCGTGCCCTCAACTTGAACATCCAGAAGCAGGTGCACAGTCCGTCCTCTATAAAGAGCTTAGTGAGGACAGAGGTTTGCGGAAATCGCTCCGGGAGATTAGGTCCTAGGGGAGAGCCCTCCCCTGCCCCCTGGCGTCTGTCACTGCCATGACGCCCGCGTGGAAGCCACCCCTGCCCAGGGGTGAGCAGGGCACACTGACCTGGCCAGAGCAGGTTCTCAAGGGTGAACTCTATCCAGGAGGAAAGGGCGGCCACGGTGTACTCCAGGCTGTGGTTCAGGAGGAAGGAGTCCAGGGACAGGCTTTTGGGGTTGTTGACCGCCGTGACCAAGTATTCAGAGTAGTGGAACAGGGACAGGGAGCACATGTACCTATTGACAGCAGAGGAGAGAGAGGTTCAACTTGAACTTTTGGGGAGGAAATTCTAAAAAGAGATAGAGGTCATCTGGGGAGAAGGAATCGCCATGGGTCCGGGCGCAGGTCCAGGCTGTGAAACTACGCCCGCGTCCTGAGGGGTCCCGCTGTCCCGCCTGAGGGTGGGCCTCAGGCGCCCATACTACTCCCTCAGGCCTGCAGGCCGCGGTCGGGTTTTATGGTTTTTTAAGTTCTTCCTTGCTTGTATGTATGTATGTATGTATGTATGTATGATTATATATATAGGAGAGGGGAGGGGAAGAGAGAGAAACATCCACGTGGATCGGCTGCCTCCTGCACACCCCCTACGGGCATGTGCCCTGACCGGTATTGCACCCAGCAACCTTTCAGTGACCAGGAGGACGCCCAACCCACTGAGCCACTCCGGTCGGGGCAGAAAGGGCGGTTTTAAAGGGACTACGCTTTTGAATGTCATAGGCCAAACCAACCAACAAACAAACAAGTGAATAGGAAGGCATTTGGGTCCTTCAGCCTTTTTGAAATGGCACCACACACAATAAAGCATAAAGTGGGAACTAGCAACATAAAGTAGTAACGCATGTCCAACACAAAATTTTTTTAAAAAAAGAAACAATTCCAGCAACGAAGAATGAGATGGATCCGTGTTGATAACAGGAGACCACGCCTTTTACCTTGCAGCCCTGGCTCATATCTAGGTCAG
The DNA here is from genome assembly GCF_000327345.1 of Myotis davidii. Classification (NCBI taxonomy): domain Eukaryota; kingdom Metazoa; phylum Chordata; class Mammalia; order Chiroptera; family Vespertilionidae; genus Myotis; species Myotis davidii. Next base: position 9,413,104 of record NW_006293088.1, on the reverse strand, counting down.
GGACTAGAAGGCTCAAGGGACTGCAATCAGAGTGTAGGGACAAGTCCCAGACTGGCCGTGGGGGATGCACTAGCTGTGACCTAATAGAAACGAGATGCAACAGGCCTGTGAAGGCCAGCTAGAGCGCCCCCCTCCCCCGCCCCCAGGATGTCCCAGCAGCTGCCGCTGCAGGTGGGGGCACCTGTGGGGAGGGTGCCAGGGAGACCTGCTTCTGCCTGCAACAGAAGCGACCAGTGGGCACAAGTTCTCAAGGCCCGAGATGCAGGAATCCGGGTGGCAGGTAGACACCTGGTTTCCACAGGACCCCAACGAGCATGTCCAACTCGCGGCCGGCAGCTTTCAGCCAGCCAGAGATGGAATGCCACGACTGTCCTCTGCTCTGCCGCCCGAGCCTCAAACCCCCTGCTCCCAGAGGCCTTCTTACCAGCCAAAGTGGTCCCAAGAAGACTGGCTGAAACTCAGCAGCACCCCGCAGCCGAACACGAAGCCCAGGAAGCAGGCTCGGACGGCGATCTGAAAGAGACCGGGAGGAGCCCTCACCCGGCTGTCCCGGAGCACACACCCTGCTCCCTAGCGCCCGCAGGCCACTGGCTCGCACCCGGTCTGGTTAGCATCCCGAGCCCAGCGCTGGCTGCGTGTGTGGCCCTGGGCGAGTTACTTAACCCCCCTGGGCCTCAGTCTCCCCATCTAGGCAATAGGTATGATAATAACACCTTTTAGAATTGCCTTGAGGCTGACCATGAAAAGCACTGAAGAGTAAATGCCACGTAAGTTTTTGCTGCCTTCATCGCTTACTGCTGCTATTATTACTCGGGGCTGTGGGTGAACCGTGACCCTAATTTATTGGGGGAATTCTCCCAGGTCCCCGCGGCGAGTCTGGTCCGAGCAGCCGGGACTGCGCCCGGCCCCGTCCACGGC
>NW_006293088.1:9409278-9411611 GCF_000327345.1 Myotis davidii | reverse complement strand
GCCCCCCCCCGCCGGCCTCCCGGAGATTTATTGACCCAGAGCGGCGGCCAAGTCTCCCCCAAACTCCAGAATCCCCTGCAATATGAAGCGACCCCACCCTCAGCGGCCCCGCGCTCGCCCCCCAAAATTCTCACCTGCCGCGCTAGCGGGGCCGATCCCATCCTCCACGTCCAGGGGCCCGCACGCGGGGACCGAGCGCGGTGATCCCCCCGCTGGAGCCCACTCAGCGCCGCCTCGGGGATACTGCCCTTGGGCACCCTAAGCGCGGATGATCGCCCACTTGGCCGATGGCGGAGCAACCAGGATTATGTGACTTTTTTAAGAGGCAGAAACCAGAACCTTACAGTGTGATCTTGATGTCACTTGGGCAGAACAGAATCATTTCCGTGGGCCTGGGAAAATGAGTGAAATAGAAGCCAAGTTACCTAACAGCGGTTACCTGCCGGTGGTAAAACTCCGGGCGGCTTCGATTTTCTTCTTTATAGGTTTTTGTATTTTCCATGTCGCCCACAATCAACTTATAGTACTTTTAAAACATATATATTTTTATTGATTTCAGAGAGGAAGGGAGAGGGAGAAAGAGAGAAAGACATCAATAATGAGAATCATCCATCCGCTACCTCTTGCGCGCCCCACATTGGGGATCCAGCCCGCAACTCTGACATGTGCCCTGACTGGGAATCGAACCCTGTTCTCCTGGTCCGTAGGTCGAGGCTTAACCACTGAGCCACGTCGGCGGGGCAACTTAAATTACTTTTATAATCAGAAATTGTCCTTTAAAGGGTTAAGTGTCCCCCCCCCCCCCAGCTAAGAAGCAATGGTGGAGGAGAAAGACACGTCAACCAAGGACTAGAAAAGATTGGTGGGTGGGAGTGGGGCAGCAGCAAGTAAGGATGGAGAGAGAGGGACCCAGGGAGGGATCATGGGTGGGAGGGCCGCGGGTGAAGAGGCTGCGTGGGAGAGATGCTGCCACTAGGCCTTGGGGCCCTGGGGAACCGGCAGCCTGCCTGCCGCTGGAAATGAGAGCAAGGGCGTCTAAGGGTAGGAAGGGGGGGAGGGAGGCACAAGGCAGGAGGAAGCGAGCATGTGGCAGGATAGGGGACAGGCCCCAGGGGAGCTGGAACCCTGAGTAGCGGGCCAGACATCCCTGAGGCCCAGCGGGCTGCAAGCTGCCGTCATCCAAGCCCTACCCTCCTCTGTCCCCACAGGACCTGTCAGGACGCCTGGCGTTTGGGCAGCTGGGCGCAGGGAAGGATGGAGCCTGGGTTGGAATCCGGGCCCGGTGCCGCTGCGGTCCCGCTTTGTGACCTCGGGCAAATCAACTCTTACAGTTTCTGTTAAATGTTTCTGTAAAAATCGGGGGATCCTGACTTCGCAGTCAGGCATCGCTAACGTTCCGTAAGCCTGATGCCATGTTCAAATGGTGCTCAACTCGGTTGGTCAGAATGAAAAGGAGTGCTAATGTTTTAAAATCCAAAGTCGGCTGGCGCCATGTGGGAAGGAGGCCTGGGCTTTATGTTGAACCCCTCTCCTGCCTGTACCCCAGTTTATCAAGGTCTCCCCCAGACTCAGAACTTCTCTTCTGTGCCAGGAAGCCTTGAGGCCACTAGGCGGCGCTCATTTCCTCTTGGGTCCTGGCAGTGAGTCTGGTCCTGGGGCAGCGAGCTGCTCGCAGGAACCTCCATCACTGGCCATTGACTTCCGCTCTCCAGGCTGACGTATGGCCCTGGTTTCCCCCAGGGACCACCCCCACTCTAGGGGCACAGAGTCATGTAATTCAAACTGGAGGGCCACCCCTCTCCTCTGCCCACCACTTCCCCTTACACCAGTGGTTCTCAACCTTCTGGCCCTTTAAATAAAGTTCCTCATATTGTGACCCAACCATAAAATTATTTTCGTTGCTAATTCATCACTGTCATGTTGCTACTGTGATGAATCGTCATGTAAATATCTGATATGCAGGATGGTCTTAGGCAACCCCTGTGAAAGGGCCGTTCGACTGCCAAAGGAGTCGCGACTCACAGGTTGAGAACTGCTGCCTTACACCCTCCCAGCCCCATCTTGGAGAAGTGGAAGAGAAAGGGGGAGCAGTCCCCTCCTGGATAGGGCCGGTCGAGAGGGATGGATGGGGGATTTTTCAAAGTCACTGGAGTGGCTGAATTTATCAGGGCTCAGGGCTCACAGGCCAGTGATGGAGGAGGAAGGCAAAGCACATATATCCACATACAGGCCCAGGGAAGCCGAGGTACACAGAGAGATACACACAGACACACAGAGAAACAGACAGGAACACACAGAGAGAATGAAGTGATCTGATCTAACACATCCACTCT
>NW_006293088.1:9406957-9409227 GCF_000327345.1 Myotis davidii | reverse complement strand
CACCCCGCCCAGTCCAGGGGAACGAGCCTACACAAAATATAAGAAAATACAGGAAAACTGCTTCGCCCTGGGACGCCTCACCGGCCTTTTTTTGTAAATAAGCATTTGAATGTGTTTTGTTCTGAACTGCAAGGCCAGCACAAAGGGAGCTTTCTCATGCAGGAAGGTCCTTCGGCAGGGCCCTCCCTCCGCCTCCCCTCCAGCCCCCCGCCCGCCGGCTGGGGCGGCTTCCATCCTCAGCCCCAGTCGGGGTCCCTCCTGTTTAAAAGAGTCCTAAGAACACCTTGACTTCCCCCAGGTGAACTGCAGGCTGAGATAACCTTAGGGTTCCCTTTCTTCAACAGATGACTTGATTGAGCAACAGAGAATGGGGCGGAGCAGGGAGCTGCAAGTGCAAGGCTAGGTCTTAGCCAAGCACCTCAACCCGCATCAGCTTCCCAGGGGGAAACGTCTGCTTCTCTTCAAGCTTGGCACCAAGTCAGGGAACCCGGCTTCTCCCCCACCTCTGTGTGTGGGTCCCCAGTCAGTGGCTGTTAGAGGGCCTCCTGGGCCCCTTGTCACTCACAGGCCTCCTCCAATTCCTACGTGAAGGTGGGAGTGAGGCTGTCCAGGGTGGTTGCAGCCCTGCAGGGGCGGGGGTGAGGGGTGGGGGTGGGGGTGGACCCTGGTTCTCTGAAAGTGTTCTTTTCCCTCCCTGGGCCGTTCTGGGCTCCAGGCATTAAAGCCTCCTCTCTCGCCTCTGGAAATGGGTAAGTGACGCGTAATTTACGAGCACATCAGCCCAAAGTGCATAAGTCAGCCTTGCACAAAGCAGCCGGGTAAATATTTAAAGATTAGAGCCAGCTGGGGAGAGGCACAAAAGGCGGGGACAATGGGGGTCTCTCGGAATTCACTCTCCCAGAGCCGCGCCAGCCGGGTGCCGTGTTGATGCACTCGCCGCAGTCCCAGCCTTTGTCCCCTGGAGGACCCTGGCGGCCGAGCTATTGGAGTCCCCACCCAGCTAAAGAGAGTTCGGCAATCGCGGCCTCTCCAACCCCATCCGGAGACAATCGGCTGAGTCATTCCCGGGCTTTCGCTGTGTCCCCACAGTTAATTACATGGAGCAATCACCCCATTCCGCTTTGAAATGCATCTACGAGGGGGCGGGCCGTTCCCCCACCAAAGGGGCCTTTGCAACACTCTCCAGTGAGCGCGGCCTAACGTCCCTGGGGCCGCAGGAAGGAAGGGGCTCCCGCCAGGGTGGAGGCTGCCCATGGCTAAAGGGCTCTTGTCCCCGAGGCCTGAAACCCCTTCCCACCTCGTGTCCTGACATTTATTTATTTGTTTATTTATTGTTGTTGTTGTTGCCAAAGTCAAGAAACAGCCCGGCTGGCATGGATCAGTGGTTGAGTGTTGACCTCTGACCCAAGAGGTCACAGTTGGATTCCTGCTCAGGGCATGTGCCCGGTTTGCGGGCTCCATTCCCCGTGGGGGGCATGCAGGAGGCAGCTCATCCAGGATTCTCTGTCGTCGTTGATGTTTCTCTCTCCCTCTCCCTTCCTCTCTGGAATCAATACAAATATATATTTTTTAAAAAGTCAAGAAAGCCAAAGGGGAGACGGGAGGGCAACGACGCAGTTGCTCTCCGCCTTAACCGCCCAGCGTGAGGACGCAGGGCCCGGAGGGGTTCCGGGAGCCCCCAGCGCCCTCCCTCCCGAGCGGCAGAAGGAATTGGTTCCGTGAATGAGCAGGGGCAGCCTCGGCCTCCCCGGCGCTCGCCTGGACTTGTGCTCCTTTCCAGGCGCCCTGGGACCCCAGGCCCTGAAGATGGAAGAGGTCGGTGGCCTACCTCCCAGCCTGCAGAAGCGCGGCCTAAGTCGGTCCATGCCCTTCGCTTTGTCCTGAGTGCATTCTGAGAGGACTCGGGGTGAGCCCTTGCGCACCCTCACTTTGGAAAACGCCTCCCCGCCCCTGCGCGCCTCGGGGGCCAGGCCTGCCGGGTGTGCGTAGGGCGCCCAGAAGCCGCCTGGCCCACAGCAGCGGGACGGGCGGATTGGCGTCCCCAGCCTGGGTGTCGGGAGGGACCTCGGTGGGCTCATTTAGGATCCTCTCCACGGACGTCGCCTTTAACCTAGAGGGGGAAGTGGCCGCCCAGGAGGAGCCGAATTGGGGTCAAGTGGGGAAGGGGTGGGGGACGCTGTCCATGATCGCGGGAAGGGAGAGGGGGCCTTTCAGCCCTGAGTCTAGGGGAGTGGGAGCTGGGAAAGTAGATGGGGGATCAGCCCAGGCGG
>NW_006293088.1:9404417-9406183 GCF_000327345.1 Myotis davidii | reverse complement strand
ACAGGCTGAGTCCAGGAAAGGGAGCTGCGTGAGCTCGAACCCAGTGTCTCCCCCGACCTCAGCCTTCCTGTCAGCCACAGCCCCTGCGGTCCGCTCCTGGGGCCACACCCAGGCCTGCAGCCGAGTCCTCGCGGGGCCAGCGGCCGGAGGCAGGTCCTCCTTCCCTGAGCCCCGTGTGTCCAGCTCCAGCCGGAATGATGAGAAGAGGTTGGGGTCCCAGACCTGCAACAGCCGCCATGACGCTCCCCCAGGTGGTCGGTGGTCTTCCCACCCCCACCTACCCTCTGGGAGCCAGTGGCGGTGGGAATCAGCCCCCGGGCATGCCCAGGCCCCAGGCCCGGGGAGTGGGAGGCTGTGGCCCTGCGGGCGGGCTGCACGCTTTAATGGGACACATGTCCCTGTGTGGCCCCGGCGGGCCTGGCCTGCGCCCGGCTTTGAGTGGCCACAGGCAGAAAATTGCTGCATTGTCCCGACATTAGGGCCACTAATGTGCGTGGCCAGCACGGCCGGAGCGTGAAGCTGCTGGAAGCCTGGCGGGCGGGTGCTCCCGGCCTCGAATCTTCATCAGATCTTCCCCAGGCCCGAGGCCCGGCTCTGTCATAGTCACTAGCAGGGCTCAGAGCTGGCTGGGCCCGTGCACCCCCAGTGGGACCCCAAGAACACTCAGAGGCAAGAGCAGCAAGGACGAGGCAGGTGGGCCTGGGGACGGGGCCCAGAACTTCGGGACACTGGGAGGGGACCGTCATGGGGGAATGGGCCTGGAGGGGATCCCAGACGCGGGAAGTGGTGGGGTAAGAGGGATAAGGGAAAGACTGGGGAAGGGTAAGGGGGTTGCTGGGGAGGGAGGAGGGGCCCTGGGGCAGAGCTGAAGCCTGGGCGGCAGGAGGGGTTGGGCAGAGGGAGGTGGGGAATTCACTGTGTGTCCCCCTCTCCTCCCCTCCCCCTCAGGGGTCCTGGAGCCCAGGATCCCTCATTGACATGTAAACGAGGGGCCCCTATAAAGGCTTGGCCGCCTCCCGCGGGCACGTACACGACAACATGGGCACTGAGCCCAGGACCCAGGGCAGCTCTGGGGGCCCTGCGGGCAGATTCCGAAAGGTCCGGGGTGCTGAAGAGCTCATGTGTGTGTGTGGTGGGGGTGGGGGGGTCCTGCCCGCCGGCGGAGGCAAAGGGCGAGAGGGCCGTGACGCCGCCCTCTAACAGCCTCTTGTCCACAGATCTCCAAGCCACTGATGGAGAAGAAGCGACGGGCGCGCATCAACGTGTCGCTGGAGCAGCTGCGGTCGTTGCTGGAGAAGCACTATTCGCACCAGGTGAGCCCGGGCGCGGCGGTGGGTGGTGCGATCCATCCCTCGCTCTCCCCACCGCGGGCTCCCGGCTGAGAGCCCTTCCCACCGACCGCAGATCCGGAAACGCAAGTTGGAGAAGGCAGACATCCTGGAGCTGAGCGTCAAGTACATGAAAAGCCTCCAGAGCTCGGTGCAAGGTAGAGGGGCCCTGGGAGGTTTGGGGGGAGGAGCCCTGCATACACACGGGGCCAGATAACAGAAGGATGGATGGAGAAAAAGGCACAGGACTGGGCAGCCGGGCGAGGCGGGGCCCAGGCCACTGGAGGCGGGAGGCAGCAAGGGCGGCGGGCTGTGGAGTGGTGATCCGAGTGGAAGAAGGTCTGGACGTCCAGGTGGCCTCGCCCCCCTCCCCTTCCCTCCCTTCTTCTCTTCCTTTCCCCTCCACGCTTCTCCCCTCCCTTTCTCCCTCTTCTCTAC
>NW_006293088.1:9400941-9403369 GCF_000327345.1 Myotis davidii | reverse complement strand
AGCCTGGGGGTGGGGGACGGGGGTCTCGGGCTGTGCCCAAGAAGAGACTTTGACACCTCCTCTCACAAGTTTGAAATGCAGAATAAAGACAGTGCGAACCTGAGAGATGGGTTCTCATTATCCCACGCGGCCCACGTAAGTGCGTCTCTTTGAACTACAAATACCAACTTTGTATAAAACTCTTCTCGTTCTTGGCTGCCCTGCCTTGCTCGTGTGCTAAACACCCATACAGATCAAATCGCGGGGAGAGCGCGGCCGGGTTCCCCCACCCCACCCAGCCGGGTCTCCGGAGTGAAGGTCGGGGCGGGGGTCCGGGCGGTAGCGGTTTGGGGGCCTCGGGTTCCCACAGTCCTAGATGTGGCTGGTGACCGTAATACCCCTTCCGGACACCAGGTGGCGACCTCGCACCGCAGACCCAGGAAGCGGCTTTCAAACCCCAACCCGGGCCAGGGGCATGGTCACGGGGCACAACGGGTCCCGCCGCCCTGGCTCCAAACTGCCCTGCCCTTGTCGCCCTCCTGAACCAACCTTACGAAGGCTTTCGGCCCCTAAGCCATCACCAGGGCAGGGACTGCTCCTGATGTTAGAGCCTCGATGCCCACCCCGCTGCTCCAGGCCCCTGACACTCTGTGCCATCGCACGTGCCAGTCAAAAGGGGCGAGCCCAGCCCCCAAGAATGCCGCACTAGTAGAGGGCTGGCGAGACACATCTGGGGGCAGGTGGCCAGGGGTGCTGATTCTAGAAAGGTGTTCCATGAAACCAGCATAGAAATGCCAGGTGCCAATCACAGGTTTTATTGGGTCTGTACAGAGAGAAACGCTTAGTTGTCAAAAAAAAGAAACTATGAACGGATCCCTGGCTTTGGGCTGTCCAACAGGGGTTGGACAGAACCCCTTACCGCTAAGCCCAGGGTCAGGCTGCTATCAACGCAGCAAATGGGCCCGGGGGCCACACAGAGTGTGAGAGGGTCCAGGCCCCAGGGCCCTCCGCTTGGGGTCCTCCCTCTTCTTATTTTGTAAAAACCAGGACTAGAGAGACTCTGGGGTGCCATGTCCCCCTGTAAGTATTGCCGCTGGATAGGAAAGTAAAAACCCCAAGGTGACAAATGGGCCAGCCTGGGCAGAGGTGGGAGGAGGGGAGTGGCTAGTTGATGACCTCATGACGGGTCAGTCCTGGAAGGCACAGCAGTACTGGCCGGGCTGGACAGCAGTCCCCTGCCTTGCTGACCCGTGGCCAGCTCATCCCCCAAGGTTACCCCACAGCCAGGGGCTGCAGGGGCCTCTGAGGCAGAGATGGAGCCAGGCAGCCCCTCCTCCTCCCTCCTCCTTCCTCCCTCCTCCCAGTGGCCTAGTCTGGGGCTAGGACCAGTCTGGGGTGTGCGGAGGGAGGTCTGGCCACAGGAGGGGCAGGGGCAGAGCGGGAGGGGACGTGAGCAGGCAGGCTCCGCGCTGGCCCCGGGCCTGGTCCAGGCTTCGTGTGTCGGGGCCACTGCATGAAGGCTGGGCCGGGACCAGACAGCCTCTGCACTTGTCCATCTGCCACTCAAGGTCACGGCTGCTCCTGGGCCTCTCCTGAGCCTGTGCCCAGGGGCTTCCCCTACAGAAGACACAGCAGGCCCTTCCCCAGGGCCCATGCCAAAGCCCAGGCCTGCAAGGGGTCTGCCAGGAGGGAGAGCAAAGAAGAGCCCTGTCCAGGGGGGAGAGGGGGGAACCCTGTCCGAACCTGGGAGGCTGTGGGCCACACCTGTAGGGCGGGGATGGGGCAGGGGGGGGCAGAGTAAGAAAGCCCACTCCTCCCTCGCTCCAGTCCTTCCCACCAGGGACCCACGGCCTCCGTGGTGGTAGTCACAGAGGCGGCCACCGTGTGGGGACAGGCAGTGAGGACATACCAGTGGCAAGGTGGGGGTGGTGCCAACCGCGAGGATGTGTGAGTTGTGCTTTAGTAGGGGTGTGTGTGGTCACTTCCCAAGGGGCAGGGGCAGGGAGCAGGAGGCCTCAGGCCTGGGGCCGCGGAGGGCCTGAGACTGCCTCTCCCGCCCTGTCCCCTCCGTGGTCAGAGCGCTGGGACCAGCACTCGCTCAGTCCTGAGTTAACCCGCTCGCCTGCCTCACCGATGGGGACGCAGAGGCAGGACGGTGGGCAGGGAGGCTGCTCTGAACTTGCCCGGGCTCCGAAGACCCTGTGCTTAGACCTCCGCGCCCCACCGCAGAGGCGGGACGGGTGAGTGCCGGGTGGAGAGCGGCGGTCCGCGGCTCCCCTTCCTGCAGAGCGGGGCTCTGTGCCGTCTGGGGGTGGCCTGTCCTGGGGCTCCCCGTCTGGAAGCGCTGGGCGCCTGCAGAGCCTCCTTTACCCAAGCCCAGAGCAAGTGCCCCGCACAGTCGCCCAGGGCAGCTGTCGCCCTCCGGCAATGCCCGCATCACGGGGACAAG
>NW_006293088.1:9397232-9400471 GCF_000327345.1 Myotis davidii | reverse complement strand
ACCACGGCCCAGAGGTCCGCATCTTCGTGCGAGAAGCGTCGCGTGGGCGGGACCTGTGGGGACCAACCGGTTAGCCCGGGTGCCGCCCAGCCAATAGGGACCCACGCGGGGCAGGGCGCCTTGCGGATCAGCAACGACCCACACCTGACCTAAGGGCAGGTGTCAATCCCTCCATCCGAGGCTCATCGTCACCTGTGCCTCGGGTAGTGAGGGGACCCCTGGATTGAGGCGCTGAGCCCCAAGGAAATACCAAGCGCCAGGTGCACACTCTCCCGGAGCACAGGGCAACGGAGCAGGGCTGGGGCGCCCACCTGCACAGGTCTGCCCCCGGGCTGCCCATCTGGGAGGTGAAGACCCCCCCCCTCCCCGTCCTGGCTGGCAGGCAGGAGATGCGCTCAGAGGGGGCTCAGAGGGGAGAGGCCCCCGGGACCTAACAGGATGCCCCGCCCGCACCTTGGGAGCCCGCCCTGCCCCGCCCCTACCTGCAGGTACTGCATCTTGTCCTCCTGCAAGGGCCCCAGCGGGTAGAGATGGGGCAGGGCCCCCTCCAGGGGCAGCTCGTAGTTGGCCATCCTGTCCAGGGCCACAAAGTCGCCCCCACAGCTGTAGTCCAGGGAGCGCTCCAGCACCAGGTCCTGGGGCAGGCCCCCCTCCAGGCTGGTGTCTGCAGGGCCGGGCAGAGGCTTAGGGTCAGGGGTCAGGGAAGCCTGGGGGCATCTGAGAGCTAGTCCAGGGTCCCCCACAGGCAGGCACAGGGCCGAGGGCTGGTTAGTGGGGAAGAGGAAGGGCCAGGTCCTGGGTACCGATCCCGATTCCCCACCTTCCAGCTTTGGGGCTGGGGAGCCATTCTCCTTGTCGGTGGGGGTGCGACCTCAGGAGCTAAGTACACACAGGGGCTGACAGCACCTGGCACGTAGCAAGCTCTTGGCTGAGGATAACATTGCTATTGCCGGGAAACAGGCCCTGGGTCTGCGGGAGCCGCTGGGCACGTCTGAGGTTGGAAGCTCAGAGCACATAGTCTGGGGCACAGCCCTGCCTGGGGCAGGAGCGGGACAGAGAATGCCCCCTGGGAGGGACACTGAGGTCCCTTAGGGGTTCGAGCGCATTCGGGAGTAATCCAGGGGGTTTGGGGTTGACGGTGGGACCTCAGTGCCATGGGGTGGCCACCTTACAGTTGTTATCACTGACTCCAGTGACCTCACCCAGATGCCCCCTCCTCGGAGGCCACTCTCGGGGTAGCCTCACCATCACCCGAATCCTCGTCGTTGGCCATGAGCGCGGTGCACTTCTCCCAGACGGCCTTGAGGTCGGCGCGGTAGCGGTCGCAGGCCCAGAGGAAGATGGGCAGCAGCAGGGCCTGGGCCACGGAGCACCACAGCACGCACAGCACCATCCAGGGTGCCGAGGCGTCCGCCCTCAGGCTGCTGAAGCTCACCACCTGTGGGCACAGCGCTCGCCTGGCACCGGCAGGACCCTCCACCGCGTCCCCTCCCAGACTGGCCTCCCGTCTGGGTGGCATGGCTGTGCCCACCGGCGCGAGGAAGGGGGTGGCGGAGACAGAGCTCTAGACTCTGGGGCAGGGAAGAGGCAGAGAGTGAGGGCGGAAGTCCCTGCCCCTGAGAGCTGCTGGCTGCCAAGGTACCTAGTCACTGCCCAGTGTGCCTGGCCCCTCACTGTGTGCCAGCAGCCCTGGGCGTGCCTGCCCTCACGTTACCCTCGGACTGCCCGGGGACAGAGCGGGGCATGGGTTCCCACCCCCTTTCTGGGAAGAGGAAACGGGCTTGCAGAACCACATTTCCAGCCTCCGAGTGCAGGGACCATTCTGTCCTGCTCACTCCTGTCCTGGCCTCCTCGGCCCTGCCCTGCTCGGGGGCGGGGGGGGGCCTAGGCCTCAGGCCCCAGAGGACGAGAATCAGAGCAGTTTTGCAGGCTCAGAGGGTTGGGATGTAGGGACAAGGACCAGCCAGGTGGCCTTTGGGTCACTGCCCAGGGTGCCCCCTTCCTCCACTCCCACCCCCCACCCAGACTGACTGTTCCCCACCAGAGGGAGAGGCACAGTGCAGACATCATGCTGGTTCTGCCACGCGAGCTGCGTGCCCCTCAGAAAGGCACTAAACCTCTCTGGGACTCAGTTTCTTCATCTGTGAAATTGGCAAGAACACCCTATAGGGTTAGGCAAAGCTTCCAGGCATTGTACTAGGCCTGCAGCATGGAGTGGGCTCCATAAATGGCACCCCCTTTCCTGCCCTGAAGAGAAGCTGGGGGTACAATTTCATACACACTTCTTCCCTCCCTCAGCACAGGGACGGGGACCCCAGGCTCTGCTGAGCACAAGAGGACCTCATCCCTAGGGGTGGGAGGTGCTGGGCCCACTGAAGGTAGAGCCGCTGGTGGCTGGAGACTGCACCCTGACTGTGGGGCTGCCACCCACCCGTCACCTTCTTGAGCTGTGTCTACAGGGCACAGCCCCACCCAGCGACTTGGGCGAGCCCTCTGGCTGGTCCTTGTCCCTGTCCTGCTCCAGACCCTTCAGGGGACTCCCAGCTGGGGACCCACGGTGGGGAGGCCCAGCCCGGCCTCACGGGCAGGACCCAGTTGGCTTCTATGGAACTTGGACCCTGTTGGCAGAGCCTTCCTCCGGCCAGACCTCACCGTGACCTTCCTCAGCTCCTGGGGTGAAGTCCAACTCCCCAGCAGACAGCCAAAGCCTGCCTGGCCCCCCAGTGCAGGACCAAAGCCTCACTCCGCACATCCTCGGACCTGGAGCCGTGACCCCCCTTTCATGCCTGCTGCGCCCACTGGGCCTCACTTAGGTAGGACAGTCCCCTGTGATGTGGCGGGAAGACCCTGGGCCCAGGAGGCCCCGAGGTGGCTCAAGTCCCACCACGGCCTGACTTTGGCTTGTCCCTGTCCCTCTCTGAACCTCGTTTTCCAAGCCTTTAAAGTGAGGATGCGGATGGTGCCCCCGCCAGAGGATTGGGTGTGAGGGTCCAAGCACCTAATGCCCGCAGCGCCCCTCCCCCCAGAGCCCCCACAACCACAGGCTCACCCACCAGCACGGGGAAGCCCATGAGGCAGTCGTAGATGAAGACAATGGTGGCCACCAGGCCCGTGATCTGCAGCGAGGTCTTGGCGGGCTCGGAGCCCTCGATGGAGGAGCGGCGCTTGCCCTGCGCGTCCTCTACCACGATGGTGGGCACCGTGAAGGCCCGGCGGCCCGCCCGGCGCCCCGCCCGTGC
>NW_006293088.1:9396579-9397123 GCF_000327345.1 Myotis davidii | reverse complement strand
GGCGCCCATGGCCACGCTGCCCCCCACCAGCAGCAGGAAGCAGACGCCGAAGCCCAGGCCGATCTCGGCCACGATGAAGCGGCAGCCGTGGGCGTAGAAGCGCTCGCTCGTGTCGTGCCAGCCGACGGCAGGCAGGGCCGACAGGGTGAAGGACACCATCCAGATGCCCATGACCGTGTGCACCGCCTGCTTCTTGGCGTTGCTCAGCCTGACACGGGAGGGGGCGGGACAGAGGGACGCCGCGTCACTCACCGGGCCTCTGGGAACCGCAGACACCGGTGCACGCGCCCGCGCGGGGCTCACCTGTAGTTCACGGGCCAGCGGACCATCCACATGCGGTGGTAGGACAGGGAGGTGACGGAGAAGCAGGTGGCCAGGGTGAGGGTGTAGAAGGTGGACACGAAGACCTTGCAGAGGCCCTCATTCCACTCGTAGCCCGGGCGCTGCCGCCGAAGCTGCACCACGGCGTAGGTGGCGATGGGCACCGCCACGTTGAGCATGTGCGTGGCCGCCAGCATGCACAGCAGGAACTCCAGCGGCTTCC
>NW_006293088.1:9393237-9396460 GCF_000327345.1 Myotis davidii | reverse complement strand
GACTCTCCCTGTGGCTGCGGCCCCGGGCTCCTGGGGAGGAGATGGGAGGCACCCCCAGGTGCCATCACCTGTTGGTCTGGCTCGGGCTGCTCTCCTCTCCTCTCTGTGGCCTCCTGCCCGTGTCCCCGGCCCCAGGGGACAAACAGAGGTGCCTGATAAGTGCCCGCTTCCTCACTTCCAGCCGCTCCTGGTGAAGGGAGGAATCTGGCTTCCTCCCAGCCATCTGTGCCCTCAGGGAACCCGCAGGCTGGCTCAGGCGGGCATTCTTGCCCCATGTGTGCCCAGGCCCTGGCTGGCAACAAGCCCTCTCGCCAGCAAACGTCCCCAGATCCCAGGGTAGCCCTGGCAAAGCTCCCGCAGCACATGCTGGGGCCTCGCCACCATCTGTCCCCTTCATTTGGCAAAACGAGGATGTGCCTGGGAGGCCGAGTCCCCTAAACCCCCCGTGCGAGGGAGGGGTGACCTGGTGACCACTTCCATGGCCACCGCGGGGAAGGGCCACCTGTGCTGCCCGGGTCTGCCCCCAGCTGGCCCAGAAGGCCCCGCACTGCACAGGCTCCGCGTCCCAGCTGCGTGGTCCCAGTGAGGTCCCTGCTCACGCCCTACACCTAACGGGACAAGACTTCCTCCGGGGGAGGCTGGGTGGGCACGTCTTACACATGGTGGCGCTCTGGGTGGTGGGCAGTGTCACGTCACCGACGCCTTGACCCAAGAGGAACCGCTGTCGGCCTGGACGTGAGCCAGGAGAAAGGATGGCAAGCAGGAGGCACGTGTCGGGAGGCGCCGCATCTGCTGGAGGGCTGGGCAGAGGTCCCTCCCGCCCCCTCTCCAGCCCACAGCCCTCAGCTGCCAGCCCGTAGGGAGTCCGCCCCACAGGCTCCTCTGGCCACAGCCTGGAGCAGGCAGCGCGGGGAGAAGCAGCCGCTCCGTGAAGGCCCACTGTGTGCTCTCCCACACTTGGCCCTTTCTCACCGGGGAGCCTGTTGAATCTCATTGGCCGCACTTCTGGCCCGACACCCATGGGTGCCTACTGTACCCGACGCATCACGTGACCCCCAGGGACTGGTTCCAGCTTGGGAGGGACAGGCCACTGCAGGATCCCAGTCGGGCTCAGGGCAGAGGACACATCTCCCAGCAGCCAGGCCCCATGCTTGTCTGGCCCCAGGTTCTTCTGGTCTGTGGCCTGAGCCCCGGACCCTGAGGGACCTGAGGGATGTGTCTCATTCATCACGGTGTCTCTGGGGGCCTGCCCAGAGCCCCCGCCCGGGGGGTGGGGGGTGGGGGGAGTCCACTGGCACACACCCCAGGGGCTCGGGGACTTCTGGGGCCGGGACTTCCTTCTCCACATGAGGCGTCTGTGTGCAGCATGGCTTCCCCTTCCCCATCCCAGACCCAGTGTGGGAGGCGGTGGCCTGTCGGCCCCTCCACCCCGCTACTTCAGTGTCCAGCAAACCTCCCTGACTCAGCACGCAGAGGCCACAGTGTGTGGGACGGGCTGCTAGACTCCAGCGCCAGCTCCCCACCAGCTACTTCCCTCCGCCAGGCCTCTGTCTTCTCGTCTGTCAACTAGGCATGACAGTCCCTGCCTGGCAAAGCCTGGTGGATAGTCAATGAGCTATGCAGGGAAGTGCTTAGCATGGAGCCGGACACGGTAAGCGCTCAATAGGCGCTTGCCGTGCAGACGGCTGCACCAAAGCCCCCCAGCTCGCTGCGCTGCCTCTTAGGGGCTAAGACACTGAGCGTGGCGGTGTGGGTGACCCTCAGACCTGCAGGCGGACATGCCGACTCCCTGACAGCACTTGGGACAGCCCAGCTTTGGGGGTGACATGGCCACAGGCTGCCCCCAGCCCCATGGGGTGCCTGGCAGCCTGCTGGGGGCCCAGAGCAGGCAGAGTGTGGGTGCCCCCATGGTCCAGAGGCTGCAGTCACCAGTGATCCTCGTCATCAGGTAGGAAACTGGATCCAGCATGCAGCTGGTGGACCAGCGCCCTTTCCCATCTGCACGGGGCTGCGCCGCGGGCCAATGGGAGGTCTTCCCTGAGGTGTCCACACAGCTCTGTCTGACCCTGGGGCCCTGGTGAGGGGGTGGGGAAGGAGCCACAGGCTCCCACTGGCACAGCCCTTCACGTGCCAGGGGATGCCCTGTCTGGCGTAAGGGTGCCTCGCTGCAGGGCACGGCTCTTTGTCTGCAGGCAGGGGAACGCGCCCTGTGGGTGGAGGGAGGAGCTATCTTCCTGGAAACAGGCACACTCCACCCTCTGAGCATCTCCAGTGATTTTGTGCGCTGACAATGTCATCATCCCCATTTTAAAGATGGTCAAACAGAGGCAAGAAAAGGTAAAACCAATTGCCCAAGTTATTATGTGCCCGAGCGAGGATCCAAACTCAGTTTGCCTGACATAACAATCCTGGCTTCTCAGACCTGGCCGGGTGGCTCAGTTGGGTAGAGCCTTGTCCGGATACACCAAGGTTGCAAGGTTGCAGGTTCTACCTCCGGTCAGGGCGCATACAAGAAGCAACAGTGAATGCACAAATAAGTGGAACAACAAATCCACGGTTTTCTCTCTCTCCCTGCCTCTCTCTCTCAAATTAAAAAACCAAAAACATCCTGACCCCTCAAACCCCAAAATGCTCGAGAACAAGTCACTATTATTATTATTATTTATTCAAGTTAAGATGGCTTTTCCGAGCCTCCTACTTCTGCAGGGTGGGCCCTCCTGTGCCCATACTGCAGAGGGGAACACTGAGGCTTGCAGCCCAGTGCAAAACAGGGAGGGAAGTGTGAGGGCCGGTTTGGGGCCCAGGACTCCTGGCGTGGCGCCCTGGGATGGGAGATGAATGGCACGGGGTGAGGGTGGGGCGTGTGTACCAAGATCTCCGGATTCAGAGTGACAGGGGACTGGCTCTGTGGGGAGAGGGAGCCCCCTTCTTCCAGGTGGTGACCCACAGATCACACCCCTACTTCACGAACAGGGCATACTTGGGGCCCCTCCATTGGGGTCCGCACCCAGGGCTGGGAAGTTTCTCCTGCATCACAGCCAACGCATCCCCGCAGCGTTTCCGGATGGAGCTCCCCGCCTGCGCCCCCGTAGCTAAGGGCAGGCTGCAGATGCGCAGGCCTGGGACCCACAGCCCAGAAGACTCCCTCCGAAGGGTCTGCGGGGCGGGCCCGGCGTGACGTCACGCCCCCCGGCCAATGAGGCCGCAGGGCCCCCGGGCTGGA
>NW_006293088.1:9390839-9392462 GCF_000327345.1 Myotis davidii | reverse complement strand
GCAGTCGCGTCCGTCCCGGGGAGAGCAGCCCCCCAAGGCGCCGGGGCATCGCCGCCCTCTTAGGTGGGTCCACGCTCCGGACCCTGACGCTGAACCCCCTGGGCCAGGAATGGATAGTGAGAACCTAGGCCCGGGGGTGGGAGGCTCACGGAGGCCTCCCTGGAGGAGGCCGCATCACAGGTGAACAATGGTGTGGAGAAGAGCAGGTGCAACTTCTAGGAACTGGGGAGCCGTTCAGGGCCAGGCACCGCGGCAGGGTAGGCTGGGTTGGGCCAGCTGAGGATTCAGACACCCTCGGGCACTAGGGATCCACCCCAGAATCAAGTGAATGGAGACAGGAAATGTTCTCAAACTGGGACTACTGACTGCGCAGCTAGGAGAGGCCAGGACCCCGCAACCAGCACCCCTGACCCCCTCCCTTCCTCCTCCCCAGAGCTCCCCCATTAGTGCTCCTGAGGGGTACAGCTGCCACCCACAGGCTGGGGGACATCTGGGGGTAACCCAGTTAGTCCCCTTGATGGGGGCCTCTGGAGACCCTCGAGTCCCGAGAGTGGCCACTGGCCTCCTGGCCTCCTGTCCAGGCAGAGGACCCGACCTGCCTCTTCAGGCCGCCTGTGACCACGCACACCCTGGGCAAAAGCCTTGGTGCCACTCGGGTTGGCCTGGCTCCGCACCGTCTTGCCCAGTGGTCGGCAAACTCATTTGTCAACAGAGCCAAATATCAATAGTACAACGATTGAAATTTCTTTTGAGAGCCAAATTTTTTAAACCGAAACTATATAGGTAGGTACATTGTTATTAACTTAATTAGGGGACTCCTAAGGCTTAGGAAGAGCCACACTCAAGGGGCCAAAGAGCCGCATGTGGCTTGTGAGCCGCAGTTTGCCGACCACGGGCCTTGCCCGGTAGCTGGGACGTACCTTTGAGTGGCAGCCCTGTCTGGAGGAAGGCGGACACCTGCCCAGGACACTGCTCCACTACCTCCTGGCTCCTGCCTGGGCCACGCCAGCCAGGTCCACACCCCTTAAGTAGCGAGGGAGTGAGGAGCAACTTCTAGGGGGAGGGGGGTTGGGGGGGACTTAGAGTCAGTCCTCTGAGGCAGAATGAGGGTGTCTGTATAGGGAGGGTCCACAATGAAGTGGGACTGGGCAGGGGGAGCCATGTGCTCCATGTGTGTGGCTTCAGGGTGGACAGGCCCGCTCCCTGCCCCAGTGGCCCTGGTCACACACAGGCCACCAGCAGGGGAGGCTGGCAGGGAGCATGGCGTTTCTAAGGCAAACGGGCGATCCAGTCCTCCCGAGCCTTGGGCCCCATGGCTGTCCCAGGCCTGTGGCAGCAAGAGCCCCTCCGCTGGCCCTGCTCCCCCACTGCGGTCTAAGAGTGCCCCTGCCCAGGGCACTGCCTTGGGAGGTGGTTGGGAGTAGACAGGCCAAGGCTGAACTAGGGAGTGAGGCTGGGACCCCTTATGAAGGATGTCGGTGCCCTGGGCCCGCCTTCCTCAGAAGCCCCGGAGCTCAGGCCCCGCGGGTCCGCGGGCAGGCTCTGGCTTCAGATCCTGGCTTGGCCGGCCCGGGCTGCTTGGGGAGACCTCCCTGCTCCTAGCCCAGGGCACCACCAGTCTTC
>NW_006293088.1:9375250-9390632 GCF_000327345.1 Myotis davidii | reverse complement strand
CCCCCCCCCCCCCGCTCCCAGGCAGGAAATAACCCGTCAGCGGGACTGGGGCCCAAGACGGATTCCGAAGCTCTTGGCCCGGGTTCTGCACATCTGGAGCCCAGTTCCTCTCGGGTCCGCGGGAGCCTGTGCGCGGCCCTGCTGGCGGGGTCTCCGTGTCCAGGCTTCAGGGACGAGCTGAGGGGGAACATCCTCCCAGGCTCCAGGTTGCTGGTGGAGGGGCCTTTCTCAGCTGGTGGGACAGGCGGCGGCCCCCACAGTGGCCTGGGCAGTTCATCTGGCCTGAGGCTGCTGGACTGGATGCAGACAGATGCACACAGGTGTGCACGCGGGGCTGTGCACGCACACAAGCGCACACCCTCACACTGGTACCACTAACACACTGGCTCCCAGACCCTCACCCCACAGTCAGGCCAAACCACCCGCCCCCCCCCATGGCTGGGGAGTTCCCACATGCGCCACGGGCCTGGCACAACCAGGAGGCTCCTTCCCGGAGTCCCTGCCTCTTGCTTCAGAGGCCACAGCTGGCTGAGCCCAGCGGCCCCTGCTCACGGCCTCCCCACCTCCTCACAACCCCGCCCCGCTACGGGCGTCACCCTGCAGGAGCCAGGCAGACCTCGGGCCGGGACATGGAACCGGGGCCTGGGGAAAGGGGTGCTCTCTCCAGCCAGCAAGTCCTCAGGGAACGTGAGTGGGCGTTGCTGTGCCTGAGTGTCTGGGGCACCAGCAGGCACCGGCGGGCGGACGAGCCCAAGGAGCCCCAAGACAAAAGACCACCCAGGACCGAGGTCCGGCTGAACAGCAGCTTTATTAGTGAGGCTGGAGTCCTGACAGACCGCACTGCGTGGAATGCTCCCCAGCGCCTGGGAGTGTGGGCCGGACGATGCTGTGAGGACAACAACGGGATATATAAATAAAGCTTTGGTGTACATTCGGGAAGGCAGGTTAACACTGCGGGACAAACACTGCACACAACACCAGCTCTCAACGGGAAGTGGGTTTTGGCCAAGGGGGTCACTTCTGAGTGGTGGGGTGCTGGGGCTGCTCCGAGCCCAGCAGGGGAGGAGGCATCTAGGGCTGCGGGTCCACCTGGCCCTGCCGCTTCGCCTTCATCTGCAGGTACCGCCCTTTGCCTTCCTCAAAGCGCTTCTTCTCGTCCTCGGTCTCGGGCTGCGGATCACACACAGAAACAGGCAGGTGAGAGACACACGGAGCCCGGGGCGTGGGCCTGCCCAGCTCCCCTGGCCGCCTGGGACCTCCCGGGCACCCAGCGAGGCCTGTCTGCCAGCCATGCCGCCTCGAAGGGCCAGGGTGCCTCCAGGGCAGAGCTCTGCAGAGGGGACGCCAGGAGAGAAGACAACTGGGAACGCCTAACCGTGGGCACCCCCACATCACCATTCACACAGTGAACCCCACACCTGGTGCCTCTTGGTAATGAACTTCAGCTGGAGATGCTGCTGATAGGAGCCATGGAGGGAGGGCCCAGAGCAGAGAGTGAGAAGTGAAAGAGGGGCCCTGCTGGGGCCCCATGTTTACTCCATCCCTAGGATGCCAGCTGCTGGCAGTCTTGGCCCCAAAGGACAGTGGGGACAGACACTGTGGCCATGTGGCCTTGAGAGGCCGTTTCATTGCACTGGAGCAGCCCGTCTGCTTTGTGGGCACGGATGCCCAGGAGGTGGCACCTCGGTCTGCGTCACCCTTCGTCTCTCCTTCCTCTGAGTAACTTGAGAAGCAGGGCCCCATACTGAGGGGGCGGAGCCAACTGCCCAGGCTCATGCCTGCTGACCTGGGGGAGGATGACCGGCGCCCCCTTTCATTCAGAAGTGGCCCGGCTGCTCACTGTGTGGCCCCTGGGCGGCGGCCCACCTCCTGTGGCTCAGGCTGGGACTTAGGATTGAAGAGCCGCGCGCGGGTTCCCCTGGGAAGACACTTCCTGGTGACACTCGTGTCTGAAAGCCGCCTTTCACCACAATGACACGCCGGCGGCTATTTTCAGGCGCGAGGGTTTAAGACAAATGGCGTATTGAAAAGAGTGATCCCCGTGGACAAGGGGGAGGACGCCGCGTCAGGCTGGACCAAGCATTCCCGTCTCCTCAGAAACCGGCTCCCCAGGTCACCAGGGGGGAACCTTCAGAGCTGGCGCCTGGAGCCAATGAGCCCTGATATTTAACGGATGAGGGGCGAGCGCCTGCAGCTCTGGGGCCACCCGAGTCTCAGGAGCACGCGTGGAAATGGTGGCTTCCCCAGGCCCTTTCCTGCAGGTCCTCCGGCTGCTCTGGCTGACTTTTAAATATAAATAAATATATAGATGTTTTTATTGATTTTAGGGAGAAGGCGGGGGGGGGAGAAGCCCTTTTACAAGTTAGTGAGTGAAAACACCGGTGGTGTTGTTTTTAATATGTTTTATTGTATTTACTTTTTTTTATTTTTTTAGAGAGAGGGGAAGGTGGAGGGATAGAGAGATAGAAACATCATTGATCAGCTGCCTCCTGCAGGTCCCCTACTGGGGATCAAGCCTGCAACCTGGGCATGTGCCCTGACTGGGAATTGAACCGTGACCTCCTGGTTCATAGATTGACGCTCAACCACTGAGCCATGCGGTTGGGCTGACTCAGTTCTAAGGAGCATCCAGGTATGCGATGCGCTGGTCTGAGGACCACTTAGGGTCGCGGGCCCTGCCCCCCTCATCCAACCCTGTCCCACATGGGGAACAGCTGACGTGGCCAAGAATGCAAGGTCAAGGCCACCAAGCTAGGAAGGAAGGGTTATCCCCTGCCCGGTGGCACCTGCGTGTGTCGCTTCGGAAACGTGGCTCCCATCCCCCACAGCAGCCAGAGGCAGGGCTCACAGAGCAGCGTGGCTGGCCCTTGCTCGGGGGGAGAGGGGGCTGCAGCGAAAGCTTCCTGCCTGCTGCGCAGAGGACCCCACTGTGGGCCACGCATGTGGTCCCGGGGCTGGTGGGGGGTGGGGTGCTGGAGCACATGCTAGGGGTGCTCCTGCGGGCCCAGCCCCGGTGCGGTGCGTGGGTTCTGGCACAGGCTGGGTCCCGCTGGTGAGTCCCATCCCCGGGGCCGGAAAGAGCGCAAGAGGCTTGGGAAGAAGAGCACTTCTCCAACGCATGAGCGTGTGCCCGGCTGCTGGGCACGGCAGCGGGACAGGGCACGGCAGCGGGACAGGGCACGGCGCCGGACTCCTGCCAAGCCCTGCAGCCAGGCCCTGCCTGACGTGAGGGGCTGTTTCCCCAGCCCACGGGTTTTCCTGGCAACTGGGAGGCGTGGCATTCCAGCAAGGAACTGGATCCCCAAGTTCCCGGGTCACCAGCCAGGTGCTCTTGTGGCTCCAGGGAGCTGGGAGGGGCTCAGGGTGGGTGGCAAATGGCCCTGTGGAGCTGATGTCATGAGCTTAGGAGCCGTCACCAGGGGTGCCCTGGATGGCGGGCAGGAGTCACCCATCGGAGGCGGGCTCCTCGGGGGCAGGCAGCTGGCACTGGGCTGAGGAAGGGCTGCTGGGCCAGGAGAACCCAGGGGCCACCTCACTCTCTGCAGCCATCCCTCTGTCCACCTGCCCATCGTCCGTCTGCCCACGCAGTCCACTTTGGTTCTTTCCCTGAGGACATCTGTCACTCAGGCACGTGTGTCCCCAACTCTGGACGGGACATGGAGCCGTCCTGAGGGTCTGTGGCCAAATGGGCTTGGGCACCTGCATGCTGATGGCCCCTTACAATGAACACGGCCTCTGGGTCAAGGTTCTGAAAATCCTGAAGATAAACCTGCTTAACTTTGTTTAATCCGCTTTCCCAACCTGACCTGGCCAGGGACCCCTCTCCTAAGGAACCCTTCTTGGGAAGTGCTCCCCACACACTCCACCATCAGCCGGCCGAGTGGGCCCTCAAAGGTGGCCTCACCCGCCCTGGGAGATGCCTGGACAGGCAGCGGCAGGCTCTGCTAGCCTCCCGAACTGGGTCACTTCTCACACAGGCCAGCAGGGCAAGGCCAGGACCACCTGGGACCCCACACACCAGACCTTCCTGGGGTGGCCTATGAAGAGGGTGGCCTCTTCATTCTGCCCCAGCCTAGCCCCCCCCAGGGCCAGCACGGGGAGACCACCAGCCTCCCCTACTTTCCTCTTCTGTAAAATGGGCCCGTGTCCACCCCACAGGTTGCCGTGAGGACCAAAGTCCTCCTAGCTGTCCCTGTTTGACACCAGTAGTTAAAACTCAATGCAGCCCTGGCTGGTGTGGCTCAGTGGACAGAGCGTTGGCCTGTGGACTGAAGGGTCCCGGGTTCTATTCCTGTCAAGGGCACATGCCCGGGTTGTGGGCTTGATCCCCAATAGGGGGTGTACAGGAGGCAGCCGATCCATGATTCTATCTCATCATTGATATTTCTCTCTCTCTCTCCCCCTCTCCCTTCCTCTCTGAAATCCATAAAAAACAAACAAAAGCACACCTCAATGCAAATGGCAGACTGCACGGTGTGTGAGTCTCTAGTAAAGCTGTTCTGAACCACGGCCCGTCGGAGGCCAGAGCGCGCTCCTCAGTTACAGAGTCAGAGGGAAGGTTCGGGGGCGGTGCCCCACCCCACCCCAGCAGAGAGGCCACCCGGGGGAGGGAATGCTCGCTCCGTAAAACCAAGCACCACTGCCTCCCTCCCCGTGTCCCCCACAGGCAGGCGCCACCCCTGTGTGCGCAGGCACCGGACCCGCCTCGGAGAGCAGATCTAACTGGGCAGGCTATGCACCCGCAGGGAGGGCCGGCTCTTCTATGGGGATCTGGGTCCCATGCCTGACCAGGAGGAGCTCTTGGGGCAGTCCCGGGGAGGGGCAGCCGCATGGCCCCAGGACGAAGCACAGCAGGGGGGCGCGAGGGGCAGGTGCTGGGGGTTCCCGGGAAGGCCCTGACCCAGGGCCCCAGGGTCCTGTCAACAGGAAATGGCAGAGGCAGGGCCCATAGGGAAACGAGCCCCCGGGCGGCGTGCCAAGCCGTTCCCCGTCTATAAGGGGAGAAGAGTGCCCCACCCCGTCCGTGCGGACCGAGGACCAGGGAGAGCGCCCACGCGCCCCCAACGGGAGGCTTCAGCATGCGGGGGCCCCCCCACCCTTCCCGGAAACGGTCAGTGATCTGCCACTGGGGTGACCTCAGGAGACCCAGGGTCCTGGGGGTCTCCCCGCACACGAGGAACGCTGGTCCTGCAGCTGCCGCGAGCAGGAAGGCCCAAGCCCAGGCCGCGGCCCCCGCCCAGTCCACCAGGGAGGCTAAGCCAATGACAACAGTCCTGCCCGAGAGACCCTGACCTTCGCCGTGCTTGGCGCCAGCTGCACAGACACCGCCCGCCCTGGACGATGTGATCTGAGATTTGCTTCCAATGAGCCCGGGTGGGGAGGCGGGCCGCGGGCCCCGTGTTGATGACAACACAGTTCTCTCTTCTCTTCATTTTTGCGTGTAGGTGAATCCCTACAGTTCGTAGGGGAGGAAAGTCCACTAGACCCGTGGTCGGCAAACTGTGGCTCACGAGCCACATGCGGCTCTTTGGCCCCTTGAGTGTGGCTCTTCCTAAGCCTTAGGAGTCCCCTAATTAAGTTAATAACAATGTACCTACCTGTATAGTTTAAGTTTAAAAAATTTGGCTCTCAAAAGAAATTTCAATCGTTGTACTGTTGACATTTGGCTCTGTTGACTAATGAGTTTGCCGACCACGGGACTAGACCATGAGGGCAGATGCAGCCCTAGAAAGCCTGGCCCGGCCCTGGCCCCGGCAGAGGACATAAACTGGGGGCTGGGGAGCGTTCCCATGGGAGCGTGTGTCTGTAAGCAGGGGCGGCACATTGCGGGTCTGGGGGTGAGCGAGGGCCCCGTTGCCCATCGGGGCTGTGCACCTGCAGGGTGGGCACCTCGCTCGTCTGCCCTCGTCCCACCTGCTCCTGAAGCCCGCTCCCCACCAGACCACCCCAGCCGACTGGGCCACTTGCCCTCAGCACACAGGCCGCCCAGGGTGTCAGGACGTGAACCCAAGGCTCTGGATGCTTCTCACTGGAGGAGGGGCAGGCAATTCCTGTCTGTGCTGCTGGTGCCAAACACGGCGAGTCCTCGTGTCCGCCCCGTGGGAGGAGATGTGGCCCCAGCGCCAGGCCCACAGCTGCTCAGACACGACCCGACGCCCAGTGCTGTGCAGCCAGCCCATCAGCCAGGATCCACCCTCAGACAGGACCAGCGCCTCTAGTGATGGGCGTGGAGCCAGCTGGCCGTGGCCCAGCCGGACACTGCAGGGCCTGGAGGAGGGACCGGGGCTGGATGTTGCTGGCCTGAGGGCATCAAGCCCACCCCACAGCACTGCTGCCCCCTGGTGCTGACAGCCCGCCTCGGGCCCCCTGGGAGGTATCTGGCCAGGGCAGTTCATGGAGATGGCCGAGGCAGGCAGTCGATCCCAGGGAAACGGAAGCAAGCACAGGGGGCGGCACTCAGCCTCCAGGGCGTCAACAGTCCGCCTGCCAAGTGCCTAGGAGGGGCCCCCACTCCCGCTGGGTGTGGAGCTGACAGCGACACATGGCTCCCCGAACACACCCGACCCACGGCCCAGCTGCCACCTCCTCGCAGCCGCAGCCGCAGCCGGCTCCCTCCATCCGGCAGAGTAAATACATACACAGTTGCTGGTTGTTGCTGTTTTTAAAGGCTCCTCGTGGGAAAGGAAATCACTGTTTCCAGTGCCTGAAGCTGAAGGGGGAGGGCGGGGACCAGTCACTCCGACAGTCACCCCGACAGTCCGAGCAGGTCCACAGCGTGGGGGTCCGTGCACATGCCGGGGAGAAGAGGGGACGCAAAGGGGACACCAGCAGCTCAGGGCGTGGCGACCCCAGTCACCATGGCACAGGCCCAGGAAGCTGCCTGCTGCTGGAGGGGCAGCGAGGGTGGCGAGGACACAGGCTCTGGGTCCCAGGACATGGCTGGGTGCCTCAGGGGTGCCGCCCCCTTCCCAGGCCAGCTGCTCCCACTGTGAAGTGGGGACTCGAGGTGACACGCGAGGTGCTTCCTCTCTGTGTGTGCAGTGTGGCGCTCCTGGCTCCAGCACAGCTCAGCCTGGGAGGAGGAGGCTCTGAGGTCACCTTAAGGGGAAGAGCCTTTGGTGCCTCACGCCCCCCACAGGGACAGGAGGGTGGGGGGACCCCAGGGCAGCGGGAGAAAGCGCCCTGGCCCAGCTCAGGGACCCCCACGGCCGCAGGGCCCTCGGCTGCCTCTCCCCTTCCCTCACACTCTTCCTGCAGCCCAGCCGCTGCTCCGGCTCCTCCCACGTGTGGGGTGGGCGAGGCCTGTGGCTCCCTGAGCCTAACAGTGCAAACCAAACGTTCCCCCTTCCATCCTCTGTTCGTTGAGAACACGTCGGAACTTGGCGCAGTGGGTCAGTGGCTGGTCCACCCGTGGCGAACCGATCGCGCGTCCTTTAGTGACTAGTGGTGTCCGGTGCCAAGAGGGTCCCCAGCGGTGACAACTCCCCGAGAGCCGGACGCAGGCCTTGCGGTTAGACAGCCACGCGGCGCACCCTCCCTGGTGCTCAGGATGGAGACACGGGGGTCATGGGACAAGCACGCAGGCGATTAAGGAGTCTTCAGCCTGGTGAGGGCACAGTGCGTGGCCGGCAGGGATGAGCTCGGCCCCACAGGCTCACAGTGGGCATGGCCCCGAGGTGCCTGCCTCCTGGATCCTGGACTCCTTTGAGAGCGCTACCCACGGGCGGTGGCGTTGGCCCCCGTGCACTGGCTCTGCCTCATCGGTCTTCCTTGCCCTCTGTCCGAGGCCAGCACATGCCTGGACACGGTGGGGGTGTGGGGGGAGCACTTGCTGAATGGATAATGATCGAAGAATGAAGTCCAAAGCAGGAAAGCCTTCACTCCAAATCCAAACTGGTGTGTTCGTGTCGATTCAGACCCGGCGGCTGTGCTCAGTGGACACACGTTCAGGTTCACTGTCCCCGCTCCCAGAGGTGGCATCACTGGCGCCGGGCCGCTGAGCGCTGTTCTCCACGTGGGGGCAGCCCTGCCCCTGCCCCCCAGGTTTTCACGTTCTGGAGAAATCAAATTAGCAAGGCGGGGCGGGGAGCTGAAGGCATGGGAGCAGCAAGAAGCCGCCACGGGGTGCAGGGCCTCCCAGTGTTCAGCGAGAGGGGTCACTGGGGGGCCGGGCTGGCGGGCGGGTGGCTGCTGACGTGGATCGGTGGTTTTCAGAGCGCTGGCTGTGCCGTGTGAGCTGTCAGGACCAGCGGACCCTCAAAGGACATCTGCAGAGTGGACACGCTCAGCTGTGTAAGGGGGAGTCCGGGCTCCCAGCAGAGCAGTGGGAGAGCGGCTGGTGGGGGTGCGGCTCTCACCCGCGCTCCCTGTGGCCCACACACCCCGGCACCGGGGGAGGCGGGACGCAGGCCACTGGACGTGTGGAGCACCAACCATCCAGCTGGCGGAGCAGCTTCAGGGTTCCGGCATTTTCCCACCACAAGGCAGATTTGTGCTGAGCATCCAAACCCAGGAAGACATGGCGGTCAAGGAGCCTCAGGACCCTTCCGGTCCGACTCCCCGCGCTCGGAGCAGGAGGGGCGGGCGCAGCTTCCCTCGCTAACAGGCTCCCCACGCCAGGAGCAGACCCATCCGTCCTCCGTCAGTCCTGCCGGCCCAGCCTGTCTGTCTGAGCCTATTCAGTGAGGGAGCCATCACATGTCACTCCGCCACACGGGTCCAGGACGCTGCCCGGCTGCCCGAGGCATGCTGAGCGATCAGGCCCGCTCACTGCGGCATTTGATTCCATCGTGATCCAGGAAGCTGCTGTTTTCTAAAACCCACGTCCTCCACCAGCTTGAGAAGGGTTCTGGGCTCCTCCAATGCCAAGGGCAGGAGCGAGCCCTCCCATGTCCACGCTGCCTCCGCACACCAGGCCAGGACGCGGCACCTCGCCCGTGCACGTCTCCTGGGACCCTCAGCAGCAGCCACAGCTGGACCAGGGACGGCACTTGCTGCGGCTCCAACACAGACACCACTGGGTCCTCAGGCTCCCGGGGACACAAGGCCCCGCCCCTGGGCTGACAGAAGATCACTCACCGGCGGTGCCCGGGTCCCAGGGAGCCACCGGGTGGCTTCCCCATGTCCCTGTGCACGGCCACTTGCAGCCCGGATCAGAGGTCTGCGGCTTGACCCCACCCAAGGTCAGAGGGCACGGCCACAGGGAAGCCTGTACAGGGAGGCAGGGCGGCGGGGCCTGGCCTGGGTCAGAGGGCAGCCTGGCTCCTGGCCCTGCGTCTGCATCTCCTAATAATTAGCCTGGGAAGTGCCTGCAGCTGCAGGGAGCGCCGCCCTCGCCTCCCCAGCATAAAATATGCACCAGGAACACTCCAAACAGCACCACCGCCTCCGTGTCAGCGGCCCTGGGGATGGAGCTAAAAATAGGCGGGAGCTTGAAGAATTGCTGACAGGGGGAGGCTGGCGCGCACAGGCCCGGAGCACACGTGTGCTGAGACAGACGACCCTCACGGCAGCCCCTGGAGGGGACCCCTCCTCCCCACAGAAGCTATTTTTACCAGCACCAGCACACCCCAGGCCCCTCAGTGAAGAATCAAAATGGCCTTTAATTGGTGAGAAACCACAGCCTGATGGACACAATGCCAGGGGCAGGAGGCTGTGGTCACCGTGGTGCTGGCCCCTGAAACCTGAGGCTTCGGTCACCTTCCTTCAAGCAGGTGTCGCTCCCCATCCCCTTCAGCCTCCCCACCGTGCCCAGCACCTCCTCCACCCACAGGCCCGGGGAGCCCTGTCCAGGTCATCCACAGAGGGCCCCTGACCACAGGCTGCTCCTGGGGCGCCGAGGCCCCCTCCCAGAGCGCACAGACTGCCGAGCCTCCTGGCGGTGGCACTGGCTTCCCTGCCAGCTGAGTTCTGGGGTGTGTTGGGGAGCAGTCGTGGCGGCTGCCGGACCTGGGCGAGTGCACCCTGTTCTTGGCAAGTACTGCAGACCTGGTTAGAGGACCTGTCCATCATTCACTCGGCTGGAGCCTTTCCAAAAGGAAGACATCACTACCCCTTGGCCATCTGGTCTTTCGCCCATTTGGGGACCCTGGTCACTGGGGGCGCAGGTGCCTGCCTGCCCCTCTCCAGCCCTCGAGTCTGTGCTCCTTCCACCCAGACGGCTCCCTGTCCCCCCACTCCAGGCCCGACCGGAGTGCACTCTCCTCACCTCCTTACTGAAGTTGCAAGTGCTCCCCGCAAAACACGGGGCCCCCACCTCCTGCTTTCCCTTTGCCCCCCTGTCACGCTCTATTCTCCCCACGTGGTGACTCCCCTCTCCCTCGTAGGGCGCACGCTCTACCGAGGAGGTCCGAGGAAAGACAGTGAGGAGCCCCTGATATAAACCAGCTCATGGGCCCCTCCCCACCCTGTGGCCCACGGGAAGCACTGCCTGAGATCACAGAGCAGGACCCATGGGCCTGACACCAGGGGCAGGTCCACTGAGGGAGGGAGGCTGGGGATGGAGGGACCTGCGGCTGCCGCTCTGACTGTCGGGGAGGGAACAAGCCTGCGATGCTCCCAGACAGTCCCTGGCCCCGCTCTGCGCCACAGTCCTGCCCAGGGCTGGGCCGGGCCGGATACTAAACTGATGCGCGCGCACTAGTCCACGACGGGAAGGCCTCACCCAGAGCAGCGAGGGAAGAGTGGGAGGAGCTGGCTCTGTGCCCACCTGCACGAAGGCGTGCAGGCAGCAGAGCACGTGCAAAGGCCCTGGGGCTGGAGGAGTTTGGGGCTGAGGCCGGCCGGGCTGGACCCAGGCCCAGGGCAGTTCAGGTGGGAGAGGGGACGAATCTGATTTTTCTTAACAACCTCGATGGCTGCAGTGTAGAGCCGGATGGACAGCAGCAGGGGGAGGAGGCTCAGGGCTGAGCAGGACCCAGCAGCAGGGACAGGGCCTGCGGACACTGGGGTGGGCCGAGTAGGAGAGAGGAGCCAGCCAGGTTCCCATCGCATGAGGGGTGGACACAAGCAGTGGAATTTTCCTCGGGGAGATAATGGCCTCAGTGTGGGGTAAATCGGGTGTGAGATGCCTGCAGAGGCCCCGTGGAGAGACAGAGCTGGCAAAGTCGAGGTGGGAAGGGCACAGGCGGGACCTGTTGGAGCCTCATGCTTAGGGGGACTGTGGGGTGGCCCAGTGAGTCATTCCAAAGGCAGGGAGAGGCCAGCGAGGTGCAGACGGAGAGCGTCCTGGGATGTGGCCACCCTGCTGGAGCCAGAGGCTGAGGACTGAGAGAAAGAGGTCAGGGACCCCCGAGTGTGGCGGGACGTTAGCACACAGGATGGAGATGCTGGGGGCAGCCTTGCTCACAGTAGGGCGCATGCATTTCTCAGAGAGCTCCCACTAAGCGCCAAGCCTGTCCCAGGCCTAGTGACCTGTTAGGAGCAAACCCGTCCCAGGCCTTAGGAGGCTCGGTCCGGGCTGGGGAGACGGACTATCAGCCAGCGACCCGCTACCCTAAGCCCCGCGGCGGCCAGGCTCCAGAGGAAGCAGGGCAGGTGTGAGAGGAGAGGGAGACGGGCACGTGGATGGGGTGTCCTCTGAGGAGGTGACTGGTGGCTCCAGGGGTGGGAGGGGGGAGCAGGCTGGGTGGGCAGCAGGAGCTTGGACTTTAGGCGACATGCACCAGACCCAGGGGCTCTCAGCAGGGAAGGGACCAGATGAAACAGCTGAGAGCCGCCACCTGGTGCTGAGGAAGGAGGGTGTGGGCAGGAGGCTGTGGCGGCCCCGGTGCCACCAGGACGGGCAGGGGAGGGCGTGAGGGGTGGAGCCTGGGAAGTCTCCGGGACTGAGCCCTGGGACCTCCGGTGTGCACAGCTGGCAGGGCTGGGAGTTGTCAGGGGAGGAAGTCATTAGGGCTTTGTTTACAGATAAACCCCCTTGAGCCCCCGCCCTCCCCATCGGGCCACAGCAGCCTCCGCATTGCGCTCATCTGAAGCCTCAGCTGAGAAGCCGCCGTGGCCAGTGACCCACTGGGGGCAGCGACCCACAGGGTCGGCCAGACTTTCCATCAGCACAGTGCACCGCAGACCCCTCAGAGGAGAATCAAAGGTGGCCTCTCCTTGGTGGGAAACCACAGCCTGGACGGACACATCCAGCTCCGCCTGTCTCTCCTGTGCACCCAGGCCGAGCCCAGCCAGGTGCCGAGGCAGCGCAGGGTCGGGGGTCCTCCCTCCAGCACCTGCGCAGGGCAGGAGCCCTTGGCACGGAGCTCACCCCTGAGAGAAGCCCAGGGAGCAACGCGGGGGCACTCACCACGAGCTGGGGCACTGGCAGCGACCTGCCCTCCTGGCTCAGGGACACGTAGGTGAAGAAGGCACTGGCCGCCCGGTAGCGCGGCTGCGTGTTGTCCACCACGGGGTCGGCGTCCACCAGGACCTCGATCTCCATGGACTTATTGCTCGTGAAGGTCATGCGCCCCGAGATGGTGATGACATAGCCTGCGGAGCGGGACAGCGGGTTAGGAGGGCGAGGCGGGGGTGGGGGGGCACAGGATCAGCGGGACGGAGGACGCTAAGACACCGGGTTAGGCAGCACAGGCCACTCTAATCACTAGGACGTTCACACGGCAAACCATTAGTACCCACGCACGTCCATCTCCTCGCGACAGGCAGACTCGTCTCATTCATGGAAGAAGTTAGTGGCATCTTGGGCCCTCCCCGAGGCCACCACGCTGGGAGTGGCAGTGTGTGCGGGGGCGGGGGTATGCCTCCTCACTCCTGCCCCTCAGGGCAAGCCCCACCCACCTGCAGGCAGCCCTGGGGAGCTGGCTCCGTCCGGACGGCTAAGGCCCAGTCTGCAACCTGCACTGTCCATGCTGTGGCCTGTGTGCCCACCGGAGCCACAGAGCTGCTCCCCACACTGCTCTGAGCACCACCAAGGAAGCGCTTTCACGTCCCCCCGCAACCAGCTCCCTGGCTGCCATGTCCCAGGTGCCGGTCTGAAGGGCTCGTGCCATCGGGTCGGGCCAAGCCGCCACACTGACCGGGGTCCTGCATCCCTGAGCACTGCCTGCACTTCAGCCCCAGCACACGGCCACCCGCGTCCAGGCAGGACCTGCGGCCCCTCCTCTGAGCAGGGACATCTGCCTCCTGAGACCCTGTCCTGGTCAGAGGCCTGGCGCTCACCACCTCCCCGCGGTCTCCCTTGTGGAGGATGACGAAGTCTAACGTCACATGTCCCCACCCGACCGACCCCTCCAGACTTCCCACGCCTGGGGTCACGAGCTCCCCCCTGGCAGTCGCTGCTGGGCCTCTCTCTGCCCCTCGCCTCCAGGTCACGAGCTCTTCCCTCCACCGAATCCCTCCACCTCACGGAGCAGCCCCCGTGGGGACGGCACGGAAGGGCAGGTGCTGAGCCGCGCGCCTGGCGGTGGGAAGCGAGAGGCGCTGGCACAGCCACGACCACCCGATGGGCTGTTCAGGACCACGCGGAGCACTAACCCTTGGGCTTCCGTGCCTCCATATGTGGCCGTACCCGCCCCCTCCCCCATGGCCTCACTCTGGCCCGGCTCAAGGAAATGCCTGCCAAGGCCGGCCACACGGCTGGGACCTGCTCCCCGAAAGCAGTGCTGGCTGCGGGGACCCTCAGTGCCCCTGGGAGCCTGTGTCCCAGCTCCAGGCATGTTCAAAGACCCCAGAAGACAGACAGGTCGGGCAGCATGGCGACTGTTAGGGGAGTGAGCAGGCTACAAGCGGAGCAGTTATTCCAGGTTATAAAGTTCCAGAATGTTCCATGCCACATTTAACTGCATACTTACAGGGAGCTCTGCGGGTGGGGCACAGCCATTTCTGGGGGAAGGAAGGCCACTGGTCAATGACGGTGGCATTACAGGGGACAGTCACACACAAGCATCCAGGGCACACCTGGGTCGCTCCTGGTGATGGCCGGACGGACTGGTCAGCCAGGCCCGGCCCCCAAGGCCCCGCCCGAGTCCCCAGCTCCTGCAGCCAGACCCGCACCAGAGCCTGGGGCTTCTCGAGGGACAAGGCCCCATCTCCCCCCGAAAGAGGAGGAGGCTGGAGGCTGGTGCTGAGTGTTCTCCGACTTTCAGGAGGGACGCGATTCTGTCCTGTAAGGGGCGCCTCCGGCAGCCACGGGTCTCGTGACAGCCGCGGGGACGCTGACCCCCGGCGCCCCGCGCAGGCATGGAGGATGGACCCGTGAGGCTGCGCTCATCGCCCGCGAGGCTGACACCCAGGCCGAGGGCGGATGTCGGCCATGTTCACACCTGGTGGTGAGAAGGCCCCAGATCCGCACAGGCCCGTCTCGCTGGGCGGGTGAGGGCACGTCGCACCCAGCCCTTAGCACGCCTGGCGCCGGCGGTGAGCGGGGTCAGGTGAGAGCCAGGCCGCGGGGTCGGTGGCTGCGCCTGAACCCTCGCCAGTTCTGTCTCTAAATCACTGCTGAGCTGCCGCAGCGCACGGCCCGGCGCCTGGCAGTGCCCACCCGCTCCCCCAGCAGACGGGCAGACTCAGCAGGATGCCAGGGTTTGGAAAAACAAATAGAATAATGAAAAACTGCTCTGGCCAGGACTGCAAAGTCGCCAAATATTTCAAACTTTGCGAGCAGCTCGCGTTTAAGCGCCAAACGCCGTGGCTGTGCCCGTTCTTAGAGGCGTGGAACCCGTGCGGACGCTGGTGTTTCTGACGTGACACACCCACGGCCCTTTCTAGAAGGTGCCTCGTTTCCCACAGTCAGTCTCCACAAGAAAACTTTGGCTCCAAACCATCCCAACACAGGGACCGGTCTTCTCCCTCGCCTGTTCTCCACGGCTGCCTTGGCATGGTCACTTCTCAGTCAAAAAATATTCAGAAACGGAGCAAGTGACCCGTGGGAGCGCCGGCCGAGGCCTCCGCCCGTGGAATTGGACACAAACGCACAATCCTGTGTCGGAGGCGGCGCGGCCAGCGCTGAGCCCTCCCCCGGGCGTGACTGTGGACAGAGCCGTGGCGCGCTTTTCTCCGCCGCGGTCCCCAGGGCACCGGAGCCACCGCACAGGGCGGGCGCCATGGGCCGTCGTGGTTCCCCTGTGGAGCCTGAAGCCCCTCGTGGTCCTGTCCCCGGGAGTCGCTCTAGAGAGAGAGCGGCATGGCATCCTTCCCCGAGTTCCCACGCTGTCCCCGGGGCCATGGAGGGCGAGCAAGGACAAGACTCGCGTGTTTGGGACAGTTCCCTTTTCCCGAAGCCCGAGCGCACGGTCAGCAGCTTAACTCGCTCTCGATGCCGCCAGGGCGGGGAGGAGGCCCTCTGCCCTCCGTCGCCCGCGCTGGTGCTCGGGGCCCGGTGCCTGCAGGGGGAGCACCCCGGGGCCTGGGCGGGGAGGAGGCCCTCTGCCCTCCGTCG
>NW_006293088.1:9370966-9375035 GCF_000327345.1 Myotis davidii | reverse complement strand
ACTGCCCCTGGGGAAGGGGGGGGGCGGGCAGGCGGCCGAGGCTCCGGGGGCTCCTCTGCACGAGCCTGCTGCTTACCCCACAGACCACCCGCTCCTCCCGGAGAGGAGAGCAAGGCAAACAATGGGCGGCTACAGTGAGCGTAGCATCTCCGCGGCTCCGCCCACTCCGCTCGTGGGGCGCTTTAAGAGCAGGAGTTTCTGCTGCTCCAGCAGGACCCAGGCTCCCATCCCGTCGGAGGGACAGCCTTCACCAGAATGAA
The DNA here is from genome assembly GCF_000327345.1 of Myotis davidii. Lineage (NCBI taxonomy): Eukaryota > Metazoa > Chordata > Mammalia > Chiroptera > Vespertilionidae > Myotis > Myotis davidii. The sequence goes on along the minus strand of NW_006293088.1, from coordinate 9,374,775 downwards.
GTCATTTCGGCGAACCCTGGGCTTCAGCTGCCTCCCCGGGACAGAGCGCGAGCCTGGCCTCTGCTTCCCGTGGCGAAGGGCAGACGCCAGGGCCGGGCCACCCTGGTGTGAACCAGAAGCTAATGGCGCCAGGGCCCCAGGCGGCCGCAGGCACCCTCCCTGTGGGCAGAGCGCTGTTACCTTTTCTGATCTTGTCGTGAAAGTTGATGGCGTCCACAGAAGCCGTGACTATGTTGGTCTTGCAGTGCCGTGCGGCCACGATGCCGGCCACCTCGTCCATGAGCTTCATGGTGACGCCTGCGCAGAAAAGAGGCACGAGGCAGGTGAGACGGGCAGGGAGCTGCTTCCCACAGGGAACAAGGTGTGAACACCAAGCCCTCCCAGCTCCCACCAGCGGGGGCTGCACGGCGCTGGGGGCGGGCAGGCATGGGGACTGGGGAGGCTGGTGGAAGCCTGGCTTCCTCAGGAGCTTTTTAAAATTGTTTTTAAATATGTTTTGATTTTAGAGAGAGAGGAAGGGAGAGGGAGAGCAAGGTAGAAACATTGATGAGAGAGAAACACCAATGGGCTGCCTCCTGCACGCCCCCTACTGGAGATCCAGTCTGCAGCCCGGGCGTGTGCCCTGACCGGGAATTGAACTGGGGGCCTCCTGATACTCGGGACAGTGCTCAACCACTGAGCCACACCGGCTGGGCCTCCAGGAGCTTTTGAAAATGACCCAGCTGAAGTCCTAGGTCAATAACAAAATACAGTCCTTTGTCCTGCCCTCTCCAGAGATGTCTCCTGCCAGGACAGTGTCCTTCCTGAGTGGCTGCACCGAAGTCAGGTCCCAGTGCGGGGAGGACGGGTGGAGTCGGACCCTCGGAGCTGCTGGGGATGGAAAGGGGTGCGACCGCAGCCACTCTGGAGGTAAGTGGGAGTTTCACCAAAGGCCAGCTCCGCGCCACACGAGGCAGCCAGCCCGCCCCGGTGCACCCGTGAGAACGGAAAGCAGATCACCCCCGCGTGCGGATCTCACGACGGCGTCTCCCAGCAGCCAGACCGGGATGTCCCCCCACCGATGAGGGGACGAAGGACAGCCCGTCCGTGCAATAAAAACAGACAAAGAACCGACACCCTACACATGGGAGAGCCTGAAAACGACGCTGAGCGAGAGCAGGCACAAAGGCCAGGCGCTGCGTGGCTCCATGCGTGCGAGGTGCCCGGACAGGCAGGCCCCGAGACAGGAAGTAGGTCCGTGGTTGTCCGAGGCTGGGGAGCAGGGGAGGGGAGGGCCTACTCATGGGTATGAGTGTCTCTTTGGGGTTACGACAATGCCCTAAGTTGCTGGTGGTGGTGGCAGTGTAGCTGATTACACTGAAAACCAGTGACTGGTGGTGTGAATTGTGAGGTCTGTGACTTCCTCTCAACAACTCTTCTAGAAAACACAGTCAGAAAGGCAGGCTGCACCGGCCGGCCCCGCCTGCTGGACAGAATCCCGACAGCACACCTGCTAGCTCCCGCCCCGATCTCGCACCCCAGCACAGCACATGATGCTTACTTCACATTCACAGCTTAAACATGCCCTTCAGTTGCGCTACGGAGACTGTCCCCAGGAAAGCAGCAAAGGGTACTGGTCAGCTCCCAGCTCCCGGAAATCGTAGTCACAGACCCACCCAGGACACAGGGGCTCCCGGTCAGAGAGGCAGAGCCAGCCCCCGTCCAGGAAAGTGGGCTCCCAGGGAGCCTGCAGGGAGGGCGGCAGACAAATGCCGACGCCACGCCACTCGGACGAGGGCCCGAGCCACCAGCGTGGGGTCTGGTGTGTATGAGGAACCTGCCCATGTGTAGACATGCGATCGTTACCGCTTTGCCGTGTGGGGAAAACAAAATAAATACCAGGTCACGGAGAGGCCAGGAGCTCGTGCTGCCCTGGCGGCCACAGCTGAGCCTCCGGGCCTCACAGGTATCGGGGACACCGCTTCCCAGGACCTGGAGGCAGGGAGGCCGCTCTCCTCTCCGCGTCTGCATACTGAGCATTTCCAGAATAAAAAGGGTTGTTCTTTGTAACGAGTGTCCTTGACTTTAAGAAAGTGGGCTTCCATTACCACGACTCTCACAGAAGGTGCCACTGAGGACCACGGCGCTTGGCTCGGTGGGTGGCGGGCGCCCCGCTCGGTCGGCTGAGGTGTCAGCATCCCCTCTTCCAACTACGGCAAGGCTCAGGCCCGGAGGTCAGCGCTGGAGGGCGTGCAGTGAGCCTGCGGTGGGGGAGTGAGTGCTGGCCGGCCGGCCGGACAGCAGCCGGAGGCACAGAGGCCACAGAGCTCGCGCAGGAAGAGTAGGACCAGCCCACGACCACGGGCACGAGGCCGCACGGCGCTGCCTCTCCATCCACGACTGCGAGGCGGGCTCCAGGTGGATTCCGAGCTGTGGGGCGACTACGGAAAGGGGCGCTCAAGGCCACGGCGACTGGGGAAGTGTGATGGCCTGTAGGTGGAAGGCCACGGGCTGTGCGGCCAGCTCCGGCCGCCAGGCGGCGTCATCGGCCAGGGGGTCAGTTGGGGCAGGCGGGCAGGCGAGGCGGTGGACAGGAAGGAACCCTGAGCTGGAATGGATGTTGAGAACAGAAGATACAACGAGCCCTCCCTGTGTCCCTGTAGGCGGGGCCGGTGAGGATGGAGGTGTGAGCGGAAGGAGTCAGAACCTGCCCCCGGGAGCGGGGGTGCGGCCCCATTGACCGGAAATGCCGGTGGGGGTCCCACAGGCGTCACTGCTCCTAAGAACAGCGCAGGGCCGAGTGCGCCAGAGCGTGGCCGCGAGCCCGGGCGGACGGGAGGCGTGGGCCGCTGGCGCTCCCGCTGTCAGCCCGGCAGCCCTGGCCGAGCGCCCAGGCCCCTGCGTCACGTGCGACAGAGCCTTCTGAGGCCAGCATTGAGCTCTCCGTGTAGCGAGCCCTACAATCTACCCTGATTACCGGGGTTCGCCATGTGAACTATGACGGCGAAAGTGTAGACCTGCTCCCCGAACACTGCACTCATCAGGGTTAGAAAGAAAAAACAAGACTTGCTTGGCCACCAACATATAGACAAACATCGGCAGCAGAGGTAACATCTAACCGCCCACAGGTTTGTTTTCTGAAGTATCAACCACGCGCTGAGTGGCCTGAAAGAGGCTTCAGTTCCTTTCCCGGCCCGACTGGCTGACGGGGCCGCGCTTGCCGACAGACCCACAGCAGCCGCGCTGTGGGCGGCGATTTGAAATGCCCCGTCTCTACATTTAATTCCGGGGACGGAGTGTGGGGCCAGCCCCTGAGATGAAGGCAACGGTAGTAAGTGCAGCCATGGTGAGGAGCCCCGTGGTGACCACACGGTCACTCCAGGGGCCGGAGTGACAGCCTCCTCCCCACACAGTCTGGCCTCCCTCCCAGGCTCCACACGGACCTGCGGGCACCTCTGTGCACCGGACCAAGGGCAGAGGAGCACTAAAGGTAATCAATAAGGATGATTTTTGGCAATTAATGGGCAGTGTGGTAAAGATGATAGGTTTCTAACATCAAAACGTCAAAAGCGGGAAGTCTGCAGAGGCCTCGGGCACAGCCGGACCGTGGCTCCCGGGGGCCGAGCATCGCAGACCAGGGGTTGGGGGAAGGGCTGCTGCATTTGGTCGCTCACTGTCCAAGGGAACTTGAGACAGTCCCTGTTAAATCTGCCGGCTGCTGAGTGGGGATCAGTGCCTGCCCTGTTGTGAGCGAGGCGGCAGGGGAAGGAGGGCAGGCGAACCCTGCATGGAGCCGGGACCAGGCCGCCGTGTGTGCAGGAGACCCATCC
>NW_006293088.1:9366841-9370805 GCF_000327345.1 Myotis davidii | reverse complement strand
CCCCACCCCCCACCCGCTCTGGGGAGGTGGCAGCCTCACTCGATTCCATGCAAGGTCAAGGGCACATCTCTGAAGGCCAAGAACCATCCCACTGGTGTCCATGTCCTCAAAGGAGTCTAGACTGAAGTTGGGGGTGAAGCCTAATCCTATATAATAAAAGGCTAATATGCAAATTGTTCCCTCAGGAGTATGACGGCTCACTATGGTGTGCGCTGACCGGGAGTGGTGCAGAATGAAGGGCCCGGCCAGCAGCTGGGGGAAGGAAGGACCCAATCGGCCCTGATCGCCAGCCAGGCCTAGGGACCCTACCTGTGCATGAATTTCATACATTAGGCCTCTAGTCTATAATAATAAAAGCATAATATGCTAATTAGACTGCACGTCCTTCCGGACAAAGCTGGGGCTGCAGCAGGATCGAGGCAGCTGCCGTAGCTGCGAGGGAGGGATCCAGGCAGCCACTACAGCTGCGAAGGCCTACTCTTGCACAAATTTCATGCATTTGGCCTCTAGTATTTAAGAATTCTATGTTCAGCCCAGCCCGTGTGGCTCAGCGGTTGAGCATCGACCTATGAACCAGGAGGTCACAGTTCAATTCCTGGTCAGGGCACACGCCTGGGTTGTGGGCTTGATCCCCAGTGTGGGGCGTGCAGGAGGCAGCCAATCAGTGATTCTCTCTCATCATTAATGTTTCTATCTCTCCCCCTCTTTTCCTCTCTGAAATCAATAAAAATATATTTTTTTAAAAAGAATTCCATATTCGTGATGTTGAGTAGGAAAGGTCCTGCAGGGGCCACCTACCACGTGTCCCTCACGATCGCAGAAGCAGGCGAGTTAATCTGGCACCAAAGGCAGGGGACCAGCAGGCTGGACAGATGACCTCATGCTGGGGGCTGACCGTGTCTCCCAAGCAAAGCGCTCCGAGCTCCAGAGGGAGGCCCCCCCACCCCACGAGGAGGGGCTGCAGAGAGGACCCGAGGCTGGAGGAAGCCAGCTCCTGGGACAGGGGTCAGGGGCGCCCTCTGACCAGGGAGCAAATCCCACTGCCCGTGTCTACGCGGGAGTGCCGCTCAGCGAGGCCACAAAACTGGAAAGGCGCCCGTGCCTCCCTCTGTATTGTTCGGTGAAATCAATTCCTCCCACAAGTGCAAACACTGCGTCTCCACAGCCGCCCACCAGAACCGCGCCAGGAGCATCTGCGCGGGAGGCTCCCCACCCAGCACCTCGCCTCCCAGGCGTCCTCTGCTGGGGCCACCTGCCTCCCTGCCAGGGTCTGCGGTTCCCCCGCTGCCCCTTCCTCGGGTCCTGGTGAAGCGGTGCGGTGCCCGGCCTTGGGACCCCTGGGCAGCCACGTGTGCACGCCGCCAGCCCCAGCACACGCACAGGCTCCTGCTGCTTGGGTGGCGTCTCCTGCTGCCGCCCAGCCTGCCTCTGCGGTCCCTTCTCACACAGGGGCCATCTCTATTCTTCCCAGCTTCTCATCCCACACGCCGCATGTCTGCTCAGAGCCGGGCCCTGTGCCCAGTGCTAGGAAGCAGCCGAGAGAAAGACAGACCAAGTGCCCACCCAGTGAGCCTACATGCACAGGGGAGCGGGGGCGGGGGGGGCGGACAGCCGACAGGAGACGCCTGCCAGACCCTGATCTGATCCTAGAGGCAGAAGCGCTCCCATTTAGGGGTCCCTAACCCCTCATGCCACGTTCTGGCAGTGGTGTGGGTTCCCTGCAGGAACATGGCCACAGCAGGTACCACGGGGCCCGGGCACAGTCCGTCCTCTGGGTGGGAAGAGCCCCTGGCAGGCATGGAAGGACAGCGGAGCCACATGCCCATGACTCTCACAGAGCAGCTGCCAACGGCCCGGGGCGCAGCCACTGGCAGCACCAGCTCCAGCCTCTTTCCGGAAAGTCTTTCCCACACTCGGTGGACAGTCCAGGTCCTGAGGGCAGGAGAGGCGTGACCTCCAGGAAGAGAAGCCGGACAGAACGTGTGCCAGGAGCACCGATGGGTCCTGGGGAGGGAGGTGGCCTCGGCGTGGGGGCCCAGAAGCACCGGGCAGGTGGGGTTTGGGCGGAGCAGCAGAAGCAGAAAAGCCGGAGGCACGTTTCGGGAAACAAAGTCACGGGAATAAAGAGAGGCCCGTGGAGTGGGAGCCAGGACTGATCTGGCTGTGGGGGTCGGGGAGTGGAGACCCCTGGGTGGGACCCAGGATGGCAACGCGGGGTGAGGAGGGGCGGGCGGGTGGGGAGGGCTCTGACGGCTCAACACGTAGATTGTATATATGGTCGTGAGCCTCTGCACTGGGGACCAGGTGGGGACCACGGAGATGGGGGGCAGTAGGGCAGCACCCCTGCCTGGCACACGGGCTGCGTGTGGAGGATTTACAGAGCAGCTGCAGGGGGGCAGGGCACACGAGGCGACACTGAGCCTCGCAGTACAAGCCCACGGCCACGTCATCTAGCGCTGGACTTGGCTCGGCGCTGGCTGTTTACGCGGCATAAGCTGGAATTTCCGACGAGAGACGGCCTAGAGCCGCGAGCCCGCCAGCAGCAGCCGCGAAGGCTGCGAAGAGGGCTGGCCGGAGCGAGGGGGGACGAGGGCAGCTGTGCTTTGTCAAGAGCCATCTGGACCATTTCCACAGGATACTTGGGTTTAAAATAATTTTAAAATAAAAAATGAAGTGCTGAAGAAATATCCAAGGCTGCAGAGAGTTCAGGAGTGAGGAATTCCGTGGACGCTGGCGTCCACCCGGGCTAACCCCCAGGAAGCCGCGGCCGCCCTCCCCGCCGCCCCCCCCAGCCCCCGGGCTGGCCAGGCCGCCGGACTTGGGAGCGTGTCTCCTCTCGGCCTCAGCTGGCCTGAGCAGGGACTGCCCAACCCACATGGACACAGCCCGGAGGCCAGGCCAGGGGGCCCCCGCGGGAAGCAGCCAGAGCCGGGGCAGCCGGAGGCCCCAGGGGGACACTCAGACAATGAGTCCAGGGACAGACGCCACGGCAAACCCCACCTGTTACCAAACGACCAGAGTGACGTTTCATGAGATAGTTAAAATCAAGACATAAAAACACATTTGAAAACAAACATACCTACAAACAACAACAATGAAAAATTGTCTATTTCAGGTGAGGTTTTTAAAGCATTACTCATTCTATAGGCTGTTCCCTAACTGGGTTCTCGCATTATCTGAGTTATTTTCACCACTGGATCCCGGGTGTTACTGTGCCATCTGGGGAGACAGACGGCCTTACCTCCTTTCTGCCAATTCCTGTGCCTGGAAATGTCTCCTCTTGTTTAGCTAAGTGGCTAGGATCTCCAAAACAAGGCCACTCAGAGCGGAGGGGGGGGGGGCGCCCCGCCTTACTCCTGAGCTCAGGGAAGGGCCTCCGCCCTCCGATGGATTCCCACCCTCAGCGCGTGTCTCATCGAGGACGGTGTCTGGGTGAGCCTGTAAGGTCTTCACTGTTGCATGTGCCGAAACCACCCTCACGCCCGGGGCACCGCAGCCTGTACGGCCAACTCGGGGGAGGGGCACGGAGGGAAATGGCCTTTTAGGAGCTGAGATCCCAGGACTTTCAAGAGGAGGAAGAACTCTGCCCAGTCACTCAGGACTCAGAGGGCAGATGCCAAGAGCCAAGCTGGCACCTGTGGTTTCCAGCCACGGAGGCCACTCAGAGCGGAGGGGGGGGGGGCTGTGCGTGCATGTGCATGTGCGTGCATGTGTGTGCATGCATGTGCATGTGCAAGTGGCAGGGTAGGAGCTAGGCCTCAAGATGGACTATCCAAAGTGTGAAAGTCACAGAAAACGGGGCCAGGAGTTCACCAAAAGCACAAACACTGCACAGAGTCACCGAAAGGCCGAATGAGCACACGCCCCGGCCACTGTTCCCTCCTGCGGTGGCACCCACTCGACTCCAGCGTGGGGAAGACAGCCATTGAAATGCGTGTCCACCCGCCTGCCAACCAGTCCCCCT
>NW_006293088.1:9364453-9366739 GCF_000327345.1 Myotis davidii | reverse complement strand
ACAATGGGTTTGGTAAAATTATTAGACTGTTTTTAAAACCGCGGGCACAAAAGCCCTACTGAAACTGGCATTGCACACACTTCTTAAACACACATTAACAGTGTGCCTGTATCCAATGGTGCAGCCTGGGCGCCGTAGGTGACATGAGCTCCGTGAGCTGCCGCTTCCGGGGTCCCGGCAGGTCTCCCGCGGCCTGCACTGCACTGCGCCCCCCCACGCGGAGCACGGAGACAGCACTGGCGTGGACTCTGCACCGAGCACGTGGCGATGGCGGAGATGCCACATGCATGAACTTCCATGTGTGGGCGAAACTAGCAACAATCGTAGCCCGGAGTGCCACAGGTTTCAGGCCAGGTGCGCTCTGCGGGCCTCCAGGCCAGTCCTTTGAGTTACAGAAGCTGAGGCTTCTGGCGGTTAGGCCGGGAAGAGGGGGCTGCCCCCTCCCAGGAGAGGAAGAGAGAGCTTACGAAGCCACAGCCGCATGAGCCATTCTGTTCCCTGATTGTCACAATGCTCAGGGGCCTGGAAAGAACTGTTTGTTATGAAATAGAGCTTTCCTCGGGGAGGACCTACGCTGACCAGATCTCAGGGCACTGCAGCGGCATTTAGTTGAAGAGGAAAGAATCATGAAATTGAAAAAAGAAGCAGACAAACGATCAGTTAAAAAAGAAATGACCTTCAGAAACGTAGGTCAAATCAGGCCCACTATCCCAGCGCCTCGCCCCGAATGCTACGTGCACCTCTCATTCAGGGAGCCACCTTAGCGGCCTGTGCCTCTTCACTCTACGTGAGGCCCTGGAGCCAGTACGATGAATAAGATAAAGCCCTGCTCCTGAGGCATCCCGGGTAGAAAGAGCAATGCGACCCTGCAGCATGGAACCATTTGAGCCGGGTTTTGAAGGGTGAATAAGAGTTTTCGGAGAGGAGAAGAAAGGAAGGCCTGGCTTCCGGGCAACTGGAAATGAGAGTGTGAATGAGTGACATTGAACAAGTGCCCGTTCTGCCTGGGAAGCAGGACTAGCTCCGTCCACCCGAGCAGCGCAGTGCAGCCCAAGCTTCCTCACCCACACACCACGGTCACGTTTCCGCAATCGTCTATGCCACGTAATGACCTTTCCCCTTATGCTTTTCTTTAAATCAGCTTATTTCTTGAAGTTTACTTTAATGCCATCGAAATGATAATATCCATTAACTTATGAGCTTGATGTATACTTAAATTTTCCCTAAATCACAAAAAATAATTATACATCATTCAAGTAACAAGTGTCCCTCCAAGAACCTGCGTCTAATAAGTCCTCTTGTGTGCCCGCCGTGTTTCCCGAGCTGGGAACTCCAAGGCCTGTGTTCTCTGAGCTGGAATCTGACCAAAGGAAAACATAAATGCAAACATCAGCGGCAAGAATGGCTTCTCTCGGCCAGTTGGTGCGCCGTGACTTCACTCCTGAGGGCGTGGGCCCGGCCCGCCCACGGCAGCCACTGCGCACGGTGGCTGCGCTCCCAGGGGTGGGGTAACTCTATTAGGGCACTTCCATCCGACTTTCACTCCCAATTTTACAAACAGTATTTCAGTACTTATTAGGCAACTCCTAAAAGTTTAAATGTACGCTTCACTGAACAGAGCCTGAACTGGGTCAGACAGCGTGACTTCCGGGGCATCGTGAGGGCTGGCGAGCGGGGGGAGGGGAGATGGCAGCCTGGGACCCTTACCTCCGTGCACAAAGCCGTGCAGCGTGCAGTCCGAAGGCCCCACCAGGTGGATCAAGCTGGACTGGCTGTAGCTGACCGTGTTCGGCTCTGGAATTGCAAAGGAGGCAGGTCAGGCCAGGGACAAACGGGTGCCCCGCTGAACGTGTGACCGTGCTGCCACACCGGCATGTGCGTGGTCCCCGGGGTTGCCGGCAGCTTAGACCTGGGATCTCTAAGGAAAACTGTGGCCGCAGAACAGGCTGCAGTTGGCGAAGGGGAAGGCTTTCGAGGATTGATCAGCCACTCCGTTAGTGGGCCATGACGCCACCCTCTGGGGACAGCAGTGTCCCAGCAAGGCCCTGCCCCAGCCACAGGCAGCCACCGAGCACCTGGTGGCGGGCTCCCAGGGCCGCATGCGACCCTCTGTGAGGAGCTCTTCATCCGACTCTCATTCCCCGTATTGTAAACCGGCGCCAACCGCCTTCAGGAATCGGCTGTGGAACCTCCCAAGTTCACCGTACACTTCACTCTGCGCCACCGCGGCCTGGTGCCTGAGGCCCCGGGCGGCCGGGCTCGCTGGGAGGCCTCCTGCGGGAAGCG
>NW_006293088.1:9362671-9363997 GCF_000327345.1 Myotis davidii | reverse complement strand
GCTGCCGGCCAAACACCGGTTCCAAGCACCGTGTCCCCGGCCTGGCCTCTGCCACGCCCGGGCCGCCACCTGCTCTGGTTGGCTCGTGTCCCGCTCAGAAAGGACAGGAAAGCCGCCGGCACAGGCCCCGCCCGAGGGCGGCCGGGCAGCAGGCGCGCCTCTGCTTCGCTGTTAAGGACTTGGGGCGGAGAGGCTGGAGGGAACATCTGTGACCTCCTGCGTGGGTTCGGGTGGACATTCTGTTGAAGCGGAACCACCCTGGACCTGAAGGCTGAGGGACGGGCAGGCGCCGCCGGAAAGGGAGGCTGTGGCCCAGAGCTTTGTCGCCAACGCGAAAGAGCTGCCTGCTGTCACTGTCTGTCACCCGTACACACACGCTCCGGGGGCTGGGGGGCCCGCAGGAGCCGGTCTCTGCAGGCAGTGGAGCCCATGCGGCACACAGGCCCCGGGCAGTGCTCGGCCTAAGCCCTTTCCTACGGGACCCCCGCCCCGAGGCCTCCGGGGGCTTGCCTGGCCCCCATCGCCCCAGCTGCCTGGAACCGGAAGGGCTCGGGGTGGCGCACTAACCCCAGGAGGACGTCACGGACCGGCGCCTTGTCACCGGCCAGTGGACATCAGCCACCTACCCCGGGCCCCCGCTGTACCTGGGTTCAGGCCGGGCTGCACGATGTCCCCGTTCCTCCACTTGGTCTCCATGCGCTCCAGCTTCTGGGCCTCGTAGCGCCTGCGGCCCTCCTCCTGCTGCTCCTGCCGAGAGTACTGCGGGGCAGACAGGGGGTCAGCCGGCCGCCGGGCCGGGCTCTCCTTTCTCTAACTGGCTCCATCCTTCCTCTGATAACACACATTTAGTATGAGCAACAGCATCACAGAGAGGGAGACCTCAAGCAGCCCTCCCCCTGCCCGAGATCAGATCCTGCCTGAATTATTCTCATGCCCATCTGCATATAGCAGTTCCATCGTGCTGTTCATGGACTTTAAAAGTCACAGCATTAAAAAAAAAAGTAACAGTCCTCCCCCTCTTGCTGTACCAACATAATGTATGCGATGGAGCCATTAGAAAGGGGCATTCAGCCTGCGCCCAGTACTCTTCCTGTTAAAACGTTAGCATACTGACAATCCCAGCCCTCATTTCCCACCCGCCCCTTCCTTCCTATTCGTTCCTGGGCACAGAGCTCAGAATCCAGGCCACACCCACTCTCCTGCGATACAGGTGCCTCCCCCCCCCCCCCACCCCCGGCACCTGGCAGCCCGGCTCTGCTGCCCCCTGGCCGGCCAACAGGCTGCATATTGTGAGGAATGTGCAGGTGAAGCTAAGACGGCCCCCGC
>NW_006293088.1:9362188-9362554 GCF_000327345.1 Myotis davidii | reverse complement strand
GGACCCCTCAAAGAGGCCCCAGGTGGGCCCACAGCCCCTCTGACTGCCCACTTCCCCAGGTGCCCTCTCCGCCTTGCTGACCACGGCCTGGCCACTCTTTTTTTTTTAAGGGAGAAAGAGAGAGAGAGCAACATCGATCAGCTGCACCCTGTACACCCCCGACTGGAGATTAAGCCTGCAACCCAAGCTTGTGCCCTGACAGGGGATCGAACTGGCGACCTATTGGTGCACGGGGTGTCACTCAACCAACTGAGCCAGAGGGTGGGCCCTGGCCACTTCCTTTTGATTAGCCCCGCCTTCTGCCCTTTCATTGGCTCAACCAGCTTTTCTGTGGAGAAGCCACTGGGCTCAGGGCCCTTGGGGTCC
>NW_006293088.1:9354505-9362047 GCF_000327345.1 Myotis davidii | reverse complement strand
TCCCCCGGCCCCAAGCCCATCGGCTTAAGCAGATCCAGTTCAGAGGGCCCTGCAGCCTCTTTCAAAGCCGCTCTAAGCGCCCGGGCTGCCCTCTGGGCTCTGCGCCTCGTGTGCTAGGGTCTGACCTCCATTCCGTTATCTCGGCTTCAGAGCCCGCCTCCACAGGGGCTGCGAAAGGAGCTGAGTGGTTCGTTCAAGAGAAACGAACTGGAGTGTTCAGCTGCAGGGACAACTCCACCTCGCCCTCCATGAACACTGGTTCCCAGCCCTGGCCGCGGCTGCGAAGGAGAGCCCGCGCCGGCCTCAGTCGAACCCGCTGACCTTCGCGTCCTCAGGAAATGCCTTTTCAGAGACTTGAAAGAGCCGCCTGCCGGGGTAACATGGGGCCCGGCCTCCGGTCACAGGGGACGGACGGAGGCCGCATCCTGACCCAGGCCGCGAGGACAGGGAAGACACACCTCCTCCCTAACGCTTCCCTGCTGGCTTAAATCTTGGGGGAAAATCACTAGAACATTCTAGTGATGGGCTGGCACCCAACTCTCACCTCCAAGAGCTCAACACACCCACTGATCTGAAGCAGAAGACAGCTCAGCCCAAAGGTCCAGGCCGAGTGTGGGCAGCTCTGTACGGGGGTGGGAGGGGGGTGGGGGGGAAGAGGGGGTCACGTCAAAGGTTCCCGGGAAAGGCACCCCGGTGTCCCCTGGGACTGCAGTCAGCGCAATGCCTGTGGCCTTGACCTAGGGGTGTCCTTCGAACCTCCTAACTCAAGCAACGTCAAGCCCACGAGAAAGCCAAATGTCCATTCTCCGGTGGCCACTCGGCCGCAGCTGCCCCGCCAGCCACCAGCGGCCTCCGTCTCCCCTCAAGGGCCTGAGGTCCCTGTTCCCTGGGGAAAAGGTGGAACAAGGTGGCAAAGTCCTGCACCGATGACCATGCACAGGGTGAGAGGCAGACATGCAGTGCACCCACGAGTGCACGTGTGTGAGAGGGAGGGATGTGTCAGAGATGTGTGCCTGAGGTACCTTATGCGTATGTGGCATGGGATATACATGTATGTAATATGCGTGCATACATGCAAAAGGACTCCGGCTGGCTACACTGCGGGGTCTGGACTGACCGCAGCACCTCTGAGGTGTGTGCAAACGTCCAACCAGGACAGAGGCTGGGCCTGGCCATGAAAACAGACGACATTTCACATCGACGGGGGCTTCTGCATGGGCCTCACCCATGTGGGAGGAAGCAGCTCAGACCCACAGTAGCAAGGGCTGCGGCTGGGAGCCGTGGGGCTCTCCCGTCTGGAGCCTCTGCTTCCGCTCAGAGGGACGGCGTCCACACAGCCCTCTCGGAGGGCAAGGCTGGTATTTGTCTCATCAAACCCGCTAAACAAAGGCAATGGGGGAGCCACTGGGGCTCCTCCAGGATGAACGCGAGCAGGGGAGAGGGGCGGTGGGGGGAGCTGCCCTGTCCCTGCGGGGAAGGGACAGGAGCCAGCAGAGCCGGACATTGCCCCTCCCTCAACTGACCAAAACCCAGCAGCACAGCACGTGGGCCCCGAGGAGCCAGAGAAGCTAAAGCTCATGTTCGCCCCGGAGTCTCCCTTCAGTGCCGCCCCTTTAAGAAGTATCACATGGCCCGGCCAGCGTGGCTCAGTGGTTGCGCGTTGACCTATGAATCAGGAGGTCACGGTTCGGTTCCCAGACAAGGTACAAGCCCCGATTGTGGGCTCAGCCCCCAGTAGGGGGCATGCAGTAGTAGCTGATCAATGATTCTATTTCATCATTAATGTTTCTGTCTCTTGCTCCCTCTCCCTTCCTCTCTGAAACCAATAAAAATATAATTTTTTAAAAAAAGTATCATATGGCGCTGAAGCCAGAGACAGGCCTGCTGGAGATTTCTAAATTCTGTAGCATCTGAAATTAAATCAGTAAAAATAATTGTGTTGGAATATTTACATGGGATGTGGCTAATTCAGCACCAAGGACTCCGTGGGAAAGATGAAAGCAAGGTAGGTACACAGTTTCTAACAAGGACAGTCACTGGGCCTCAAACTCTCCTGGTTCTTGGGTCTCAAGACCCCCAGTTAGTGCGGCTGGAAAGTGAGGCGCTCCCACACATGGGCAGACAGAGCCCAGCTGGGCGGGATGAGGAGGGAGGGGCCCGCGGGCAGGCTCTGGCCACAGCGTCGTCACATTCCTGTCCCCCTGGAACCTGCGCACGTGGCCCCGTTTGGAACAAGGGTCTGTGCAGGTGCAATGAGCTGAGGTCACACAGAGCAGGACGGGCCTGAGTCAGGTGACCCGTGTCTGGATAAGAAATAAGGAGCCTCCCTCTCTCACGCACAGGAAGGGCCATGTGCCAACGGAGGCCGAGCTCCGAGTGATGTGGCCGCAAGCCAAGGAATGCCAGGGGTCCATAGCTGTCTGGTTCCAGTCCGTTATTTAAAATCGTGTTCTATACGCATCTCGATGGCAGGAAGGGGCCCTCGCGCGGGGCACGTGCCTCAAGAGCCCAGATCTGGTTCCCTCTGAACTGCTTTCTCCCCGCAGGTGTGAGAGCAGAGGGCAGTGGCTCTCACGGATGAGCCATTCACGCATGTCCTGGGAACATCCAGCCACACGGGAGTTACAAGAGGAGGAGGTGAGGGAGCAATTGTGGGGAAGGAGCCCCGAGCTGCCCGCTGACCCTGCCTCCCAGAGGCCCCCAGGAGCAGACACGACGAAGCCTTTCCACGCAAAGATGCGTCTGCCCACAGCAGCCGCCCGGAGAAGCCAAGGGCTGTCTAAGCTCAGGTCCTCAGGGGCCCAGGGGGGCTGAGGGGCAAGGCTGCCGGCGGTCCTGGCTCTCAGCTCGTGAAGATTCGTGAACAGAAACCTCGTGAAATTGGAGGTGGAGGGCTCCCCTGCCTTCCACTCACCCGCTGCCCCTCAGGAGAAACGCCCGCCATCTCCCCCTGGAAGGCCTTTTCCAGCCACTACTCCAGCAGGAGGGGGGATCTTCTCCTCGCCTGGCAGCCACTCAGCCAACGAGAAGCAGCCACACTCTGGACTCCCAGTTCCCCCAATGAACTGTTTACAGCAGCCCCTCTGCACCCCGCTTCCCTCTATAAGAGCCTGCCTCTCCTCTGTTCTCCGGACTTGTGGGTGGCGCCATTAGACTGTGTGTCCCTAATTGCCATTCTTTGCTGTTCCTGAGTAAACCCAGTTTGGGGAGAAATGTCCAACTGTCTGTCTGTCTCAGGTCAACAGGCAGGAGGACCCTCACCAGGCATGGCCGCCGCCTGCCCTTTGTCTGGTCAGAGAGTGGGACAAAGGGCCCGGCGGGGTGTCCCTGGGGTCTGGGCCAGCCACACTCACATACCCAGCTTGAATGAAACCTACGCGGAGAGACAGGGACCCCTCCCCGGGCCCCACCTGGCTCCCCGGGGTGCCTCCACCATCGGAGTGGCCGGCTTCTGTCATCTGCCCCGAGAGAAACGGAAGGGGCCTCCTTACCACAACCGGAGGCACCTCCAGGACCTTGTCCACATTCTTCAGCGACAGGGGCACGTACCACAGGGTGGCCTTGTTGGTCAGCTTTTTGGTACCTTCAGAGAAGAAACCACAGGAGTGAGGGCCTAGGGAAGGAGGGCGGGCGCCAGGAACGCCACCATCTGACCCCTGACCCCCCAGGCCTTTAGCCATGACGTGCAAGCACAGACCCCCAGCAAGGGGACCCTACCCACAATCCTGTCATTCCCAAAGGCTGCTGGGAAGACTGCAGGTCACCTGGTTCAAGGTGTGTGTGTGTGTGTGTACGCGCGCACGTTCCCCAGGCCTGTCGGCTTTCTGGCAGTTGCTAACACGGAGGCCCCAAAACCAGACAGGCTGTCTGTGAAGGGGTTTAAATAGAGGGCAAAGTGGGGCTGCCCCATCTGCTGAGAAACGTGGGCCAAAAGCAATCACTTGGTCCGTCCCCTCACTTGCACAGGAGGAGCCCGAAGCTCAGAGAGGTCAACGTGTTTGCCTAGGGTCACACAGCAACTCGGTGCCATTCTGAGTACAGACCTAGGCTTCCTGAGTCCCAGGAATTTCGGGGAAGTATTTGCAAGGATGTCTTTTAAAAACTGCCTCTTACGCCTGGCTGGTGTGGCTCAGTGGTTGAGCATCGATCTGTTCCTGGACAGAGCACATGCCTGGGTTGTGGGCTCGATCCCCAGCAGGGGGCGTGCAGGAGGCAGCCACTCGGTGATTCTCTCTCATCACTGATGTTCATCTCTTGCTCCCGCTCCCCGCCTCTCTGAAATCAGTATGTACATTTTTAATTGCCTTTTCCACGTGAAACCGAGTGGAATGGAGAGGAAGCGGGAAGGCGAGGAGCGGCCCAGGGACCGGGGAGCCCCTCCAGGCGCTCACTTCCTACAGTTCCTCCCGACCTGCCTTCCCAAGGTGACCCCGGGGCTGCGGCTTCCTCCCCTCACCTGAGGGGATGATTAGAGCGAGAGAGAGAGAGAGAGAGAGAGAGAGAGGCCATGGGGCAGCTCTGGCCCACAGCACCTGGGACAGCAGGCTCCGCGTGCAGGAGCCACAGGAAACATGGGGAGTCTTTTCACTGAACTCCGACTGAAAGCGAATCTGACAGCCTGCTTTTGGGAATAAAGATTTCCTGTCTGACTCAGCTAGAGCCAGCCTGACGAGCTGGTTTCCATGGAAACCCCGAGTGGCCCTCCTCTGGACCCAAATGAGCGCCAGGGAGCAAATGAGGCAAAACATACTAATTGCACTTTCCCCATCATTTAATAAAACCATCGAAAGGCAGCTGCGGCATTAGGAACGTCTACTTCAGAACCTAAGAGCTCCCAGCTACTTTCTGGAGCAATTTACAGCAACCGCACCCCGGTTAGCGGAATATTTTGACAGTTGCCGGAGATGAAGAGCCGTCTGCCTGCCTGGGTGTGTGCCGTTCAAGTGCCTCCCGACAGGCACCGTGGCCCGGGCGGGAGGGACACAGACGGGGCTGAGAACAGAGACGTCGCGCAAACAGCTCATGTTCAGCTTTGCCGGGCTGCTCCCTGCCAACCTGTTTCCGTACCTGTCAGAGCTCACCGCCCGCCCGTGGTGTTCGTGAGGGCCCGGCACTGCTCGGGGCGTCGGGGACTGCAGTGGACAAGGCAGCCGCAGCCCTGCCCTCAGAGGGCTCACACCCCAGGGACATGTGGGCAAAAAGCGACACAACAGGACAGGGAGGCCTTGGGAGACCAGGGTCCCAGAAAGAGACGCAAACAGATCCAAACAGGGGGGACCAGGCGAGCGTAAGAAAGGGGCGGCTCTTTAGCGGGGTCCAGGGCAAGATGACCAGGACGTGGAGAAAAGCCCAGCGTGTCTGAGAGCTGGGCAGTGCCACCCCGGCCTGTCTGAGCGGCTTCTCCGCTCTCCTCTGGGGGCAGTTCAAGTCCTGGGAGCTATCTGCAAGGCCGCGGCACCTCCTCAGGGCAGGGCTGTCCCCTCGCCGCCTCTGCCCTCACGCCAACGAGGGCTCTGTGCCACAGCCCGAGACCCGCAGCAAAAGGTCCCTCTGATGCCAGAACCACCTGCCCTGTGCAGGGCTCGGGCCACAGACGCGAGGCACAGGCACGCTGACCACTCCCCCACCCAGGCCCTTGCTCAGCTAAAGGTCCTGTGTTCACTGCAGCCGGGCCTGCTGAGGCCACCGTCACCCTGTGCTCCTGGCCCTGGGGGAGGAGCCTCTAGCCGCTCCCCGAGCTCTGAGCTCAGCGCTGCAGGCAGCCTCAGCCCTGGAGGGGGGTGGTCGGGAGGAGGGGCGAGGCCCCGGCAGCTCCCTCCTCCAGAACCGGGTGGGCTCGGGCTCTCCTGTGCCTGGGTGCGGGCAGGGGGGCAGAATGGAGGGTTGGGGGGCAGGAGCAGCCAGGGGACGGAGGCCCTGTTCCTCGGCAGCAGCCGGGCTATAAAAAGCAGCCAGTGCCAGTTAGAAGCAAAGCCACACTCCCCTGCAGCGCCCAGTGGGAGGATGAAAACAGGTTTCCATGGTTACCACACCAAGGAAGAGAATATTCGGATCAAACCAGAGTCAAAGGTCGCCCAGTGAGCTTCAGCCTAAACCTGGTTTGGGGCAGGGGAGCGGAGGCTGGCGGGGCAGGGGGGAGAGCAAGAGGTGCAGAGGGAGCGGGGCACTTGTGCCCTCCCAGCCACTCCCACCCTTTGCCGGGGATGAGCCGCCAGAGGCAGGGCGGGCAGGGCCCCCACACTCAGACCTTGGGCTCGCTGCTGACACAGGCCGTGCCGTCTCCCCGGTAGGAGCAGCTGCTCACTTTGTGGGGGGAGCTGGGACCAGCCCCTGAGCAGCACCCCTCCACCCACCCGAGCGGGGAGCGCGCGGTCACCTGTGAGGATGTTCTCAGACATGACGTGGACCTGCACCTCCACCGAGTGCTTGGACGTGTAGGTGATCTCCGCGCTGACGTGCGCCACCTCGCCGATGCACATGGGCGACAGGAAGTCGGTGCGCTCGACCCGGGCCAGGACGGCCACGCAGCGCTCCTGCAAAGAGCAGA
Organism: Myotis davidii; assembly: GCF_000327345.1. Classification (NCBI taxonomy): domain Eukaryota; kingdom Metazoa; phylum Chordata; class Mammalia; order Chiroptera; family Vespertilionidae; genus Myotis; species Myotis davidii. The sequence continues at coordinate 9,355,500 of NW_006293088.1, read as the reverse complement.
CACGGTGAGCCCGGCCGGCGAGCCCCGCCCCGGAGGTGCTCCCCCAAACGGCCCTGACTTTGTCACACATTCCTAAGGCAACACCACGGGAGCGCACATGCCCGTGGGACCCTCCAGAGATCGCGCCGTGACTGTGGGTGGGACTGCGACCGGCGTTTTGCTTTTATCCAATTTTCCTACAAAAGACACGTATGACTCGCCTGATGAAAGGTGAGAAAGACACGCGAGCTTATGTGGGAACTTGGGAGACAGAGACAAGCAGACAGAGGAGGGACGCCCCTCCTCCCGCCACGGACGACAATGTCTATTGTGGGATCTCCCCTCCCAGGCGCGTCCCCTAAGAACAGGGGTTCGCTGACTCATGGGTTCCTGTGTCTCGGTCTGTTTTGCAGCTTTCGTCCTTAAATAGCTGTGTAAAGACTAAATTCACACTTTCATGCTCTGCTTCTTTCGCTCAGCGGGAGGAAAGAGCCTGCGGTGATGTGACACGCTCTTAGCATCACTGGTCTTTTATGTAAATTTCACTTCTCTTGCAACCAGGCAACCCATTCTCATGACTCAAAATTCTAAAGGAACAGAAGGTCCCCAGCCCCCGGGACGTTAGGTAAGCACCCTTGGCCTTGCTCTCCGTAGTGGGGAGGACAGACACGGGGACGTGTCCCCAGGGCACTGCTCAACAGGCCGCAGTGCCGGCGTGGCCGCTGTCACCTGCGAACTGCACGACTCGACGGACACCTTGTGCCTGAGCAGAGGCTGTGGGTCCTCATCGCCTCACAGGGCGCCGAGCGCCTGACTCCCCGCCGGAAAGCAGCGTCCACTCCAGGAGCCTGGCCCGCAGCACGGGTCAGACGGGGGAGGGCCGGGAACAGGAGGGCTCACCACGGAGAGCGGTCAGGCCTGGGCCCTGTGAGGCCGGAGGTGGAGGCCTGATCGGGTCTCAACAAGGCAGGGGTCAGGGTGACAGCGAAAGGGCCACGCCTGCCGTCCCCACTCCG
>NW_006293088.1:9343590-9343811 GCF_000327345.1 Myotis davidii | reverse complement strand
CCGACGTGCCCTGCGAGGCCTGAGAAAAGGCCAGGACTCGGCGAGGCCCAGTCCCTCATGTCACCTGTGCTCTGTGAGGGGCGGTGACAGTCCCTGCCGGTGAGGTGCACCCAGTGCCACGCCTATCGCCAGCCTCAGGGGCTTTGGGTGCCCAGACCCTGCCCGGGGGGCCGGGGGGAGGGGCACAGCCCAAGGAGCCACGAGGCCTCCTGGACCATCAG
>NW_006293088.1:9339282-9341179 GCF_000327345.1 Myotis davidii | reverse complement strand
AGCAGACAGAGGAGGGACGCCCCTCCTCCCGCCACGGACGACAATGTCTATTGTGGGATCTCCCCTCCCAGGCGCGTCCCCTAAGAACAGGGGTTCGCTGACTCATGGGTTCCTGTGTCTCGGTCTGTTTTGCAGCTTTCGTCCTTAAATAGCTGTGTAAAGACTAAATTCACACTTTCATGCTCTGCTTCTTTCGCTCGGCGGGAGGAAAGAGCCTGCGGTGATGTGACACGCTCTTAGCATCACTGGTCTTTTATGTAAATTTCACTTCTCTTGCAACCAGGCAACCCATTCTCATGACTCAAAATTCTAAAGGAACAGAAGGTCCCCAGCCCCCGGGACGTTAGGTAACCAGGCCAGGAAGTCCTCGGGGCTGCAGGGCCTCTACACCCCCCACCCCCCTCCATCACCACCGCCGTCAGGAAGCTCATCTCCTGGGAACGAAGGACTTCGCCACACGCCATTGCAAAAGCCCACGGCTGAATGGACTGGAATCTTCCGTTGTTGGGGTTTGGGTCAACCCCACTGTTAACAATAAGCAGCTCAGTGCCGAGCACCCTTGGCCTTGCTTCCCGCGTGGGAAGGACAGACACGGGGGCGTGTCCCCAGGGCACTGCTCAACAGGCCGCAGTGCCGGCGTGGCCGCTGTCACCTGCGAACTGCACGACTCGACGGACACCTTGTGCCTGAGCAGAGGCTGTGGGTCCTCATCGCCTCACAGGGCGCCGAGCGCCTGACTCCCCGCCGGAAAGCAGCGTCCACTCCATAATCGCTGTGCCATTGTCTGTTCCCCAGACTCCCAGCTCTGACCTTCAGCTGTCCGAGCCGGCGCTCCGGCTCAGCAGAGAGCGAGAGGGCGTCTCACTTCTGCCTGAAATCTTAATTGACTCAGCTCTTACACACACACACTCACACACACACACACACACACACTCACACACTCACATATTCACATACACACACTCTCACACATACACACATATTCACATACACACACACATACACACACACACTCTCACACACACTCACACACACACATACACACACTCACACACTCACATATTCACATACACACACTCACACACTCACATATTCACATACACACACTCACACACTCACATATTCACATACACACACTCACACACTCACATATTCACATACACACACTCACACACTCACATATTCACATACACACACTCACACACTCACATATTCACATACACACACTCACACACTCACATATTCACATACACACACTCACACACTCACATATTCACATACACACACTCACACACTCACATATTCACATACACACACTCACACACTCACATATTCACATACACACACTCACACACTCACATATTCACATACACACACTCACACACATACTCTACACACACTGAGCACACACACTCACACGTACTCACACACACACACTCACACACATACACACTCACACATACACACTCACACATACACACACACTCACACACACACACTCTCACACACACACGCACACACACGCACACGCACACTCACACACACAGGCTGGCAGCACATCGCAGGGAACACAGGGAATGCGGTGTCGCCTTTAAGTAAGTTCATGTGGCTACAGCACCACCCACTGGCAGGGGCTGGACAGGCAGCCCAGCGGGCGCAGGCAGGAACGAGGGGCCAGCTTGCAGGGCTGCGGGCGGGCAGTTAGCCTGTGACATGGATATGCCGCACGGATGCCACCCACACCAGCACCTTTAGTGGGGCCGCTGGCTGCGGAGGCAGAGCCCCTGCCCGGCCGGGCGCTGGCTGGAGGCCACACGGCACGGTGCTCTGAAGAGGGCGGTGTGGGACGGGGCAGCTGCAGAGGAGGGGGCGGTGGAGGTATGGGGTGGGCACCCAG
>NW_006293088.1:9323949-9339092 GCF_000327345.1 Myotis davidii | reverse complement strand
GCAGAGGGGAGAGCAGGGCCCCAGGCCGTGGCCGCTCTGGAGGCGTCGGGAGACTGAGCAGGCCGCTCACCGTCTAGTCCACTCGTCCCAGAGTCGCGTGAAGCTTTAGCGAAGGGCATAGTGCTCCTTCCGTGACCAGAACACGAGTGGGATGCCTTGAGGCAGAGGCCCCTCTCGATGCCGTCCCGATGGTGCTGTTAGCACAGACCCGTCCAGAGCGCGCGGGAAGTCCTGGAGTAGGTAGATGGGAGACTCAGTGGAATTCTATTTTCTTTTCATTAACTGGAAAATGTGCCCGCGGGTGAGAGGACAGCGGGCAGAGCGGCTCCAGGTTCGAGCCTGAGTCACGGCTGGCCGCGTCCCGGGGAGGAGGCTGGTGGGCCCTCAAGGTCAAGGGGACGATGAAGCATCGGTGCAGCCAGGCCTGGACAGAACCTCACAACTGTTAAGGCCACAGACTGGATGAGACCACCAGGGAGTGTGGATGGGGGTGTCCCCTGTCCCCCCCCCGCCCCCCAGGCCAGCATCAGCCCCTGGAGCTGCCCTGGGCTCACCACCCTCCTGAGCCTGGAGACAGGTTACTCTCCGGGGACACCAGCCCGGAGCCACCGCCAAGCCGACCTGTCAAAGCTGCCCCTCTCACCCCCCAGGCTCACGCCAGGGAAGGGGGAGGAGGGGCCAGGGCTCAAGGCACGGGTTCGAGGCCTGGATTTCCTGCCCAGACCAACCACCTGCCTCCCTGTGTGGCTCCAGGAAACTATTCACCCTCCCGGGCCTCCGTTTCCTGCCCTGGGCAGTGGGGTTGGTAAGAACAGCCTGTGGCTCGGGTGCCGCCAGGACGACACGAACAGCACTGACAGCAGCGTTGCACTCGCCTCCAGCCTCCTCCTCCTCACGCCTCAGTCCTGGGCTCCTCCCCCAACGCCCAGCCTGTCCGTCAGCCTGCCTTGGACCCTCAGTGTCTCCCGCAGAGGGTCTGCCAGGCACCTGGCCCCATCCCAGCCCCAGCCGCTCAGGCTCAGGTTCAGGCTCAGGCTGCCACCAGAGGGCGCGCTCTGAACGGATGGATTGGCCCCAGAACTCCCTGAGCACCAGGATGACTGCAAACTCCTAGCCAGGCAGGGAGCCCCTCCTTCCCAGGCCATGTCCACCCACACACTCACCAGCTTGGTTCATGCTACAGGCACACACGTGCACGCTACACACACACACGCACACGCACACGCACACCAGCGCTGGATCTGCCTCTGCCCAGCACAGCAGGAGGCCCCCTGGGACCGGGGAGGGGTGTCTCAGGCACACAGAGCCACATGCCTCCTGCTGGCCCCAAGGTGGTGGCTGTGGTGCAAGACAGACCCCCTCCTCGTACCCCATGGTGGCTTCCCCGCACGCCAGCCAGACTTCAGAGAAAATGCCAGGCCCCGCGGGTCTGGAGGCACGGGGCGTGCCCTCGTCCCTGCGGTGAGGGACACCATCGGGGGTGCCTGGGGCTTCACAGGCACCCGGGGGTCAGCCAGGGCAGGGGAGGGACCGGGCCCAGGGGTTCTGATGTCTACTATAAACTGCCACCCATGCAGGCGTGGCTCTGTGAGGTCTGGACTCCAGGAAGATTCTAGAAACCACGACTCTTCCAGAAAGGAGAGCAGGTGCTTAAAGGAGCCGTCGGCAGGCCCTCAGCTCAGTCTCTGTCGCCCCCAGCCCTCCCCAGCTGAGCCCCAACACGGCGTTCCAAGGGCCCGGCCCAGGGAGGATTGGGAGTCGGGGGCAGCGAGGCTCCTCCACCAAACTCCCCTCCTGACCCCCAGGGGGCAGCGCCGCATGCAGACGCCAGGCCTGGGCCCCACTCACCCCGTTCTGGCTGTTGCAGTGCCGGGTGCTGATGATGACGCCCGCCTCCTCGATCATCTTCAGGATGGTCCCTCCGTGCACGTTGCCGGCCACGTTGGCGTCGTCGGGCCGCATGATCCTGGGCGGAGGGAAGAGGCAGGATGAGGCCTCTGGGAAGGACGTCCTCACCAACAGTGACAACCGGGGAGAGGACAAAGGGACCGCTGGCTCCCCAAGAAGGAAAAAGACCTCTCCCGTGTTTGGTCCGGGGGTGCAGTTTCCGCGAAGAGAGGAGGGCAGGGCGCCTGCCCCTGGAGCCCCGGCCGGGAAGGGGTGATGGTGGGACCTTTGAAAAGGCAACGAGATGTTGGCACAGCTGCCCCTCCCGGTTCCCATCAACCAGCAGAGCTGAAGGAGCACAGGACACAGGCTGCGGCCCCTCGGAGGACGAACAGACCCGGCGCCACCTCCAGGGGGAGCCCCGAGGAGCAGCTCTGAGACGCAGGGATGCCCAGCCTGGCGGCCTGCAGGGGCGGACCTCCACCAGCTGCCCTGGTGCCACTGGCCACCTCACTTCCCGGGAGGAGGGAAGGGGGCTCCATGGAGTCTCTGAACCCAACAAGCCATCGCAGGCTCCTCCCCGCAGGGACAGGCACTGAGCACGCGCCATGGTTCCCGCACGCCCAGCACCCACCCAGGTCACCAGCCTGCGTGGCCCGCGGGCCAGCGTGGCCCCCACAGCACCCTCCGCCGCCTCCGGGGGGCCTGCTCCCCTCAGCAGCCCGGCGACAGGCAGCCTGAGGGTGGTCCTGGCTCCAGCACCAACGAGCTGGGTGCCCTGGCCAGCTGCCCACACGCTCACCCCTGCACTCCCGGGTCTGTAAACAGGCCCAACTGCCCTCTCCCCACGGGAGGGCTGGGCTGACCACGCGAGAGAACGGGATCAGCGCCACCAGAAACGGAGTCCGCCCGCGGCGACCTTCCGCTCTCCTGAGTATTCAGCCAGCTTACTGCAGGGCCCCGCATCCCGGGCGCTGACAGCTGTCGGTCCCTGTCGCCCAGGCCCAAACAAGTACCACAGCCCATTCAGGGGACCTGGCTTCTCGCCCCCCATCACTGGCGCAGGGGCAGCAGTGCCAGGGTAACCCCCAGAGCACAGGAAAGAAGTGTCACTCGGCCTCTCAAATGTTCACTTAAAAATATTTTGAGCCCTGGATGGTGTTGCTCAGTAGTTAGAGTGTCGGCCTGTGGACTGAAGGGTCCCAGGTTCGGTTCCTGGTCAAGGGCATGTGCCTGGGTTGCAGGTTCATTCTCTGAACCAGTCGGGGCACGTGCAGGAGGCAACCAATCAATCAATATGTCTCTCTCACATCAATGTTTCTCTCTCCATTTCTTCCCCTCCCTCCTCCCACTCTCTAAAAGTCAATGGAAATAATGTCCTCTATTGAGGATGAACAATAACAACATAATAATAACAATTTTGAATCAATGGGTTAAAGACTTGAACGTGGGACCTGAAACCGTAACGCTCCTAGAAGCCAGGCGGCAGGCTGCCTGACACGGGTCTCGGGGATGACTGTTTGGGATCTGACACCAAGAAACAAAGACAGCAGAAGCAGCGTGAGCAGGTGGACGGCATCGAGCGAAAAGGCTTTCAGCAAAATGAAAGGCAACCTAGAGTGGGAGGACGTACTGCAAATCATGTATCTGAGGAGAGGTTAAAATCCAAAATATACAAAGAATTTAAAACATCCCATTTAAAAATGGGCGGAGAAACTAAATAAACCTTTTTCCAAAAAGCACATACAAATGGCCCACAGGTACAGCTCCACACCACTAAGCTTCAGGGAAACAGATCCAAACCCAGAGAGACATTGCCGGGGTCTTGTTCCAGAATCTAGAAGGTTCAGCCATCTGGGTAAGGCTGTGTGTGACTTAATAAAGAGTCCAGTGACTAAATGTAATTTTGAAAGGCATTGGGGGTCAGAGGAGCCTCGCTAAAGAAACTGAGCTCTCCTCGGCTCAGGACCCCATGCTTTTTATTAACACAGTTTGTCCTGAGTCGAGGCAGAGACATACACCTCAAAGGGTCAGGGTTTCATATACAGAGGCGTTGTCAGAATGGGGGAATTAGCCTACGCTGTTCAGGTGTTTGGCCAGTAGGAGGCAGTAACATGTAGATTAAGATGCCCTGAGCTGCTTGGCAGCCAGCAATCAATTTAATGCGTCCTTTCCAGGCTCGGGAAATGCCCTCAGCCATTCCCAACAGGCATAACACATGTGACTCAGCCCTTGTTGAGCCCCAAGTTCCATCAACCTTTCAATGAAACTCTTGCAATTATGACCTGCTGGAACCGGCTTCTGGCAAGACATCACCTCACACCTGTCAAATGGCTGGTATCAGAGACAAGAAACAAGTGAGGTGAGGATGTGGGGAGGGACCCTGTGCGCTGCTGGCGGGGATGTAAATGGTGCAGCCGCCACACACAAGTGTGAAGGTCCCTCAAAAACCTGAACCATAATCCCACTTCTGGGCACGTGTCTGAAGGAAATGAAATCTCTGACTCAGAGATACGGCACCCCATGTTCACTGCAGCGATACTTAAACGTGACAGCCTAAGTCTCCATCGCTGGACGAGTGGGTAACGAAGATGTGGTACACACACCATGGAACACTGCTCAGCCATGAAAGGAGACCCTGCCATTTGCCACCACAGGGATGGGCCTTGAGGGCATGATGCCGAGTGAGCTAAATCGGACAGAGAAGACAGACACTGTATGATCTCACTTACATGTGAAATCTAAAAGCTCAAAATCAAAGGTGCAGAGAAGAGACTGGTGGTTGGGGGGCGGGTGTGTGAAACGGGTGAAGCGGGCCCTCATCGACCAATGGGAGCTCAAGTGGGTAGAGCCTGATGGAGGCTGGATCTGTCCATCAACTCCCCGTGCACAGTTGTCACAGTGATGCCAAGGGCAGGAGTGTCTCTGACAGATGTCTCCACCCATGATTAACCAGGTGTGCTCAAAGTCACTCTCTGCAAAGGAGGTCAGGGTTCAATTCTGGTCAAGGGCACATGCCTGGGTTGCAGGCTTGATCCCCAGTAGGGACCGTACAGAACACAGCCAATCAATGACTCTCTCTCATCATTGATGTTTCTAGCTGTCTCTCCCTCTCCCGTCCTCTCTGAAATCAATCTATATATATAAAAGGCTAATATGCAAAGTGTCCCCTCAAGAGTTCAACCAGGAGACTGGGAGTTCGATCGCTTGCTCTGAAGTGCACTGACCACCAGGGGGTGGTGCAGTGTGAAGGAAGGCCCTGAATGGCCCTGATTGCCGGCCAAGCCTAGGGACCTTACCTGTGCATGAATTTGGTACACCAGGCCTCTGGTATATATATATTTAAAAGGACAGGCATATAGACCAATGGAACAGAACAGAGACCTCAGAAATTGACCCACACTATCACAGTCAATTAATATTTGATAAAGGAGGCAAGACCATACGATGAAGTAAAGGCAGTCTCTTCACCAAATGGTGTTGGGAAAACTGGACAGACACAGACAAAAAGATGAAAACAGACCACCAACTTCACAAGAATAAACTCAAAATGGATAAAAGAGGAGCATTTGATATATGTTGTCAGCTAGGTTCAAATAAACTCATAAAATTAAAAAAAGAAAAAGAATAAAAGACTTAAATGTAAGCCATGAAACCCTAAAACTCCTAGAATAAAACACAGGAGTAAGATCTCAGATATGTCACACAGCAGAATTTTTGCAGATACATCTCCTAGGGCAAGAGAAACACAGGAAAAAATAAACAAATGGGACTACATCAAAATAAAAGGCTTCTGAACAGCAAAAGTAATCACCATCCAAATGAAAAGGGAGCCCACAGTATGGGAGAACATATTTGCCAGTGACAGACTGATAAGCGTTTAATTTCTAAAACATATAACGTATTCATGCAACTCAACAAAAGGAGGACAAATAGTCCAATTAAAAATGGGCAGAGGACCTGAAGAGACACTTCTTCAAAGAGGAAATACAAATGGCCAAGAGATATATGAAAACATGCTCAAAGTCACTAATCATCAGAGAAATACAAATTAAAACAACGAGATGTCACCTCACACCTGTCAGAATGTCTATCATCAACAAATCAACAAGTGGGGGCGAGGGCGTGGAGAAAGGGGAAACCCTCTTGCACTGCTGGTGGGAATGCAGACGGGGCAGCCACTGTGAAAAAGAGTATGGAGTCTCCTCAAAAAATTGAAAATGGAACTTCCTTTTGACCCAGCAATCCCACTTCTGGAAATATATCCTAAAACCCCGAAACACCCATCAGAAAGGATATGTGCACCCCTATGTTCACAGCAGTGTTGTTTACAATAGCCAGGATCTGGAAACAGCTGGAGTGCCCATGAGCAGACGAGTGGATGAAAAGCTGTGGAACGTCTACACAATGGAATCTATGCAGCTGTAAACAAGAGGGATCCCTTTCCCTCGGGACAGCATGGAGGGACCTGGACTATTATGCTGAGTGAAATAAGCCAGTCAGAGAAAGAGAACTTCACTTATATGTGGAATCTAATGAACAAAATGAATTGACCAACAAAGTAAGACCCGAAGCCTGGAGGCATGGAATAGCCTGACATACCTCCGTGTGGGGGTGGGAACACGAGGAGAGATAAACCAGAGAACTTACATACTTACTAGAAGCCCGGTGCACAAAATTCATGCATGGGGGGGGAGGAGGACCCTCAGCCCAGTCTGCACCCTCTCCAATCCAGGACCCCTTGGGGGATGTCCGTCTGCCAGTTTAGGCCCACAGAGATTGGGCCTAAACCAGCAGTTGGACATCCCTCCCACAATCTGGGACCACTGGCTCCTAACTGCTCACCTGCCTGCCTGCCTGATCACCCCTAACTGACCCCCATGATGGCCTGGTCACCCCCAACTGTCCCCCCTGCCGGCCTGGTCGGCCCTCTCCCCGCCGGCCTGGTTGCCCCATGCAGCTTGTTTGGTTGTCTGTTCAGCTGTTTTGGTTGCAACAGTCACTTAGGCTTTTATTATTATAGACTAGAGGCCCGGTGCATGAAAATTCATGCACTGTAGGGGGGTCCCTCAGCCCGACCTGCTCCCTCTCACAGTCCAAGAGCCCTCAGGGGCGGCAAGCGACACCCCCATCACACCTCTCCTGCTGCCACTGTTGGCAGCGCAAGCCTCGGCTGGCCATGGTTACCTGAGCCTTGGGCCCCCCTGGTCAGCTGGGCAGCCAGTCAATTAGCATATTCCCTTCTTATTGGCTGCAGGCGCTGCCATCTTTGAGGCGTGACAGTCAATTAGCATATTCCCTCCTTATTGGCTGTGGGCACCACCATCTTTGTGATGGTGTGAGGGTCAATTAGCATATTCCCTCTTTATTACATAGGATATGCATAGCTCATGGCCTCGGGCAATCAGATGGTGAAGGCCTGGGGGGTGGGTAGGGGCTGGGTGCAGGGGGATAAAGGGGGGAATGGGAGACATCTATAATACTGTTAGCAATAAAATATATATTAAATAAATAAGTAAAACAAAACTATTACTGAAAAAAGAGGAGGGAAATTTGGAGCCACACAGGGAGAAGGCCATATGACAACAGAGGCAGAACCGGGAGTATCGTGTCCGAGAAGGAACACGGCATTGCCAGCTGCCACCAGGAGCTGGAAGGAGGCTTCAGAGGGAGCACGGCCTACCAACGCCTGGACTTGGGGCTTGTGGCCCCGGACGGGGAGCATGCATTTCATTGTTTTAAGTTTCCTAGCCTGTAGTCGTTTGTTATGGCACCACAAACTCATATAGCCTGTCCCCCCTGCAGCCCCCACTCCACCCCAGAGGCCGCAGCATGTGGCCTGGGCGAGCCCCGCCGGCCCTGGGCGTTGATGGCCGCTCTACAGCGGGCTGACCCCTGCCTGCCCGGCTCACAGCTCCCTGGCGCAGGGCCAGCGTCTCTCCTCTGGCTGGGAAATGTCAGCGCTAAAATTAAAACAGGGCTGTGAGCACCATGGTAACGGGCGGGGGCCTTGTTTATCCGACAGTGAAGCCAAAGCATCCATCTGTCACAGGCGGCGGCGGCAAGCACAGCCGAGCCGCGCATCTCAGCTCCCACCTGCACCGAAACCGCGGCCCCAGGGCACAGCTCCCAGGACCCTCCCAGATGGCGGATGGCACTGGAGGCTCCCGGGTCCTGTCCCTTCGGAATTAGGCTCAAACCAGAGAGGCAACCACAGACCCCCCACCCCTCCCGGAGGAGGCACAGGGCAGGGCCTCGGAGGGGCACCCAGGAGGCAGGGTCTGAATGGGGTCTGAGGAGGGGTGGGGGGAGAAGCTAGGTGCCATTCCAGGCAGGAAAGGTGGGGGGCAGGACGGGCGCGCAGTAGACAGCCTGGACCTCAGGTCTGGAAGGCCAAGGCCAGGCGCACATGAGCACAGTCTCTCTGGGGGATGGGGGGGGGCACTGCTTGTCCTCTCCACTTGGCCGCTGACGACGGTTTCTGCAAAGTCCCCTCAACCCCCAGAGACCCCACCACATGCCCCAGAAGAGGCAGGGCCAGGAACAAGCCCTGGGTCCTCCGAGGCCCCCAGGGCAGGCAAGGAACCAGGGGAAGCGCCTGTTCCCAAGAACCCGGCACAGGGCCGAGGCAAGCAGCGCAGCCACGCTCAGCAGACACGGACCCGCCGGCGCGACCAAGGGCAGCGAGACCAGGAGACAAGCAGCTGCGGTCCCCGGTCCGGTCCCGGCTCCGCCCGTGATGGACCCCACTCAGAGCGCGGGTGGTCACCCGGAGGCGGGACTTCCTGTCCTGGCTTTGCTTAACCACCTAAGGTCAGGGATCAGCCGGAATGGGCCAGGCACGGGTGCCCCGCCCTCAGAAAGCCCGCCACCCTGTTGGACACATGGCCACCTCTCCTCTGCCACCTGACAGCATCAAATTGCCCCCACCGGCCACCATGCCCTACACAGGGTGCCTGTGACTGGAGGTCCGTGCTGGCTGGGAAGCTGAGCGGCTGGGACACCCCAGGACCAGGGAGGCGGGGGCATCGGCAGCTGGCATCACCGAGTCACCTACCCTCCCACCGAGAACACCGTCACCGCCTCCTGCCGTGCAGGGCTCCGGGGTCGTCCAACCAGCAAGAGGCTGCCTTGCCCTTCTGAGGAGCTGAACAGAAGCCAGTTGCCATGGAAACCTCACTTTGTAAATAATTACAAGGAAAAAGTAAATCTACAAGCCCTTCGGCTGCCCTGTCAGGAGAGCAAGCAGTCCCAGGGGCCTCGAGGCCTCTGGAGGCCGTGGGAGAGGGCAGCGCCCTGGGGTCTGCCTGGCAGGACCCCACACCAGCCCCGTCCACAGCAGCCGGGCAGGCGGGAGGGCAGGGCTGAGGGCCAGTGAGCTGGTCCCATCAGATGCTTGCCCTGCTTCCTGCTCGAGGGACCTGGCATCTGAGACCATCCCTGCGGCCCCTCCCCCAGCTCCAGGGCCGTGAGCCTGTGCCGGAAGGGGAAGCGGTGTCGCCGGCACCCCACCCCCAACACCCAGACACTTCCCCTTCCTGCGCCTGCTCAGGTGTGCAGGCTGCCCGGAGAGGCCCAGGTCCCTCCCCTCCGGAAGGGCCTGCACTTCTCCCTGCTCCCGCCACCGCCCTCCACGCCCTCCACAGGCTTCAGGAAGAAGGCAATCCGACAGTGAGGGTGGCCCTGGGGCAAGTGAGGGGACTCTGGGAGTGGCATGACCAAGGCTGTGCCCAGCGCCACCCTCCGCAGGGCCCTTTGCCTGGGGAGCCAGCAGCCAGCAATAAAATGGAAAGCCCGCCTGTGTGCCCGGAACAGCTCGCCGGCATGAATGAATGAGTCAGTCCTTCCAAAAATCTGCCACCCGGCCTCGGCTCTGGCACCGGGCCACCTGGCCTGTGGGGCGTCTGGCAGGTGTTGTCGGGAGATACAGTGAGGACAGAATGCTGCTCGCCTGGGCGTGCGCGCTGCGCTCCCGCTCACAGGCCACATCCAGGGGCGCGCACTTCTGCTTCTCTAAATGGCCGTCAGGCCACACGCTTCCTCACGCCAGATCGTTATCGGTGCCCGTGCCCCCTGACCCCCACCCCCTGCGAAAAGAGAAAGGAAACCCCAGACTGAGCTACACCACAGCCCTGGGTTCCTGGCGCTGCCCCAACCCAAACCCAGAGCTGGTGCCGCCGTCCAGGGAGGGAAGTGGCCAGGCCCCCTGGACTGAGCTGTCAGGAATGCTCAGCCGGAAGCCAGGCAGGGCGGTAAGGAGCTGCCGACCACCCAACATGTCGACCTGGGGGGAAGTCAGGGCTGAAAACCTTGCCGGAAAGCCTTCCCCACCCTCATGCACCCCCGTCCCTGAGTCCCCTCAAGTCAGCTGGTTGCTCAGGACCTGTGTGCTTGGCCTGCCCAGGGCAGCAGCCGCCCCTGCCTCCTGCCTCACCCCCTGCTCTTCCCTCCCCTGAGCTCAGAGGCCAGCAGTGCTGCTTCCAGCAGTGGGCTCGGTGCCCCAGGAGGCCGCATGCTGGGTCTGGTCAAGTCCAGGGATCACCTCGGGCGGAGAGAAAAGACCCCCAAGACCTCGGGGCACCCCAGAGCTGAGTGTCTAGATGCCTGAGCTCTTCCCCAGACCCCCACCCTCGCCACCCCAGAGTTTTCTCGCAGCCCCCAACTCACGGCTGGGCCTTCTCCCTGGGAAAGACCTCATCGGCTCGCCTCCTGAAGGACAAGCCGCGCCGAAGCAGGAGCGTGAGCATGGTCTGCCGCCTCCCGGTCCCTCCCGAAGCCTCAGGCAGACGGGGCTGGAGAGGCCCCGTCCTAAAGCGGTGCCCTTTGGACTTGCCCCTCCCTGCGATGTGGACACCCTGCCTAAGCAACCCTGGTTCTCCTCTCAGCATGCCCGGCACACCTCCCACCCGAGGACGTGCCCGACCTTTACCATCCCAGGGAACACGACCATCCAGAAACTGCCATCCCAGGTGACACAACCATCCAGGCACTGACACCCCTGGGAACACAACCATCCAGACACTGACACCCCAGGGAACACAACCACCCAGGCACTGACACCCCAGGGAACACGACCATCCAGGCACTGACACCCCAGGGAACACAACCACCCAGGCACTGACACCCCAGGGAACACGACCATCCAGGCACTGACACCCCAGGGAACACAACCACCCAGGCACTGACACCCCAGGGAACACGACCATCCAGGCACTGACACCCCAGGGAACACAACCACCCAGGCACTGACACCCCAGGGAACACGACCATCCAGGCACTGACACCCCAGGGAACACAACCACCCAGGCACTGACACCCCAGGGAACACGACCATCCAGGCACTGACACCCCAGGGAACACAACCACCCAGGCACTGACACCCCAGGGAACACGACCATCCAGGCACTGACACCCCAGGGAACACAACCACCCAGGCACTGACACCCCAGGGAACACGACCATCCAGGCACTGACACCCCAGGGAACACAACCGTCCAGAACCTGCACCCCAGGGAACACGACCATCCAGACACTGACACCCCAGGGAACACAAGCGTCCAGACACTGACACCCCAGGGAACACAACCATCCAGGCACTGACACCCCAGGGAACACAACCATCCAGACACTGACACCCCAGGGAACACGACCATCCAGACACTGACACCCCAGGGAACACAACCGTCCAGACACTGACACCCCAGGGAACACAACCGTCCAGAACCCGCACCCCAGGGAACACAACCACCCTGAAACACACCGGGCACTTCTCGGCTTCCCACAGAGCCATGTGCTCACTTGGGCAGCACTCCTGTCTCCGGCACCCACGATGCTGGGTGTCCAGGACTCACAACCTAGACCTGCGGCTCCAAGGTTTTTGTTCTGTTACAGCCAAGGCATAGGGCCTGGAACACTCTGGGAATGAACCTCAGCTGAGTGGGAGTTGTGTCACTTCCTGGCACGCTGGTGAGCAAAGGGGAGGGGTGTATGGATGCAAATCATACGTCCGTTTGTTTATCTTTTCTGTTCCATGTGGTCATCAGGAAAACAGGTGAAGCAGACACCGCCCCTAACTTTTGAGGGCACTTTGTCATCAGTCCAGAATGCATATTCTGCTGCTTTGGGGTGAAATGCTCTAAATGTATAAATGCAAAAAAAAAAAAAAATCACAGGAAATAGGAGTTGAAAGAGATCTCGGAAATTAGCTGGTTCAAGTCCCCACTTCTACCTGAGAGGAAAGCGGGGTGCGCAGTAAGAGGCCTGGCCCCGCCGAGGTTAGGGCATGACAAAGGGCTCATACAGGAGCTGGGTCAGGAGGAAGACTGCCGAGGAAGCAGCACCCTCCCTGCCCATAGTCACACTGTCCTGCCCATAGACACACTGTCCTGCCTGGCCAGTGGGGCTCAGTGGTTGAACATTGACCTATGAACCAGGAAGTCACAGTTGGATCCCCAGTCAGGGCACATGCCCGGGTTGCAGTGGGAGCCATACAGAAGGCAGCTAGTCCATGATTCTCTCTCATCATTGATGTTTCTCTCTCTCTCGCCCTCCCCCTTGCTCTCTGAACTCATAATAATAATAATAATAAAAAGACATGCTGTCCTTGCTATCAAAACACCAACCAGAGAAGAGGGAGAGCAAGATATTGAAAACCTATTTGAAGAAATAATGACAGAAAACTTGCCCTACCTGGTGAAAGAAATAGACTTACAAATCCAGGAAGCACAGAGAGTCCCAAACAAGAGGAACCCAAAGAGGTATCATTATTAAAACGCCAAGTGTTAAAGACAAAGAGAGAATCTTAAAAGCAGCAAGAGAAAGACAGTCAGTTACCTACAAGGGCGCACCCATATAACTGTCAGCTGATTTCTCAATGGAAACTATGCAGGCCGTGTGGGCTGGTGCCGGGAGGCGGTGTGTGCCTGCCAGGGCCAGCTGGCCCAGGAGACAAGGTCTGAGGTCTGGGTCCTGGTCGAGGCTCTGCCACACCTGCCACGTGTTCCCAAGTGGTCAGGTTCTTCCCCTGGAACAAGGAGGCTGACGCAGAGCCGAGAGCCCTGGGGCCGTCACCCGACCTTGACTCCTAAGCTCCCAGACCTAGCAAAGCCCCTTTGTGGTTGAGCGCCTGGCCGGCCCGTTCAAGGGACCAACCACGACGCTGCTAAGAGGATACAGGCGGCACAGGCAGGGAGGAAAGGCTCATAAAACACACGGCTGATTTAAAAACAGCAACTTAAACTCAAAATGCACGAAGATCTCTTAAAACTCAACAATAACGAACAACCTCATAGGAAAACGGGCCAAAGCTCTGAACAGCAGCACGCGGAGAAGACACTGGGGGAAGGGTCCCAACGCCGTGGGGCAGGGGCAGCTATCCGCACCTCCTCCCAGGACCAACCGGAGCGACAGCTCAAATAGCGAGCGGTCAGCCTGGGCCACAGCTGGAGAGCAGCTGGACGGAGGCCTCCCAGCCGGGAGTCTACAGAGGAAGCGGCGTGGAGACCGCTCAGAGGCGGCGCTGGCGGAGCGCTGGCGCCACCCCTCCGTGCAGTGAGTCCGCTAGGTCCTGCCCGAACCCGGTCCTGGAAGAGGTGCTGAAGGGCGACGTGGGGGGTTAGGGACTGTGATGGAAGCAGCAGAACCGGTGGACTGTTGGCTTCTGCCAGGGCGCGATGCTCCGGGGAGGGCGCTGCGGTACCCTCCTGTTTGGGAGCTTACGCCACAGCTAAGGGCTTATTACCTAACCCGAGGAAGCCCACTTCCTGCCTCCTGCCTCCTGCCTCCTGCCTCCTGCCAGGCGGTGACTGCAGGCTCTGGAATGCCCTGTCCTGTGGCACAACCAGGGGACAGTGTGGGGAGCTGGTGGCAGTGCCGAGGCCTGAGCTGCTCTGTGGAGATGCGGGAGCAGGAGGGAGTGGATGCGTGTTCGCGTGGCGCCTTCCCCAAGGCCCCTCGCGGTGCAGGGCGTGCTCTCTACGATAAAATTAAAGAATTCCTTCACATCGGCACAGGAGGCAGCGCCTCGGAGACTAAATTGAGAAATGCAAATATTTAACTTGTCAGTACATAAATGACACAGCTGCCTTTTGTACACATTTTGAGTTTGTTATCACTGCCGGTATTTTTAAAGTGGTAATTCTGCAATAAGGCATAAGCTTTCAAGGATTTAAATACTGAAAGTCAGCCGGGCCAGGTAGCTCAGTTGGTTAGAGCGTTGTCCCAATACTCTGAGGTTGCAGGTTTGATCCCTGGTCTGGGTACATGCAAACAGCAACCAATGAGTGCATAAAGGGGTGGAGCAATAAATCGCTGCTTCTCTTCCTCTCAAATCAATAAATTAAAAAATTTTAAATATCAGATAAAAATAGGTTTCCTTCCCACTCAAACTCACTTTAATGAGACAGTTTATTTATAATTAGCGTTATGTTATTTCCATTAGTTTAAAGTACTTTTCTTACTATTATGAAGAAAAATCAAAATGTATCATGTTAAAATATAAGAAATGAAAGTATGTTCTTTTAAAAGGCTATTCTTAAAAACAAAATAAAATTAAGAATAAATAAAATTAAAAAAGATAAAAGGCTATTCTTGCCCAGCCAGCGTGGCCCAGGGGTTGAGCGTTGACCTATGAACCGGGAGGTCATGGTTTGATTCCTGGTCGGGGCACCTGCCCGGGTTGTGGGCTTGATCCCCAGTGCGGGGCGTGCAGGAGGCAGCTGATCCATGATTCTCTCTCATCGTTGATGTTTCCGTCTCTATCCCCCTCCCTTCCTCTCTGACATCAACAAAAACTTAGCTAAAAGGAAGAAAATAGAAAAGATGGCACTGACACTCAGATGGCAGAGCAGCATGAGATGCTCAGCATCACAGGGTCACGGCGAACTGCAAGCTGAAACCCCCGCGCACCGGCGGGCCGGACGCCACTGACAGCAACGCTGTGGGGCCCGCGGACGCTGTGGGCCCGCGGACGTGGAGCGGCAGGAACGCACTGAGGGGCCCACAACACGGTTGCCACTTTGGAAGACTGTCTGGTAATTTCCTACCAAACTAAACATCCTCCTAATTACTGACATTGCATTCTACGTCCATTAATTATATTTTAAAAATGTAAAAATTTAGTAGGTACTTGGAAGCAATTAAAGCAAAACCAAGTCAAAAAAATTATCCTGGACAAAAGCCGCACCGTCTCGAAAAGCCGTCTCGTTGGCTACGGCTGAGGTGACAGCGGGCCGTGCTCCCGGGCCGGTCGCCAACTC
>NW_006293088.1:9322493-9323659 GCF_000327345.1 Myotis davidii | reverse complement strand
CAGCGGGGCTCGGGCGGGGCTGGGAGGGAAGCCTCCTTTGGCAGGTGCACCTCCAGCATGCCCCCTGCCAGGGCCGGGCTGGGCCAGGGCGGCAGGACAGAGGGGGTGGGGGACCAGAAACCACGCCCAAGCATTCCTCAGCCCCCGCCCCAGCCCCTCACACATGATGCCCTTCCAGGCCCCACCAGATGAGTTCTATGGGGTAGGCACTGCCAGGCTGAGACCCGGGGTAGGCTTATGGGCATGAGCCAGCATTGGTGGCATCTGGGCACTGATGGCTCAGAGAAGCACTTAGCCTCAAGCCAAGTTTGGGAGACACACCACACCCTGACTTTTTTTATTTTTTTTTATTGCTTAAAGTATTACAAAGAGTATTACATATGTCCCCCTTTTTTTTTCCGCGCCCTTGACAATCCCCTGGCCTCCCCTACCCCCCAGTGTCACACCCTGACTTTTAACCCACCCTTCCAAAGGCCCAAGCGAGCCACAGGCCGTTTCCAGGCAGCGGGTGGCCGGCAAGGTCTCCATCGCCCACCCGCCCTCACGCAGCACTTGCCCTCGGTCAGGGCATGCGATGGGGCACAGAGAACAGACCTGGTTCTAGTGCCCACTGTGCTGACTTGGGCAAGCCACTGTGCCCTCAGTTCCATCTGTAACACAAAGGTGATCCCTGCGCCCCCAGTGCAGAGAGCTACCTAAGCGAGCGTGAAGGGTGCAGGATGCCATCGCGGGCGGGGAGTGGGGAAACTGGTTCTGCAAAAGCAACTCTTTCTTCCGCTACTTTACCTCCTAGTCTGCGAGCTACCGCCCAGTTTGGATTGAAATTCCATTTTCCTAACATTTGATGCCCAATCAAATATGCCTGCAGGCAGGGTCGTGGGGCAAGCTTAGCACGTGACCACTGCATGCAACCTCCCCACTCTCGTGATTCTAACGCCTTAGACGGCCACACTCCATGCTCTGTAGGAAACGGGGTAAATCTTTGTGACCTTGGATTTGACAATGGTTTCTTAATATGACAATAAAAGTATGAACAACCAAAAAAAAATAGAGCAATTGGACACCAAAATGTACAGCCTTTTGTGCTTCAAAAGACAGTATCGAAGTGAAAAGAATCAAAACCACCATGAGGCTCGCTCACAGCGGTCCGAATGGCTGTCATCAAA
>NW_006293088.1:9312012-9322451 GCF_000327345.1 Myotis davidii | reverse complement strand
GGGGGACCCCGGCCTGTTGGTGGGTGTAAATGGTGCAGCCTCTGCGGTCACCGCAGGGTGGCTCCTCTGAAGGTAACACAGCTGCCGTCAGACGGTCAGTAAGCCTGACAAGTGGCACCGGGCGCCGGGAGAGACAGCTCCACGCCACGCAGTGTCCAGCCACCCAGCGAATCGTAAACTCTTGTCTTCCCGACCCAAGAACACTCATGAGTAAATGGCTACCTCCCCTCCCACCAGGTAGACAGCTCACAGCACCTGCTCGGGGAAGTAGGTAACAGAAATTCACGTGGTGCCGTTTTGCCAACCACACCCAAGGACGGAGGAAGCCGGGGACATACGTCTCATTCTGGCAAGAGCACAAAGCTGACGGACACTCTATTGACCCCCCATCACCTCCCCTAAAAACCCCACAGATAGGACCCAGGCGGCTCTCTTCCCTCTCGGGCGTGCATCGGCTTTTCTCTCCCAAACTCCAAGGGTCCCCCGACACTTGCCGCAGGGCAGCTCCTCCCGATCCAGCCTCCAAGGCCCCCTTTTCTCTGACTTTCCAGGGAGCTCCCAGCAGCCCGCCTGGGCTCACTGCCTTCCCTGTGACCGCACTTCTCGGGGAGCCCACGCAGCCTGCGTGGCCCACTGCTTTCCCATGTTTCCAAGGCAGCCAGCCCAGCTCTCCCATTGCCCTTCCCACCCTAAGCCCTTCCTTGCTTCCCTGTCCCGCCTTTAATAAACATCCTCTCACAATCGCTTGGACTGGTCTTGTGAAATCTTTCCTACACCAAGTCAATAACCCACACACTACTGGCCGTCCGGGGGCAGACTGGCTCTGGGCCCAGTCCCTTTCCGGTGGCAACGTGACCTGGCAATACCACTTCTGAGTTGGTGGGGGTTTTGTTAATCCTCACATAGGATATTTTTTTCTACTGCCTTTCAGAGAGAGTGGAGGTTGGGGAGGATAAGAGAGAGAGAGAAACATCAATGTGAGAGAGACACAACTGGTTGCCTCCCCCACGCTCCCTGACCAGGGGTGGGGAGCAAACCACAACCCCCAAGAATATGCCCTTGACCGAGATTCAAACCCTCGACCCTTTGGTGGGTGGGCCGACACTCTAACCATTGAGCACACTGGCAGGACTGAATTTTTTTTAATCCTCACCTGAGAATATGTTTTCATTGATTTTTAGAGAAAGAGGGAGGGAGAGAAAGAGATAAAAAAAATCGATGTGAGAGAGAAACATCGATAGGATGCCTCCCTCATGTGTCCCGACTGGGGGTTGAACCCGCAACCCAGGTACATGCCCTGACCAGGAACTGAACCTGCAACCTTTTGGGACGACGCTCATACCAACCGAGCCACCCAGCCAGGCCCTACTTCTGAGTATTTATCTGAAGAAAAAGTATTAATTCAAAAAGATATAGGACCCATGTTCACGGCAATGTTATTCAGAATAGCCAAGACCTGGGCGCAGCCCAGGTGTCCATCGCGGGTTAAAGGAGCGGTCAGGTCGGTACGTGTACACAGAGGAATATCATGCAGCCGTAAGAGAATGGCATCTTGGCCCCCGCTCCCAGGAGCAGGCCACGCCTTTCGCTCCCCCTCTCCCTCCCCATCTCTCCATGCATGTCACCTTCACCTTCCTCACTGCTAAGCTCCCAGGGCCCTTGCTTTGCCTTTGTAACTTGTCTAAGCCCATGTCTTCTACAAATTACTTCTTCCATATCTGTGATGTTATAGATAAATGTTCTCTCTCTTTTAAAAAAAATATATTTTTATTGATTCCAGAAAGGAAAAGAGGGGGATAGAGAGGTAGAAACATCCATGATGAGAGAGAATCATTGGTCAGCTGCCTCCTGCACGCCCTCTACTGAGGATCCAGCCCGCAACCAAGGCATGTGCCCTTGACTGGAATCGAACCGGGACCCTTCAGTCCGCAGGCTGATGCTCTATCCACTGAGCCAAACAGGCCAGGGCGGGAAGGTTCTTTTCTGTCAGTTACACCTGGGAACAGAGACCATTGGCCAGAAAGGGCGTGGCCACGGCAAGGGTGTGAGAATTTGGGAACACATCATCCAAACAAAGGAGCGCTCTCTCGCATGCTCTTGGCTTAGTGACTGGCTTGCGGGCTCTGTTGTCCTGCTTCCTTGCAATCGCTCCATGGCCTGTGGCCCGTAGCCATGCAGACCTCACACACAACGGACCAGGAATTGCAGTGGGAACACAGCTAAGCTAGCCGGACGCTGGACTGGACCCGGCTCCAACAAGAAAAGGAGACTGCGGGCACCGGCTCAGACTTGAGCTCTGCTGAAGCCCAGCTACACTCTATGGTGGGGCAGCGGGAAATGGGACTTCAGGACTCAGGGGTTTAATTCCATGGAAACAGAGCTTTCCACTAAATCGCATCCTCCCATGCGAGTCTCGGGGATATTGCAAGAAATTCACTCCCGATAGCAATGGGGGGTGGGGGGTGGGGGAGGGGTGAAGCCCTCTCCCCTCCATTAACAGACAACCTAAGGTCTCACTTACATGTGGAATCTTAAAAAACAAACACACTAAAAACTAACAAGCTCCTAGAGACAGACCGGTGCTGCCAGAGGCAGGGTGGGTGGCTGAGGGAACGGCCAAGCACACGGACTTGCCGATGGAAGATAATGGAATGACGAGGCCTTAAGGTACATCACGGTGACCAGTCAGTAATACTGGAGTGCGTATTTGAAAGTCGCTCAGAGAATAAAAATCCTCATCACCAGGAAAAAAATGTGTAACTTTGTGTGACAACAGCTGTTGAGTAGACTTTCTGTCTCTCTCCCTCTCCCTTCCTCTCTGAAATAAATTTTTTAAAAAAATTTTTTAAGTAAAAAGACAGCCCACTGAATGGGAGAAAATCTTTGCAAATCATACATCTGAGAAGAAACTTGTATCTCGTATACTCTATGGAAGGAACCCTTACAACGCAAAATAAAGTGACGGGGGCCTTATAATCTGATAGAGCACCTGAATTCACCTGGAAAATCATCGCATTAACTTTAAGTCCTAGAACTCAGATCCTTTTGAGAACAGAGGGTTGTGGACAAAAGGGGCCACGTGCTGACCTGACAAGCTCAGGGGAGGCCTGCATGGCAGCCTTGCAAACTCAGACCTAAAGTCACCACCAAGGATGGTCTGAAATTAAACCTTAAATGCAGTGATGGTGGCAGTTACCTCCTACACCGGGGTCTTCACTGACAAGGTCAACCTTGACCTTCACTGAGCCTGTCTGTCTTTTTCCATCTATGATAACAGACCCTTGAAATGTCTGGGTCACCTGTAACTTCCCTTTTTCTGGAGCCCCTGGGGCACAACCTAATGTGCTGGGCGCCAGGACAGAGACCACCAATCCCTTCACTATCATGTTAATTGTTCCTGCACCCACCTAAGCATGTGTCCGTCATTTCACTTTTTATCCAATCCCGGGGGTTTCCCCACTTGGCTTGCTCCCGCCCCTCTAGTCTATCACCAATAGATTTCATGAGACCCACCTACGCCCCTCCTTCGACTAAAATGTACAAATGCGATGTAACCCGCCATTCTCCGGAGCATTATCTCAATTGGTTGAGGTTCTGCCTCCCGGCATATGGTGACAGTTTGGCTCAAACTCACAACAATTCTTCATAGGTTGCAATGGGTTGTTTTTCTTACTTTAACAGGGTGAAGCTTTTCTGAGTTTCCTTCCTCAGGCCAGTGCACACCCGCTTTATCCCGAGCAAAGTGATGGAGGGGGTGACAGTTGTGGACAGTGGACACGGGACCTGAGCACGGCCAGGCCGACCCCAGCAGGAGCCAAGGTCATCTCATTCCTGACAACCAGGAACCATGGCTGGATTCTGCTGCCCCCGGGCCTGCTTGTACCCGCATTCCGTCCCCAGCTTTCCCCTCGCCCGCTCCCCCGTGCAACCCTGTCCCCTGCACCTGCTGGAAGACGGGATCTGAATCCCCGTAAGCGCCCTGGCTTCTTGGTTGGCTGCCTTCTCAATACGCGCCTTGTGTGACTGCACCTGCCTCCAGTGTTGGACATTGCGACAGGCAGCCCAAGCCCACCCGGGGGTCGCCGGTAACCAAAGGACAAATGTGCCAAGTGAGAACAGGTGGGTCTGAACAGACATTTCTCCAAAGACGTAAAAAGAGCCCCTGAGCTTCCAAAAGACACGCAATCCCGTTAGTCATCAGGAAGCTCGAAGCCAAACCACAATGAGACGCACTTCCCCTCCGCTAGGGTGGCTGGACCAAAAGACGGACACCGAGTGCTGGCGGGAGCGAGGAGCAGGGCAGCCCCTGGAAACAGCTGGCAGTTCTTCAAAAGGCGAAACACAGACGGGCTGGCAGAACGGGTTCTGTGAAAGGCAACCTGCAGAGATCTTATCATACATTTCCAGCCGGCAGGTCACGGTGGGAGGCAGCCTCAGGCCGGTAACTCCTTGTCCATTGTTCTTGTGCTTCTAGGTTAACACACCTTGACCCTCAAGGGGGCTCATCTGTTAACCACCCAGGCCTCACTTCTGCCTTCATGTAACCTTCCTAGCTCCCTCCTTAATTTAAACACATAGAAACTAGCCCGGCCGGCGTCGCTAAGGGGCTGAGCATCGACCTATGAGCCAGGAGGTCACAGTTCGATTCCCGGTCAGGGCACAGGCCCAGGTTGCAGGCTCCATCCCCAGTGGGGGTTGTGCAAGAGACAGCCGATGCATGATTCTCTCTCATCACTGATGTTTCTCTCTCTCTCTCTCCCTCTCCTTTCCTCTCTGACATCAGTAAAAACATATTAGAAAAAACCACCACAACAAAAACTGCCTCCCTGACACATGTCATCAGTTTGGCTCAAATAAACTGAAAAAATTCTCTACAGGTTTGAATGTTTCTTACTTCACCACAGAATTACCACATGACCCAGCAATTCCATTCCTGTTTGTGCACATTTTTCCCTTCACATCAACCAAGTCTCTAAGCCACCAGCTGGTGTCCCACAATTCAGTGCAGTTTGACATGGAGGAACCAGCGTTAGCACAGACTCCATGTTGAAGGGCTTAGTCATACAAGACTACCTCCACCTTGGACGCCAGTCACGGGTCCTGGAGCACCCGTACTTCTGATGAGCTGGCTGCACTTACTTATTTCTTTTTGCGAATCCTCACCCGAGGACATTTTCCCATTGATTTTTAGAGAGAGACATCAACGTGAGAGAGACTCATCTACTGGCTGCCTCCACAAACACCCAACCGGGTATACGCTGGATACAACTTGACCAGAATCGAACTTGGGACCCTTCAGTCCGTGGGCCGATGCTCTAACCACTGAGCAAAACAGGCATAGATCCGGGGCCCCACCCCCTCCTTAGGTGGGAGAATTTGCTGGAGCCGCCATCGCCGAGGCCACAGCAGTGAACCCGTCGTCCTACCTTCCAGAGGCAGAAGGTCCATACTTGCTTCCAAAAGCCCGGATGGGGGCCCAGTGTGGCGGCCACAGCCCCACGGAGCTCCGGGGCCCCAGGCGCTCCCAGGCAGGTGCCCGCCCGGCCGTGAGCCCGGGAAGGCGGAGGCGCAGGGCCCAGGCCAGCAGCTTCATCCTGCCAGCGGGGCCGCTTCCCAGTTCCCAGCACGCGGCTCAGCAGCCCCGCTCCGGTCCCCAGCGGCCCTGCCCACGGGAGCTTGGAGCTCGGTGGGTCCCGGTGGCCTCCCCGGGCCGCCTCCCCTCCGGCAGCAGAGCCAGCCAGTGGGGCTTCCAGCAGGATGCTCCTCACAGGCCAGTGATGCAAGAAGCGGGTCATGACTCAGCCTGAAGTCACACAGCCAAGCAAATGAGAGACAAACAGCAGGGCCCAGGCCGGCCAGAGGGAAGGAAATAGGTGGGGCTGTGACAACACCAAGATCGCGGTGCCAGGCCCGGGCAGCAGCCCCACCAACAGGCCAGAGGCAGCGATCAGACAGACGAGGGGAAGGTCTGTATGTGGTAATGCAGGCGCCTGGCTGGGGCTTGGCCGGCCAAGGCACCCGCTTCCAGGAGGCGTCCGCTTCAAACGCGATGCCAGGTGCCAGGGGGCTGGGTGGCTGCAGGGAGAAGCCCAGCCTCGCCCGCCAGGCTCCTTGTTTGAGAGATCTTGGCTGATTTCAAACACCCACTGGAGCCACTTGTTTGTTTCTCTCCGAACTTTAAGTTCCCCCTCTTACCTCATCACTCACCACAGTAAACACAATAAAAGCAGAGCCCGCACAGCCTCACGCTCAAGCTTGCCCCCCCAGCTCGCTCGCCCCCCTCCTTCCCACCCCCTGCCCTCACGGAGGCTGGCTGTGGGTCTTCAGATCCTGTGAGTAATAACTTTCAAAGTTTCCTGATGGTTATCGCTGAATGACATTTTGGCAACTGCAAGAACCAGTCGCAACACTGATGTCTGATAGGCTGAGAGAACAGAGCCACCAGGCCCCGGGGTAGGGGTATCTCCGCTGGGCTGGAAGGGCCCCCCCGCCCTGCAGTGGGAGTTGGGGGGGGGCAGGAGGCAGCACTGCACTGAGTCCTGGGGCAGCAGGGAGGCAGGGAAAGGAGACACACCCACAGTCCCTGCTTCAGGAGTGGCTCTCAGCTCCCAGCAGGCCAGTTTTCCTTTTTATTCTTTAATTGTGGAAAACATCAAAGGGTTACATGAGTAGAGAAAAAGGAAATGACTCTCTGCCCCACCAAATAGCTCCAAACAATCAACTCTGGTTCCCCGCTGCCCCCTCCCGCTCCCCATTCCACAGCGTTTGAGGAAAACGTCAGACATCACAGCCTAGCGCCCATAACATCTCACATTCCCTCTACAAGATGGGGACTCCTGCCCGGCCAGCAGGGCTCAGTGGCTGAGCACTGACCTGTCAACCAGGAGGTCACGGCTCAATTCCCGCTCAGGACACATGCCGGGGTTGTGGGCTCGATCTCCAGTGCGGGGCGTAAAGGAGGCAGCCGATCAATGACACTCTCATTGATGTTTCTCTCTCTCTCTTCCTCTCCCTTCCTTTTCAAGGGAAAAAAAATTATATATACATATACGTACATACATACATATATATTTAAAATAAAATAAATAAAAGAGAAAGACTCCTTTTATAAACAGACCCACACAAACAATTATCTCACCTAAAATATAGTATGAATCCCTTAATATCATTAACTGTCAGGGGACTATTCAAGTTTCCCCAAATGCCTCATAAATGTTTAAACCTGCCTGTGGGTGACTTTCCCCTGCATTTGTAACGAGCTTCCTCAGTGATTTGGCTGCAGGGAGGCCTCCCAGGACCCACTCAGAGTGAAAGAGCAAGTGGTGTACAGGGCGGTCACCGGGCCGGCCCCTCCGGTGGAGCCGGCCCCGGGAGAAAGCTCCGGCCTAATGGGAACTGGGGCGCTGGCAGGCGATGCGGCCGCCTGGCCCACTTACAGGAGCCTGGAGAGCGGTGAGCACAGCCGCCCACACAGGCGCTCCCGGCTGCTAAGGCTAAGCCTCCCCCAGGCACCGCACCGTTTACGGAATGTTCCAGAATGTTCCTCCCAATGTGGTTGCTGTAAATTAGGTTTGTTTCCATTCATTCCGCTGTAAGCCCAAAGGCAGAGCCCAAGGGGGGCAATTCCAACCCCACAGCCTCCTGAAGTCCAGCCCACTCCACCCGCATCACCGGCATGTCCACTGGAGGCCGGGCCCTTCCCCAGGTTTTCCGCCGGCAGCCCCGCACCTCAAAGCGCATCCTGGTACATCTGCATCTAAACGCCGGCGAGCAGAGAGCAGCCTGCAGCCCTGCACACGGCCTACCAATGAAGGGTTCCCGGCTGCCGGCCTGGGCCACGCCAAGGCCCACCTCCATTTAAAAGCTGACTGCAGTCCCCAGAGAGCCCCCAGGAATTCCAGTTTTTAAATTCTTCTACAGCCTGTACTGTCCCTTGAGGGGAGCCGCCAGACACAGGAGGCCAGCTGCATTTACCTTTAAATGAATTTAAATGAATGTAGTTGAGAATTCCGTTTCACCCTGGCCAGTTAGCTCAGTGGTCAGAGCATCCGCCTGCAGACCCAAGGGTCTCAGGTTCGATTCCCGGTCAAGGGCACGTACCTCAGTTGCGGGTTCAATCCCTGACCCAGGTTGAGGTGCCTGCAAGAGGCAACCAGTTGATGTGTCTCTCTCACATTGATGTTTCCCCCGCCCCCCCCCCCTCGTTCCCTTCCTCCTTTTCTCTCTAAAAATCAATGGAAAATATCCTCGGGTGAGGATTAAACATTTATTAAAAAGGATTCCATTTTTCCGCGTCTGGCCACTTTTCAAGCACTCAGTGGCTCCTGTGGCTCCTGTGGCTAAGAGCTACCCCGCACACTGCACGGTTCTGGTGGACCGCACTGCTCGCCCGCACCCTCCAGCACCGGCCACAGGTCACGCCGTCAGCTGTCCTTCCACCCGCTCTCAGTTCCCGCACTGACGCCGTGATCACGCCGCGCCACACAAGGTGGACCTGCGCGGGGTGAGCAGGGGAAGACTGAACGCCAGGTCACCTGGCAGAGAGCATCCCCCAGGCGCCGCAGGCAGTCTCCTCAGCCACGTCTGAGCTCTGAGAGCCGCACTGTCCCCGCTGTCAGTGACAGAGCCGGGCTGGAGGCCTCCAGGGGGCTCCTGGGTCTAACGCTCTAAAACAGAGTGCGACAAGGAGAAATGCAATTTGCCAACCAAACATTAATTATGATTACTCAGAATAAACCAAAGGAAAAATGCTCTTCTGAGAGTTTAAATGCTGTCCCCACACCTGCATCTGTAGGGCGGGACCAAGAGGAGGAGGGGACAGCGCCCCACAGCGGCCTGGCCACCCGAAGCTTGGCTCTCAGAAGGACAGGGTTCCCTCTGTGAGCGGCTCACGTGTGTAACGCTGGGCTCTGTGCCAAAGGTTTCATCCTCGCGGCAGCCTGAGAAGGGCACCGTGATGATCTCCAATTCACAGAGAAGAAAACTGAGGCCCAGCAAGGAGAGAATGCCCTGAAGGTGCACGCCCACAAGAGGCAGGGCTGGGATTCGAACCCGGGACACTGGCCTCCTGAGCCTGCGTCCCACTTTCCCCACAAAAAGAGCTTCCATTCACTTTCCATGAGCCAGTCGTCCTGCCCGGCACAGATGCACTTTCTTCTCTTTAACACTCAGAACCACCCATGAGGAAACGGGGCAGAGCAGGGCTAGGCAGCCAAGGGGCAGAGGGCGAACACACACCCAGGCCTGGGACGGCAAAGCTGGCTCTAACCACTGCCCTCGCCAGCCTTTAGAGCCCCCATCCCTTGACACCTTCTTCCGGACCCAGAGCACTAACGATTGTGTGAGACAGTGGGGCTTGGGGCACCTCTCCCTGCTGCACTGGGAAACCCCCTAAACCAGGGACCAGATTTTCCAGGTCCCTGTCCCTCCTCAGGGCATTGTGCTCCTTGGAGTTCAGTGAAACTCATTAAATTCATGGGCGTGGCTGCCCTGTCAGGAGGCTCCTCTTTCAAAACAGGGTGTCAGCTCAGATGTCCTTAAAGGGCTCCCCACCGCGATGTGGCCACTCTCCCGTGTCCTGGGGTTTCTCCAGGCCAAGTCCTGGTGGCCGCGGCCCTCGTCACAGCCCTCCACCTTTGGCAGTCGTTCTGGACACCAGGTATCCTGCCCAGCATCCCACAGCCAACTCGACCAGAGAAAGATGAATTATGCCTATGCAAGTGGCAGCGGGGAGCATGGTGGTGAGCAGCCTTGTGCACACACGGAGAGTCTAAAGCAGCCGTGGACAAACTACGGCCCGCGGGCCGGATCCGGCCCTTTGAAATGAATAAAACCATTGAAAAAAAAGACCGTACCCTTTTATGTAATGATGTTTACTTTGAATTTATATTAGTTCACACAAACATTCCATCCATGCTTTTGTTCCGGCCTCGGGTCCAGTTTAAGAACCCATTGTGGCCCTCGAGTCAAAAAGTTTGTCCACCCCTGTTCTAAAGCTATCCCAACATCTAGGATCTGTTGAAGCTGGGTTTTTTTGTTTTTTGGGTTTTTTTTTGTTTTTTTTTAATATATTTTATTGATTTTTTTACAGAGAGGAAGGGAGAGAGATAGAGAGTTAGAAACATCGATGAGAGAGACATCGATCAGCTGCCCCCTGCACATCTCCCACTGGGGATGTGCCGGCAACCCAAGTACATGCCCTTGACCGGAATCGAACCTGGGACCTCTCAGTCCGCAGGCCAACACTCTATCCACTGAGCCAAACCGGTTTCGGCGAAGCTGGGGTTTTTTTAATAATTATTTTGTAATAGTCTGGAATCGAACCTGGGACCTTTCAGTCCACAGGCCGACGCTCTATCCACTGAGCCAAACCGGTTTCGGCAATAATTATTTTTTAAATTAAATGTATTGAGGTAACACTGATTAAAAACATTATCTAT
>NW_006293088.1:9311467-9311799 GCF_000327345.1 Myotis davidii | reverse complement strand
CTTTTTCTCCTCACTGTCATCTGATTTGTACCAGTTGAATTCTTATTTTTTTTATTTAAATTAAATTTATTGGGGTAACACTGGTTAAGTGCCTTATGTAAATTTCAAGTAAGAAGCTGGTTTTTAAAAAGACAAGTATGTACAGAACTGCTATTCATGCCCTCGCCGGTGTGGCTCAGAGCATAGGTCTGCGGACTCAAGGGTCCCGGGTTGGATTCCGGTCAAGGGCACGTACCTTGGCTGCAGGCTCCTCCCCGGCCCAGGCCCTGGTCAGGGCGCCTGCAGGAGGCAACCCATCGATGTGTTTCTCTCACATTGATGTTTCTCTCTCT
>NW_006293088.1:9310239-9311441 GCF_000327345.1 Myotis davidii | reverse complement strand
TCTCTAAAATGAATGGAAAGATATTCCCGGGTGAGGATTAAAAAAAAAAAGAACTGCTATTCATCATCCTGAAGAAGTGAATAAAAGCAGGGCAGACTGAAATCAGACCTCTGGGGGAGTGCAGTGGAAAGAACAGGAGCTGGAGACAGAAGACCTGGTAGGCGCTGCCCTCGGCTCTCGGGGCTGGATGACCTGCAGGGGCCCTGGGTCTCCCCAGCTCACCGCCCCCTGCCCACAGCGCAGTGGTGAGACCCTGCCTCCCTCCCAGGGAAGGTGGACAAACCAAGGGAGGCGAGAGCTATGCAAGCCCTTTGCAAAGAACGGACCCCAAGGTCACCCAGCCAATCGGAGGGCCTGTCTCCAAATATCCGTTATTCCTGTTATTTCTGCCCCTGGAACTTGGAGTGGGTGGGGCCACGACAGACACACGGCCAGTAACAAAGCGAAGGGAGCCAGGCTCCCCCAAAGATTTCCTCCCCCTAGAAAAGTCAAACCTGACCTTGAGGTCAGTGAAGGCCTGGGGCTGGACCAGAAGAAGGTTTGCGGTCGGGGCGCCCCCCTGATCCAGCGCTCACCCTTCCCGGGAGACGCCAACATCCACAGGAAGCTGATTTGGGCTGGACCCAAGGTCAGTATGATAGCCAGTGTCCGGGTTGGTAGAACCCACCCCGAAGCAGGAAGGCGCACTCCCTGCCAGTGGTGCCTGCGCAGGACAGGCCCTGTTGCAGGCCCAGCGCCTGGGAGGCCGTCCCAGGGCCCCAGGGCCGTGCCCTCCCTGGGCTCAGGCTCCCGGACCAGCGGGCCTGCTTCCAATGCCGCCCAAGGGAACGGGGTGTAACCTTGCGGCCGCCCTCCGTCCGTCCGGTGGCAATGAGCCGACTCCCCGCTCTCCCGCTGCCTCTGGGGGCCTCCCCCTACCCGGTGCCCAGGAAGGAAGGCAGGGTGGTCCGCGGAGAACCGCTGGCCCGCATTGTGTAAGACGCTGCCAGGCTCATGGGCCATTCCCTCCTCTTCAGCGGCTCGAGGGGAAGGCATTTTCGGTCCTTCCCGTGCGCACTGCTCTCCCCAAACCCGAGCACTAGGAGGGATGGGCACCTGCAGCCTCCGCCCCCTCGGGCACCCATCACAGGGCACGCCGAGCTCCGGACGCCGACCGCGAGCTGGCCGCCAGCGCCCCACAATCCGGGATCCGCTTGGCTTTG
>NW_006293088.1:9297642-9309284 GCF_000327345.1 Myotis davidii | reverse complement strand
CGTGTGTGACTGCCCGTTGTTGGTGAGGTTGCCCTCGATTCCCGGAGGATGGAAATGGGGAACCAGACCCTCAGCAGACACACCCTGAGTTCTTGTTACCCTCGTGCTGGTGGGTTTACAGGATCTCTCCCCTCACGGTCTCTCTCCTTCCCAGTTTCGTTTTCTTTCCTCCTTTCTCAACCGACTGGGCCATTTCCATCCCTCTCGGCGAAACGTCTATACAGGGACCCTCTCTCCCGCCCCCTCCCAACGCTCTCAGGAACCCATATCCTCTGGGTTTGAACGTTCAATTATCGAGGTCACGAATTCCTTCCAAGTTGCTAAATCCAGCAGTGCAGGTCAGAAGCCATCTTGCGTCACCTCCACGAGCGCTAGCACCCCCACCCTCTTCTTCCGAAAGGTCAATCCTGTGCACCCAGGACACCACACAGTCCTGTTTTCCCGGCCACTGCTCCGCGGGTCCTCTCGGAACTGGAGAGAAGCAGCGGTGTTTGCGCTCGAGGTGCCGCCCTGTCTCCTGGCTTTGGATCCCATCTGTGCAATACCTGCCACATACCTGCGGCCCAGGCCTCTCCCGGAAATCCCAGGCTCCTGGCCCTCGCCGAGGCCACAGCTCACTCGGGTGTGTGCAGGCATCTCACCCTCGCTGAGTTCTCACACTCCCCAGGTCGTGCTCCGCTCACAGTCTTACCGGCTCAGCAAGTTACAAATCCCAAGAGCTCAAGCTCACCTCGGAGTCATTCTGGACACCCCGTCCCTCTCACACTGGTTGCAAATGATTGGATCAGTAGGGGGGTACCTGCTGGTTCTGCATTCAATGTAAGTCTAGAATGGGGTCACATCTCCGCCGGCATTCAGAAATCTGCCCACACCTGCCTCCATATGGCTGGCCTCTACCACTGTCCCCTTGGTCACTGAGCTCCAGCCACTCTGACCTCCCTGGTTGAATATGCTGGGACCACTCTTCCCCAGGGACCCACCTAGCTCACCCCCCTCACGCCTCAGTTCTCTCCTCTA
Source organism: Myotis davidii (assembly GCF_000327345.1). Lineage (NCBI taxonomy): Eukaryota > Metazoa > Chordata > Mammalia > Chiroptera > Vespertilionidae > Myotis > Myotis davidii. The sequence continues at coordinate 9,308,267 of NW_006293088.1, read as the reverse complement.
AAATTATAATTCCCTGCCTGGCCGGTGTGGCTCAGTGGATTATGCATCATCCCACATACCAAGAGGTCACTGGTTTGACTCCCTGGTCAGGTCACATGCCCTGGTTGCTGGCTCCATCCCCAGTAGGGGGCATGCCTGAGGCAGCTGATGGATGTTTCTCTTTCATCAATGTTTCTCTCTTTACCTTTCCCTTCTATCTCTCTCTCAAGAAAAAAAAAATCAATAAAAACATTTTTTTAATTACAATTCCTCAGCACTCCCTTCTCCTCCTCCCTGGTTTATTTTTCTCCTAACACTTAATAGCATTTAACATATATTTTACTCATCTGTTTATTGTATCTCCCCCAAACAGAATGTGTCTTCCATACGGGCATGAGTTTTTTACTATTTTGTTCATTGCCATATCCCAAGTTCCTGGAAAAGTGCTTAGCACGTAATAGGTGCTCAGTAAATATTCTACAAATGATTGACTCGGTAGGGGGCTTCCAACAGCGATATATTATTTAACAGCAGCAGATATTTAATTTGCAAACTCTCTTTGGACTAGAAATAGTCTTCACAAATAGTCATTTTAAAAACTTAAATGTATTATTTAAATAATTTCTTCTAATATTTATGGAAAGATACTAAAGAAACTGTTGATACCGGTAACCTTTGGGGAAAAGGATTAGGGGATAAGGCCTTTACTTTTCATTTCTATGTTTTTGTATTGTTACCATCTAACTGCTCATGTATTTTATTTTATTATTTTTTAAAATACATTTTTATTGACTTGAGAGAGGAAGGGAGAGGGATAGGAACATCAACGATGAGAGAGAATCATTGATCGGCTGCTTCCTTCACACCCCACACTGGGGATCGAACCCGCAACCCAGGCCTGTGCCCTGACCGGGAATCAAACCGTGACCTCCTGGTTCATAGGTTGACACTCAATCAACCACTGAGCCACGCCAGCCGGGCTGCTCATGTATTTTATATTTTCATGTCAATACGAGTATCAAGCATGAAGCAATGTAGTAGGAATATAAATTGTTACCATCTCTTTGGAAAATAGCTAAAAAAAAAAATAGTTACTAAAGTTGAAAATAGTCCTACCTTTAACCCAGCAATTTCCTTTCTCGGTACATACACATCCTGTGGAATGAGCACGAGTGGGTGCACCCAGACATGCTTCAGAGGGGCTCATAGCACCACTGTGACGACCCCCAAGTGCAAATGACTCGATGCCCGTCAACAGTGGGCTGGGCCAGGAAATTGTAATATACTCGTCAGTGGAGTGGCCGACGGCCATGAAAATCGATAAAGTTCATGTCCGTACAACAGGGAGACTGGCAATGCTGAGGAGGGAGGACCCAGGGTGCAGCTGCGCTGCTACCAAACGGGGAAGAGCGCGGCGCTGGCGAGGACGTGGGAGAGGGGAAGGGCGAACCGCGTCTACCGTCGGGAGGGAGGCATCCTGGTGCGGCCGCCGTGGAAAACAGCCTGGAAGCTCCTCCAGAAGTTACAGACAGAACGCCCGTCCGACTCATCAGCCCCACCTCTGGGTGTGCATCTGACGGAAACAAAGCCATTATCTCGAAGAGATGCCCGGGCTCGCAGGCTCATTGCAGCATCACTGACAACAGCCAAGGTGTGGAGACCACAGAGCGCTTGTGCACATGGATGGACGGGGAGGTGAGCTCCACAGTCAGCCCTCCGCCTCCGTGGGTCCCACACCCGTGGCGACGGAAGGCTGCCTACAGCACTTGAGCATCCACAGATTTTGGTATCCACGGGAGTTCCTGAAATCCGTCCCCTGTGGGTACAGAAACCCAAGGGATGGCCGTATGTGGACATACATATAACAGAATAGTGATCAGCTTTAAAAAGGAAAAAAATCCTGTCATTTGTGACAACATGGATGAACCTGGCATCACGCAAAGTGAAATAAGCCAGACAAAGACAATTACTGCACAGCCACAGGCTGGGTGCCCTTAGCTTAGCTCCTCACTCCCCTGTACCTTGGTTCTCTTATCGGGGGAAAAAGGGAGGGAACAATAGGATTTGTCCCATTGGATCTGTGTTAAGTTTGAATTTATAACTCGGTAGGTATCACTTATAACTCAGGATGTGAGATCTAAAACAAGGTAGACTCGCCCTAGACGGTTTATCTCAGTGGATAGAGCATCAGCCTGTGGACTCAAGGGTCCCAGGTTCGACTATGGTCAAGGGCACCTGCCCAGGTTGCAGGTTCAATCCCCAGTAGGGGGCGTGCAGGAGGCAGCTGATCCATGATTCTCATCATTGATGTTTCGCTCTCTCTTCCTTCCTCTCTGAAATCAATAAAAATATTTTCTTAAAAAAAATTTTTAAAGGCAGATTCATAGTGAATAGGAGAGCGGTTGCCAGGACTGGGGGTGGTTGGTAAAAGGTCTGAGGACCTAATGGAGAACACGGTGGCTATAGCTGATGGCACTATATTGTATAATTGAAATGTGCTGATCCCGCCTCCCGTCCAGGCGACTTACCTTTGCCTTCTCTCTCCTAAGCTCCCGGCACCCTTCTACCTCCATAACTTGCTTCCTGAGCCCACACAGCCTGGCTGGCTCACTTCTACTACCTCTGGAACTCTCTAAACAAACTTTCTCTTATGATTTGAAAAAAGAATTTGCTAAGAACAAATAATTCTCTTTGTTAGGAAAACCTAAGTAGATGGTCAAGTTATAGAGAAGAACAAGGCAGCCATTCTGACAACAAATAACGGGTCCCTGCCCTGGCCGGGTAGCTCAGCTGGTTAGAGCGTCATCCTGATATGCCAAGGCTGTAGTTCAATCTCCGGTCAGGCCACCGACAGGAAACAGCCAATAAATGCATAAATAGGCAAAACAACAAATCCACGTTTCCCATCCCTCCCGCTCTCCTTTCCTCTCTGACATGGATAATAAACAGTGGGTCCCTCTCAAAGAAATGGAGAGGATTGTCCTCAGGGCGTCCCACGGGTGGCGATGGCACGGACCAGGTTAGTATTGTTTCCCGTTTGACCTGGGTCCTGCCGAACAGGTTTCTAGTGATTTGTTTAGAGTGCAGACAGGTGTATTACACATTGCACATCTGTTCAGAGCCACAGCTTCAAAACCGACGTATCTGGGAGGTGGGACTACGGACCTTGTTTTCTTTGCAGTTTTAGGGAAGTGTGAGCCGAGTGGTTACGGGGCGTGGACGATGTGGGTAAATGTCTGCATTCATGTTGTTTCTTTCCTACCAGCTTCACGGCCGTGGGCGAGTTGCTCCATCGTAATGTAATCAGACATGGGGCAGATAAGGGATGAGGCGCAGCAAGCATGCTCACACATTCGCTGTTAGAATGCTGAATGCCTTTAAACAGGAGTATCTGTGTTTCGGCAGGAATTCGGGCTTTGTGCACGTTTGTATTTCTCACTCAGAGCTATGAAACAGGGGCCAAATGAACACAGGGCACGTGCCCCCCAAACTGCCCAGTTCATCTGACCCACACCTGGGCCAGGGGTGAGGCAGAGGCAGGTGGCAGGGAAGGTCCAGACCCCAGAGAAGGGCTCCCAGGAAGTGCGCTCAGAGCACCGGGTGTTGAACGGGAGGGCGGGGCCTCTGAGTAAAAGGGACCTTCAGTAAGCCTGTGTCCAGAGTCGCACTAAAGGCCCTCATGGCCGAAACCGGTTTGGCTCAGTGGATGGAGCGTTGGCCTGCGGACTGAAGGGTCCCGGGTCCTGTGTCCAGAGTCGCACTAAAGGCCCTCATGGTGGCCCATAGGCCTGGGGCTAAAAGGGAGGGAAGGTGAGACAGAGGCGGGGCAGGCGGAGCGGGCAGCCTGATGGAGGAGTGAGGGGGGGTGGAGGGGTGGGGGTGCAGCACTCAGCCCTACTCCTCGCCCTGCTCCCCGGCTGTGTGGCTAGATTAACTCTTTTTTTTAATATGTAAATCTTTATTGGTGAAAGTATTATGCATGTCCCCTTTCCCCCATTGACCCCTCCAGCCCTTGCCCGCCGCCTCTAGGTTAATTCTTACTCATCGGTGCCTTGGTTCTCTTATCAAGAGAAATGGGGCGACAAGAGAATTCGCCCCTATTAGCGTTGGGAGGAGTAAACAATTGGCTGTTCTCAGGCACTTGGCACAGTGCCTGGCAGAGTAGGGCTTTGTGGACTAGCCCTGGGTAGAGGCCAGCTGCCCGGGGCCTGGGGCTGCAGGAATGGTTTGACCAGGGGGATGGGGTCACCTTGGACCGGGCGCAGAGAGAAGACTCCAACCAGCAAAGGCTGGGCTTCCTGCTAAGGGGGCCCCCTGCCCCCTGCCCCCTGCCCCCTCCCCCTGCGCACCAGGGCCGGGACGCAGCCGGGGAGGGACCTGGCCCCTGTTCACACAGCCTGTTTCTTTTCATGTGAATGAGATTTGGCTGTTTTACTAAAGACGTGTGGCTGCCTCGTAAGAGATGCTGGACCCGGCAGGCACTGAGGGACCCAGCGTGCTGCCAGCAAGAAATTGACGTGCAGTCGGAAGCATAGCCCTCGGCTCCCACAGGGGCCACAAGCATCTCCAGGAGGCTGCTCCGAGATGGCCCAGCCCGCATTTGCCCTCCCTCCGCAGGCCTTAGGGCCACGCCCTGGCGCCCCCGGGTGGGCGGCTCAGTGGGTCGGTGGGAGCGTTGTCCCGAGCACCGAGAGGTGGGGGGTTTGATTCCAACTGATGGATGTTCCCTCACAGAGAGGTTTCTCTCTCTCTCTCTGTCCCTTCCTCTCTCCTTCAGAATAAGAAATAAAAATCAATTAAAAAACGTATCCTCGGGTGAGGATTTAGGAAACGCCAAGCCCCGAGGCTGTGACTCCAGCATGCACGACGGAGGAAACCTAAAACTGATCATCAGGACGCGACCCGCCTGCAAAGCAGGACCCAGACGCCACGGACAAATGGGTCATCGTATGGAGAAGAGAAACAGCCCCGGGAGTAGGAGAGACAGAGATTCTTTGTCCAAAGAAGCCCTTCCAGTGGGCGAAACCCTCCACTAGAGTCCCAGCCCCGCCCAGTGCCTGCCCTGATTGGGGAGATCTGGCACAAGATGGGTGCTCAAAAGCAGTAACCCTCCAAAGCCAGCCCCCGCTGAGTGCCCCCCCCCCCCCCCCCCCCGCGGGCGCCACCAGGCGCCTGACTCTGAGCCTGAAGCTGGTGGCTCCCCCTAGGGGCTGAGCGACTTCCTGGAGGTGCTTCCTTCCTTCCCCGTCCCCGCCTGCTTCCAGCCGCCCCAGATGTTACTAAAAATCCATACGAACCTCCCTTTGCTCAAATGTGTACCGGGAACCCCATGATTGCAACACACGCCTCGGGGAGTCAGGTGGCTCTCGTTTTCTCACACCCAGGATAATCAATTCTGGGGTAATTACAGCTCTCACGGCCCTGGAGGAAAAGGAGGCTGGTTTCCTGCCTCAAGTAACTGCTGTGGGAAGAGCCCGGGGCCCTTATCAGCTAGAGATGCTTGGGGGGGGGGGAGCCCCATCAGCGCAGCCTCTGCCGGGAGCAGGCGCCCCGAGAAAGGGCTGCTTCCTAACCAAGCCCCTGCCTGGCCAGAGATGTGGGTGAAGCCTCTTCCAGGCACGTCCTCGCTGTGTGGCCCCAGGTAAGTTCCTTGACCTCTCTGTGCCAACATTTTCCTCCCACACTCGGAGAGTATTGGCCAAGCCTTCTCTAGCCTCCTCGGTGTCCGGTCACTTGTTTCATCCATCGCTCTGACAGGAGTGTTGAGCTGCCATCTGGAATAATGGGTTTGACTAAGTCCTCCCGTCGTCGGCGTTTACTTTGTCTGTCATTTGAAGCCCGATTACTAAGCCCACATGCAAGTAGGATTTCTACGGCTTCTTGGTGAGCTGACGTTTCATTAGGAAATGTCCCACATTATCGCTGATAGCATTTCACGTGTGAAATCTGTTTGATATTAAAGTGGCTACTCCAGCCTTTTTATTAATGTTAATATTCTTATTTTTATTATTATTATTAATCAGGGCTCTCCGGGGAGACAAAACCAATTGGTTGGGTGTCATCCCATGCACCGAAAGGTTGCTGGTTTGCTTTCGGGTCAGGGCACAGGCCCAGGTTTCAGGCTTGATCCCCAGTGGGGGGCGTGCAGGAGGCAGCCCATCCCTGTTCTGCTCTCACATCAATGTTTCTCTCTCTCCCGCTCCCTTCCCCTCTCTCTAAAAATCAGTCTATTTATAGATAGATAGATGGATGGATGGATGGATGGATAGATAGATAGATAGATAGATGGTATTGGTTATGAGATTGTGAGGAAGCGGCTGCCATGATGACTGTGGAGGATGAGATGTCCGTGGTCTGCCGTCTCTAAGCTGGAGACCCAGGGAGGCTGGCGCTGTGGCTCCATGGAAGTCCCAGAGCCTCGGCCAGGGGAGCCCGGAGTGACTGCACGTCGCCCCTGGGGCTGACCTCACGGGAACACCTCCCAGACACACTCAGAAGTAATGTTTCATCCGGGCACCCCGTGGCCAACCAAGTTGACACGTGAAATTAACCACATCTTCTGTCTTTTAACTTGAACCTTTCTGTCTCTATATCCAAAACGTGTTTCTTGGAAACCCTCCTGCACTGTTGGTGGGAATGCAGATTGGGGCAGCCACTGTGCAAGACAGTATGGGGTTTCCTCAAAAAAATTAAAAATAGGACTGCCTTTTAACCCAGCGATCCCACTTCTGGGGATATATCCTAAGAACCCCAGAACACCAGTCAGAAAGCATGTGTGCCCCCCTATGTTCACAGCAGCGTTATTTACCATAGGCAGGATCTGGAAGCAGCCCAAGCAACCACCAGTAGAGGAGAGGATAGAAAGCTGTGGGGCGTTTACACGCGGACACCGTGCAGCAGTGAAAAAAGGAGCTCTTACCCTTGCGACGGCACGGAGGGGCCTGGAGAGCAGGGTGCTCAGTGAAGGGAGCCAGGCAGAGAGAGACAAGATCACACGGTCTCCCTCCTGTGGAACCTAACGAACAAGATAAACGGATGAACACACAGAACCTGGAGGGAGAATACCTGGAACAGACGGGCAAAACTCAAAGGGAGCGCGGGGCCTGGATGGAAGGGGAGGAGATCAGCTAAAGAACATGAACGCCCAGCCCATGGACACAACAGTGTGGTGAAGGCCAGAGCAGGGGCGGGGGGAGGTGGACGAGGGGGAGGGATGGGGGACCCCTGTCAGAGTGTCAACAATAAAAAATAAAAGTGTGTTTCTTCACCAACTCACACTGGGTTACTTACCATTACAGGTCAGGGCAGGGGAGAGTTTCAGGGCATCAGTGAAGGTGGCTCCTTCTCCAGACCCTCTGATCCTCTCTAGGCATGTTTGGTTTCTTCTTCCATATCTTTTTTTAAAATACGTTTTTATTGATTTTTAGAGAGAGGGAGGAGGGGAGGGACCAGAGAGGATGGGAGAGGGCGAGATAAAAACATAAATGATAAAAAAAAAAACACAATGATGAGAGAGAATCATTGATCGGCTGCCTCCTGCACGCCCCCTACTGGGGATCGAGCCCACAACCCGGGCGTGTGCCCTTGAATGGAATCGAACCTGGGACCTTTCAGTTTGCAGGCCGACGCTCTATCCACTGAGCCACACTGGCCAGGGCAGCTTTGCATTCTTCATTGTCATTGTTTCACAAACATACAGTGTTTTTCCAGAAGCCACATGGCGTGTGATGACACTATGATGAGTCACTGTTTGGAGGATCTGCGTAACTCAGGGACCGATATTTGTCAGATGACTAAACACATGATGCTCCATAACCACAAGAGGGTGAGAGTCATTCGAAATGCCAGCGAGATCAGCGCGGGTCAGCGAAGCAGAGGAAGGAGTACGTCAGGGTGGCTTCTGGTTTCCACGGCAGCCCGCCTTGAGACACTCCGTATGTTGAGGTGTGGTGCAGTGCCAGAGAAAACCAGCCACAGTTTTCTGAAAAGGCTGTTAAAATACGCCGCCCTTTTCCAACTATGTATATTTGTTGTTGTTCATTCTCACCGGAGGATTTTTTCCGTTGATATTTAGTATATGTGCAGCCGAAGCGAGCACTTTCCATTGATATTTAGAGAGAGTGGGAGGGAGAGGGAGAGGCAGAGAGAAACATCAATGTGAGAGAGACACATTGATCGGTTGCCTCCTGCACACACCCCGACCAGGGCCAGGCAACCTGCAACCTTCAGTCCTCCGGCTGACACTCTCTCCACTGAGTCAAACCGGCCAGGGTGAACTATGTATTTTTTAAAAGATATTTTTATTAATTTCAGGGAGAGGGAGGGAGAGGGAGAGAGAGATAAGAACACCAATGATGAAAGAGAATTATTGATCAGATGCCCCACACTAGTGATCAAGCCAGCAACCCTGGCAATGTGCCCTGACCGGGAATCAAACCATGACCTCCTGGTTCATAGGTCACTGCTCAACCACTGAGACACACTGGCTGGACTCCAACTATATATTTTTACTAGAGGCCCAGTGCATGAAATTCGTGCACCAGTAGGGTCCTAGGACTGGCCAGCAATCAGGGCCAATCTCTGGGGCAACCGGTGGGGCGATCGGGGGGCCCCCACTGGCACCCACCTTGGTCGGCCTGGTGCTGCTCACTCACTGCCTCTGCCTCCCACTACTGCCACCTCCAGTTGCCTCCCTCTGCGTGGTGACCGGCAGGGTGATGGGGGGGCCGCCCTGCTGGCATCTGCCTTGGCCAGCCTGGGACCTACAGGCTAGAGGCAGCTTCAGCATTGAGCGTCTGCCCCTCGGACATCCTTAGAGCTGCTGAGAAGGCAGGTGAGGCTCCCACCACTACCGCTGTACAGGCAGCCATCAGCCTGGCTTGTGGCTGAGCAGAGCTCCTCTCATGTGAGAGCGCCCTGACCACCAGGGGGCAGCTCCTGCATTGAGTGTCTGCCCCCTGGTGGTCAGTGTGCGTCATAGTGACCAGTCATTCCCAGTTATTCTGCTGTTAGGGTCAATTTGCATATTACCCTTTTATTATATGGAATAGAGGCCTGGTACACAGGTGGGGGTTGGCTGGTTTGCCCTGAAGGGTGTCCCGGATCAGGATGGGGGTCCCACTGGGGTGCCTGGCCAGCCTGGGTGAGGGGCTGACGGCTGTTTTCAGACTGACCACGCCCCCCAGCGACCCAAGCTCACAGCCTCTCCTTTCTTTCTTTTTTCTTTTTCTGGGATTTATTTATCTTCTATAATTGAAACTTTGTAGCCTTGAGTGGAGCCCAGGGCTGTCCAGGGCAGGAGGGAAGCTTGGCTTCCTCCATTGCTGGGGGCAACCCAAGCCTCCTGCTCGCTCCAGATCCATGGCTGCCGCCATCTTAGTTGGGTTAATTTGCATACTTGCTCCTGATTGGCTGGTGGGCATGGCTTGTGGATGTAGTGGAATGGTGGAGTGACAGAGTGATGGTTAATTTGCATCTTTCTCTTTTATTAGTGTAGATGAGGCCAGATTGCCTACACACACGTCAACCAAAACAACATATCACAACACACTGAGTGCAGAGGCAGATCTGGGAGCCCAGGTGCTTCTGAGGATGCAGATAGCAAGGAGATGTGCAAAGCTATAAAATAATGCCACTCTGCCCTACCTGGTGTGGCTCAGTGGATAGAGCATCAGCCTGCAGGTTGAAGGGTCCCAGGTTCAATTCCGGTCAGGGCACATGCCCGGGTTGTGGGCTTGATCCCCAGTAGGGAGTGTGCAGGAGGCAGCTGATCAACGATTCTTTCTCATTATTGATGTTTCTACCTCTCTCTCCCTCTCCTTTCCTCTCTGGAATCAATAAAAAAATATATATTTTTTAAAAAATAATGCCACTCTTCCAGTAGTTTATTTTGGAAAATATATTCCTTACTGAAAGTTAATTACATATGCTAACATATGCATGTATTATTGTTGTTGTTGTTTTAGATTTTTTTAATTGTTTTTTTTCAGAGAGAGGAAGGGAGAGGGAGAGAAACATCAATGTGAGAGTGAAACATCTATCGGTTGCCTCTTACACGCCCCCCACCCCCCCACTCAAATTGAGCCCAGGCAGATGCCCCAACCAGGAATTGAACTGGCAACCTTTCTGGGCACAGCACCCAACCAACTGAACCACACCGACCAGGGCATTGTTTTTAATGAATTAATAAATCGTTTTTAAATTTCTGTTTTAATTTCTAATGTAGTAAATATTGACAGATATAATCCACATAGAGCTGACTTTAAAATGTCTTTCAGCAGCCTGGCCGGCGTGGCTCAGTGGTTGAATGTTGCCCCAAGGACCAAGAGGTTGCAAGTTCGATTCCTGGTCAGGGCACAGTCCCGGGTTGCGGGCTCAACCCCCTGTGTGGGGCGTGCAGGAGGCAGCCCATCAATGATTCTCTCTCATCATTGATGTTTCTCTCTCTCTCCCTCTCCCTCTCCCTTCCTCTCTGAAATCAATTACATATACAGTATACACACATATGTTCTCATCAGCCTCACAGAAAACCCACGTACACAGGCTAGACAGAACCTGCTCGAACGATACATATAAAGAAAAACAAAGGTAGGTCAAACAGACATGAGGAAAATGAATGAGAGCGCGGGGGCGGGCGGGGGGGGGGG
>NW_006293088.1:9296525-9297055 GCF_000327345.1 Myotis davidii | reverse complement strand
TCATTTTGTTAGGGAAGGATCATTAGCATCCAAATGAGCAGTATGGGGGTCGGGGGGCAGGCTAGCGGGGGCGAATGGGGGGGAAGGGGACATATGTAATACTTTCAACAATAAAGACTTTTTTAAATGAAGTGTGCATATTAATAAGTTGCTAAAGCTAACATTACTAACAAGTTGTGTGTTTTTTTAAAGTACAAACCTTGAGACTGTCCCTACGACGACGGGAAGTGGAAACTGGATCCCCAGACGGCAAGCACGGATGGGGCCCATCGAAGACCGGGGGACGCAGCACAGCCTTCCGTCACTGACAGTCCAGCTCCTGTGAACACCAGATGGGCCCGAGGACAGCCGACAGCACCCTCGGCCGTGGGAGCCTCGGTCGCAGCGATGGCGTCTTTTTATTTACTGGTTTTTGGTGGTAAAATACAAGCAAGGTTTACCATCCTAACCATCCTAAGCGTGGTATCAACCGCATTCACGCTGCCCGGCCACCCTCCTCTCCAGAACCTTCTGATCTTGGCAGGGGAGCT
>NW_006293088.1:9292031-9296452 GCF_000327345.1 Myotis davidii | reverse complement strand
AGGGGCTGTGCAGGGGCAGCTTAGCCTGGCCTCAGGGGTGCGGGCTGAGGCCACCCACAAAGACACAGGGGATCAGAACCCCCAGAGGTGGGGCCTGGACATCGCATTTCACGAGCTCCCCAGATTGGCGTGCAGGGAAGCTTGCTGTCGGTGAGGGCGGTGTTTGTGTAAATATGTCTCTTCTCACATACAGCCGCAGTGAAGGGATGAAGAGACGGAGGGCAGGTTCTGTCCAGCCTGTGCACGTGGGCTTTCTGTGAGGCTGATGAGAACTAAGCTTGGGCTGCTCACTGAGCAAGGACAGAGCCCCCGAATGTTCTGGGAGCAGAGTGGGAGCTGGCCCGGCGGGTGTGCTGTGGTTGAGGGTCGACCTATGAACCAGGAGGTCACAGTTCGATTCTCAATTCCCAGTCAGGGCACAGGCCTGGGTTGCGGGCTCAATCCCCAATAGGACGTGTGCAGGAGGCAGCCCATCAATGATTCTCTCTCATTGTTGATGTTTCTTCACTCTCCCCCTCTCTCTTCCTCTCTGGAACCAATAAAGATATAATTTTTAAAAAGCATTTCTGTGTGGGTCTGGTCTGGGATCGCCACTCGGCAAACAGCCCTGGTTTGATGTGATTTACACTTTTTGTTCTGAGTAAGGGTTCCTTTTCATACTAAGTCTATATACACACTTTTATGTTAGTTTTCTTACTGAGGCCTCCAAATGCAGTCCCCACGGCCCCCCGCCTGCCTCTGACTTCTGGGGTCTAGAATGGCTCCTCATTCTCTGAGGCCTTTGTCCTGGGCTCCTTAGGGTTTTAGCATCCTGAACCCAGCAGGGGGGCACGCATTCGGCCTGGAGTCTCCCTTTTACACCGGTGAGGTCCAGTGAGCAGCCACCTGACCCTGCTCTTTGCTGCCCTCCAGTGGATCGAGTGACAATACACCACACACACACACACACACACACACACACTCACACACACACACACACACACGGCGTGCCCTCAGGGGCTTCTCACGCTGCCGCTGCCCAAACCTTTAAAGCTTTATGACAGATGCTTTCAACACCTGGGGCTTTGCCAGGGCCTCTCAAAACCCAGAGCGAAACCAGTTGCTCACTTGGAACCAGCAGTAGGTGGCTGCCTTCTCCCCGCCCCCCTCTACACGGCACAGGCCCGCGCACAGGCACGCACACGCGGCACCCAGAGGCAGGGCCCCCTGGGAAGGGGCCCAGGCAAGAAATAAAGCCAAGGAAATAACCACTGGACCGTCTAGGGGAGCCTGACGTGTTCTTAAAAAGTAAATCTGGCCCTGGCTGGTGTGGCCAAGTGGATAGAGCATCAGCCTGCGGACTGAAGGGTCCCAGGTTCAATTCCAGTCAAGGGCACATGCCCGGGTTGCGGGCTCAATCCCCAGTAGGGAGCGAGCAGGAGGCAGCCCATCAATGATTCTCTCTCATCATTGATGTTTCTATCTCTCCCTCTCCTTTCCTTTCTGAAACCAATAAATTAAATTTTTTAAATAAATCTGGCCTCGATGTTGGGAAAAGGTGGCTGCAGGGGATGGGGAAGGGCCCCCGGCTCCCGCCACCGGCTCCACGGGGGTCACCCTGACGCGTGGTGGGAGGGTTCTGCCGAGCCACGAGCTTTCCCAGACCCAGTTCATTCGGCTCCTGTTCCAGACGACCCGGCAGGAGACTCAGCCGGAGTCTGGGCCCCGAGGTTTGTAGCTGTTTCCTAGCGGAGTCTCCTTGGCAACCCCCCTTTATCACTGACCATGGAAAAGAGATTTGACCCCCGGAGGACGTGGCCGGCCCCAGCCTGAGGCTCCCAGGCGGCCCCAGGTGCCGGCTGTCACCCACCGGTTTCTAAGAACCCAGGCCCTTTCCTGCAACCAAGCATGACGGCCAGTCAGTCCTGGGACCATCTCAGAAAGAGCCACCCACTGGGCCCCACGTGGGCCTCGCTGAGTGTCACGGGATGCTCCTGAGTGGGGGAGCCTCCCTCCCGCACCGGAGAGGCCCGCCGGCCCTGTGCTCACCTGGGGCGTCACACAGGCTCCGGGAACAGCAGGGGAGCTGCCAGGAGGGAGGCGTGCACAGGTGCCTGCGGAGGAGGCTGGCTTCCCTGTGCCACAAGCCCAGCCTGAGTGCAGCCAGGCGCCTGGGCAGCTCGGGCCCCTCCCTGCTGGGAAGCCGGCTTCTGTCTGGGTCCCAGAGCCGCGCCCGCCGCCAGGGCGGGCAGGCTGCCCAGCTCAGTGCCCGGAACGCCTGGCCCCTGAGTCACTGGCCTGTCTGCACACCTCCGCCCTGCCTGCTCGAGGTCAGGTCACCGAGAGTCACAGAGCCGGGGACCCGGACGGAGCTCAGAAGCAGGAAGTGCAGATGCGGCCGGAAGGAGAGGGGCCTCTGGATGGCCAGTTCTTGGACTCCGCACCTGTAGTGAGCGCTCTTCCTGAGGGACAAGAAGCTGCCCTGTACCCTGGACGCTTCCAGGTGGAAACTGCACTCCCCGGTGGGTGTGGCCTGCAGGTTACCTGCGCCCTCCTGGCAGCTCCGCAGAGCAGGCCCAGCCTGGGATCCCGGCTCTCACACCCGCCCCCCGCTTCTGTCCTGGGAAGCAGGTCTTCTAAGCGGTATGAGGGGCCCCGGGTGGGAGTCAGGGCAAAAGCCAGGCTGTCCAGGGCTCAGTGCCTCACGGTCTGGTCACATGACCTGTTCGTTAGCCCACCGTGTTTCCTGAGCAACCTGTGTGCCCCGGGCCTTGCGGACACAGAGGCGCACTCAGCACCGCCCTGCCCTCCAGGAGCCGCAGTCCCATCAGCCAAACCCACAGGGGGTAGGACAGGACACGTTGCTGGGGGCTCACCCAGCTGTCTCAGCAGTGACTTCTTTAAAACGTTTTTATTGTTTTTTAGAGAGAGAGGAAGGGAGAGGGGGAGATAGAAACATCAATGAAAGAGAAAAACATCGATCAGCTGCCTCCTGCACACCTCTACCGGGGATGGAGCCCACAACCCAGGCATGGGCCTTGACCAGGAATTGAACCGGCAACCTCTTGCTGCTGGGGTGGTGCCAAACCACGGAGCTCACTGGCCAGGCAGCAGTGACTTCTTCAATAACACCCACAGTTTCCCACGTCCTGACATCCAAATCGGTGCCCACGTCATCCCGGGTTTGGCGACCCCTCCCCCTCCACCAGCTCCGCCTTCCGCCCCTCGTGCCCTGGTCCCTCCACAGGCTGTGGGACGAGGCACTGACCCTTCTTCGTGAGGAGGCTCAGCGAATCCTCAGGAAATGCTGGGAACAGGGCCCAGTGGGGCTCCCACCGTGTCTTGGGCACCCCCTCCTGGGACCCACGGGCCCCTCCCCGAGGCTTTGCAGGCTCTCCTGACGTCCACGGGGAAGACGGAAAAGTCTGAAGAACAAGTCGCTCCCAGTGACCAAACCTGAAGAGCAGCCGGGAGCAGGTGTGAAGAGAAAATGAGGAAAGGTGTTTCCTGGTCCTTCACCTGCTGTTGCCCTTGAATCCCTGCTGCGGTGACATGGCCGTGCTCACCTCCCCGGCATTGCCTCTGGGCTGCGCCTCCTTGGGGCCGCAGGGCACCCGCATCCTTGCCCACCCTTCTCACACCTGACACATGAACCAGGCTAGACTAATGCTCGGGGAATGAGTCCTCCCACGCCCACCCAGCCAGGCCCCTGCCCAGACAGCACGGAGCCGGGCTGCCTCCAGGCCCTGTCACTGGAGGCTTTGGACCTGAGAGCCAGGCGTGGAGGTGATGGCTCCCAGGCCCACGGAGCCCTCAGGTCACTGCTTCCGTCTGCGCAGAGGCTGCCCAGCAGAGCTGGCGAGGAGGCAGCGACCAGCCAGAGCAGATGGCTGCACCTGGCTCAGGTGAGCTCGGCCCAGCCCTTGGACTGGGGCCAGTGTGGGGACAGGTGTGCCTTCCACCAGCAGGGGTGGGGTCGCCTCCTCCCCTGCAGCCACTCGCCCCTTCTCCTTGGCCCAGACACCCTCCATTTGGGGGTGAGACGGGGTTCTCCCCTTATTTCTTCCAGCTGAGTCCCCAGGCCTGCAGTCCACCGCTCGGATCACAGACATCGGCTAAGTCCAGGCTGTGGCTGACCCCTCCTGGTGGGAAAGGCAGCTGCCGCCAGACTTCCTCAGTCCCCAGGGCCGGCAGCGGCGTCCATGGATCGCCTCCTCCCCTGCAGCCACTCGCCCCTTCTCCTTGGCCCAGACACCCTCCATTTGGGGGTGAGACGGGGTTCTCCCCTTATTTCTTCCAGCTGAGTCGCCAGGCCTGCAGTCCACCGCTCGGATCACAGACATCGGCTAAGTCCAGGCTGTGGCTGACCCCTCCTGGTGGGAAAGGCAGCTGCCGCCAGGCTTCCTCAGTCCGCAGGGCCGGCAGCGGCGTCCGTGGACTCG
>NW_006293088.1:9286652-9289709 GCF_000327345.1 Myotis davidii | reverse complement strand
GCCGCATTCCCGTCACTCGCCCCCAATCCTCCTGCCTCGTGCTCCCGCAGCCGGGCCCGAGGATGCCAGAGCGTCCATCAGAAAGGGGGTGCAAGCAGCCTGGGCAAGAGGGCCCTCGGGCCACCTGTACCCGTCTGGCTGGCGAAGGGACAACAGGCCATCACTTACGGAGGACGGAGGACGTGCTGTGTGCCGAGCACAGGCCAAGCGCTTTTTGGGCCTCGCGGCCAGTAACCCCCATACGGTCCTGATTATGAGAATGAATAATTCAATATATTTGGCCCGGCAGGGCCTGGGGGTGCCGGAGCCCCTGTCCCCCTTGCATTCTTGAGCCCGGGGATCAGAAAAGGACTGTGGGTCCCTCGCTGATGTCCCCCATGTCACCCTCCCCCACCCCAGCCACACTGGCTCAGGCAGTTCTGTGCCCACCAGCCCGCCCTGCACCAACCCCTACATTCTGGCTGGGAGTCCCTGAGACTGGCTCCTGGGGGAAGGGTCTCGGAGGAAGGTTCTTTCTAGAACACCCCTCCATGCCTGTGGGGCCCCATTTGAGGCCCTGGTGGGGAGCGCAAACTCCCTTTTCAGTACCAGCTACCCCAGTCTCTCCTCCGCTCTCCCCTGCTGTGAAGGACGGTGACCAGCTCATGCACCACTGCTTTCCACCGAGGATCCTGGGGGGTTTACAGCAATAAACCTGGAGGAGAGTCATTTATAACCAGACTTAGCTGAGTCAACTGAGTGTACAGCGTGTGTGGGTTCAGGCTTTAGGCAAGTTGGGGCCACCTGGGGCCCAGTGGGTACACACTCCACCCCTGACCCCTGCCCTTGGGTTCCCCCGAGGTCTGAACAGGCACTTTCCACACGACCAGGGAGGGCCTGAGCCCCGCGGAGGGATGAGAGGAGGCCTGGGGGCGGGGGGTAGATAGGCATCTGGAGGGGAGCGTGGGCAGGAAACAGGCAGAGTCCGTCAGGGGCAGAGGGAAGGAGGCACGGCCGCAGCAGCCGGTGTGAGCCCTGCCCCTTCCCATTCATGTCACCTCAGGCCAGATACATTCAAAACCGACAAACCAACCTCCCTGTGCCTGTTTCTCCAGCTGTGAGATTGGAATCGCGGTTGTACCCGCTGCATGGCATCCCTGTGAAGGTGCCGGTGAAGATTGGCATAGTGCCCGGTAAGCAGCAGGACTTCCGCAAACGTGTTCCTGCCGGTGTGGGCTCTCTCTGGGGCTGCCGGGGAGCAGTGGACCTGCAGGGGCCCAGAGAGGAAGGAAGGTCTGGCTCTCGGCCCACGTCTGACTGGTGACCCTAAGAAAGGAGGCGAAGAAGGTGTTTAGCAAGGATGGGCGCGGGAGTGCTCACACACACACACACACACACACACACAGGACTTCCATGGAGACATTCCTCTTGGCGGGGGAGGGGTTCCAGGATGTCTGGTTTTGCCGAACACATTATGGGTGGCTCCCAAAATGACAAAACCATGTGATGGATGAGGGTGTCTGGGGCCAGGGGAGCCACCTTGGGAGTGAAGGACAGGATTGCAGCACATGGTTTCCGTCATGGAGGAGGCATGGGGGTGGAGGGAAGCCCAAGACGAGTCATTTCAGCTCCTTGTCCCTACAGCACCCCTGCCAGTCTCAGGCCTCAGGGTGTGCCTGTCGCTGGGTGAGCTGGAGGAGGGCAGCCCCGTGGGCACAGGAACCAGCCAAGCACAGAGGTTCCAAGATAAGACTCCTCCCTTCCCAGCAGAAGAGGGTGGATGAGTGGGTGGGAAGAGATCAAGCAATGAACTTGTATGCGTATATGCATAACCCATGGACACTGACAATAAGGTGATGAAGGCCTGGGATGGGGGTGGGGGCCTGGGAGAGGTCAATGAGGGGCAAAAGGAGACATATGTAATACTTTCAACAATAAAGATTAAAAAAGAAAGAGAGAAAAGAAATGTACACTTGAAACCTATTGATTTTATTAACCAACTAGAGGCCTGGTGCATGAAATTCGTGCAATGGGGTGGGGGTAGGGGCATCCCTCAGCCTGGCCTGCACCCTCTCGCAGTCCGGGACCCCTTGCTCCTTACCGCCCACCTGCTCACTGCACCTTTCCACTCAGCTCGCTGCTCCTTAGCGCTTCTGCAGAGGCAGGAGAGGCTCCCACTGAGAGGTCCCGGCCCCCCTCCTGGTGACTGCTCTGCACACCTCCCCGAGCCCTCAGCCCCTGCATCCCCGCTTTCCCTTCTCTCCCCGTGGCAGCCACGGGCCCCCAAGCTCAGGGCAACTCCCCCCCAGACAGCAGCTCCGGAGCTCCCTGAACCACCCTCCAGCTCAGAACCCCGAGCGCAATAACGGTCGCTTAGGCTTTTATTATATAGATGTCACTCCAATCTATAATAATAAAAGCTCAATGTGCTACTTAGACCGGACATCATTCCGGACGAAGCCAGGGCTGTGAGGGAAGCCCAGTC
Source organism: Myotis davidii (assembly GCF_000327345.1). Classification (NCBI taxonomy): domain Eukaryota; kingdom Metazoa; phylum Chordata; class Mammalia; order Chiroptera; family Vespertilionidae; genus Myotis; species Myotis davidii. The sequence continues at coordinate 9,287,245 of NW_006293088.1, read as the reverse complement.
CCGGGTGCCAGAGGGAAGCTGGTGCGGCAGCAGGGGAAGGAAGGCCTACTCTCGCACGAATTTCGTGCATGGGGCCTCTAGTAAATTTAATAAAAAACAAAGGCAAACCATCCGACTCAAAAATAAACTAAAATAAAAGCACAATGTAGCAACCTGTTCTAAGAAAAAATAAAATTATAAAATGTGCCAAAATTTTTTTTTTTAAAAAGACTCCTGCCTGCCCTTGTCCGCAAACCAGAGTGGCCACGGGTCCCATGGAGGGAGCAAAGCCGGTCTGGGCAGGGGGACGTCCCTGGAAACCCACCCCAACACGGGCCCAGCGCCTCGGGGGTACTGGGCTCCTTGGAGCGCCACCAGGTGGCGGGCCCGGGAATGTATGCGTGGCCGCCCCCGAATCCCACCTAGGGCTCCCGCGGGTCCTGAAAGCAGCTTGACTGCGCGTCAGCGCTGCCCCAGCCGCCGGCCAGGCGCTGCGGGGAACAGCCCGGGGCCGGGGCCGGGCCCCCTCCGGCGGCAGCGAGGGCGCGGGGGAGGGGACAGGCAGGGCACAGACTGTTTCAAAGTCACAGGACGTGCCGCTCACCCCCACGGCT
>NW_006293088.1:9284724-9285698 GCF_000327345.1 Myotis davidii | reverse complement strand
TGGGTTCTCGCGCCCCGGGCTGCCCAGGCTTCCCCCCCATGAGGGTCTGGCCTGGAGCCCCCCTAGGCTCAAGCGTGTGGAGCTGGCACCTCCCCACTGCACCTGCGTCAAGGTCCTCCCCAGGGCCAGGGTGAGGTGGCTCCTGGGTTTAGTAAGCACCAGGGCAGATGCCGGTCAGCACCCAGGTGATGGGGAACCACAGGGGCCGGGAGGGTGGGGGCAGTAGGGCCTGGGCACAGAATCAGAAACCCAGGAGCCCCCTCCCCCGTTCCCCCTTCCCCTCTCCCATCAGGTCTGGAGGGACGGCCAAGCCTTACAGCCACTCTAGGCTGAGAGGCAGGTGACCCCAAGGCCAGGGCGTCTTCCTGCCCCAAGGCCCCACCTGGTCTCTGGTCCCCTGGCTGGTGGACACCTGGCTCCTTCTGAGCTCAGGCCCTGGTGTAGCACTCCTGCTGGCCATAGAGCACCAACAGGTACTAGGCCGGGGCTCAGGGCGCTCCGCCCCCCTGGAGCTGCCAGTCTATGGGCAACACACAGCAAACCCACAGGCCAAGAAGTAAACCAGGTACCAGCGGGCACCGCAGGGCCAAGCGAGGGGGAGCCTCGGGGAGCTGCTTGGGCGAGGTGTCCGGGAAGGCCCCTCTGAGGAGCGACTGAGGAGGAGGAAGTGGCCAGGTGATGATCACAATTCCCAGCACAAGGAGCAAGAAGTGCCAGCTCTGCCCTTACACGCTCCTGTCCTGGCGGAGCGGCAGAAGGCCAGTGTGGGGAGAAGGGTGAGGGTGGAGAAGCCACCGGGGCTAGCGGGTCTCAGAGGCTGGAGAAAGGAACCTGGAAGCTATTCTGGCCGCTGGGACCACTGGAGGGAGGAACCAGAACTTTGGGCAAGACCGCTGGGTTCCCTGGATGTGGAATAAGAGGCAGAAGCAGCTGAGCTGGTGGGCTGGGCCCTGAGGGTGCCCAGCCCTGCCCCC
>NW_006293088.1:9274031-9284684 GCF_000327345.1 Myotis davidii | reverse complement strand
TTCAAGCATCCCCACTGCACCTGCGTCAAGGTCCTCCCCAGGGCCAGGGTGAGGTGGCTCCTGGGTTTAGTAAGCACCAGGGCAGATGCCGGTCAGCACCCAGGTGATGGGGAACCACAGGGGCCGGGAGGGTGGGGGCAGTAGGGCCTGGGCACAGAATCAGAAACCCAGGAGCCCCCTCCCCCGTTCCCCCTTCCCCTCTCCCATCAGGTCTGGAGGGACGGCCAAGCCTTACAGCCACTCTAGGCTGAGAGGCAGGTGACCCCAAGGCCAGGGCGTCTTCCTGCCCCAAGGCCCCACCTGGTCTCTGGTCCCCTGGCTGGTGGACACCTGGCTCCTTCTGAGCTCAGGCCCTGGTGTAGCACTCCTGCTGGCCATAGAGCACCAACAGGTACTAGGCCGGGGCTCAGGGCGCTCCGCCCCCCTGGAGCTGCCAGTCTATGGGCAACACACAGCAAACCCACAGGCCAAGAAGTAAACCAGGTACCAGCGGGCACCGCAGGGCCAAGCGAGGGGGAGCCTCGGGGAGCTGCTTGGGCGAGGTGTCCGGGAAGGCCCCTCTGAGGAGCGACTGAGGAGGAGGAAGTGGCCAGGTGATGATCACAGTTCCCAGCACAAGGAGCAAGAAGTGCCAGCTCTGCCCTTACACGCTCCTGTCCTGGCGGAGCGGCAGAAGGCCAGTGTGGGGAGAAGGGTGAGGGTGGAGAAGCCACCGGGGCTAGCGGGTCTCAGAGGCTGGAGAAAGGAACCTGGAAGCTATTCTGGCCGCTGGGACCACTGGAGGGAGGAACCAGAACTTTGGGCAAGACCGCTGGCTGCCCAGGCTTCCCCCCCCTGAGGGTGCCCAGACCCCTGCCCCCTTTCTCCCCTCAGGATGGCACCCCCACACACACTTCCGCCCTTCCTGGGAGATGGCCCAGCCTTATCTCCGGCTCTGTTATCAGAGTTCCTGGCACGTGGTCCCTGCCCACTCTTTGGGGAGGTGGCTGCCTCCCTGGTCCCCGTGTCCAGCCCTGGCCGGAAGCCTGCCTCGCCTCTGCAGAGGAGGCGGAAGAACAGGTGGCCTTGTGCCCGGCTTATCTCGGCTCCCGTCCTCGAGCCCCCGGGGGCGGAAGTGGGGGTGGTGCTCAGATCCTGGCCCTGCTCAGCCCAGAGGGATAAGCAAATTTAGGGTGCCGGCCACAGCACAGGAGGCCGGAGCCCCTAAGCCCGGTCCTCTTCTTACTGCCACCCCCACCCAGAAGCCAGCAGGATCCCCGGGAGCTGCAGGCCCCCAGCCCCAAGGCCAGGAGGAACCGAGGGCCTTTCTCAAGAGGCGGCGGGCCTGCCTGGGTCGGCTCTAGCCCTGTCCCCTGGGCTCAAGGGACACACTGAGCCAGACTGGTCCCACCTAGGCATTCCAGCACACAGAGGGCCTCAGCGACACCCTCCATCCTGGGCGTTCACTCCTGCCCCCTCTGCCTTACTCTGCTGCCCACCTCTCTCCTGGCCACAGCCAGTCCGCCTGCGCCTGCCCCTCAGCCTCGAGGACACCAGCCGGCCCTGGGCCCCACCCCCTCCAGGCCCTCGCTTCTGTTCACCTTTCTCACAGGAGCCTCTCCTCCTGCTGCCTCAGCCACACTGTGCCCACCTGTGCCCACACCTGGGCAGAAGGCCCCACTTCCTCGATTCTAGTAAACCGTGCCCACCGCTCACTACTGCCCAGCCCAGCGCCCTCTCTCCTCCGTCGTCCCACATGCTTGGCGCTGGGAGCTCACTCTGTCCCAGAGCCCATGCCCCCCGCCAGCCGGCCTCTGGTCTCAGGGACTGTCCTCACCCAACACATGTGCAGCACCTGCCCCTGCACCGCCCCCACGGCAGGTACACCCGGCTGCTCACAAGGACACATCGGGCACTTCTGACCATTGCCCCCCGCCCTCCCGGGTGCCTAGGAGAGGGGTACCACCATTAGCTGACTACCCAGGCCTTGCCCACTGCCCCACGGGGCAAGAAGGCAGCCTGGGAACAGGGCATGGGCTGGGCAGGGAGGCGGGGCAGTTCTCTGCACTGAGATTGGGTTATTAGGGATGTACCAATCTGGAGAGCCCTTCCCATGTGACACGGGTGGGGACGCGCAAAGGTTGGATGCAGAAGGTGCCCCTGACCCCGATGCCAACCTGGTGCAGCCCCAACAGCCCACCTCCCTGGCCCAGCAACTCTTGCTCCCTCACCCACATGTCCCTGAGCACCTGGGTGCCGGCACGGGTCTTGGCCAGACCCTTGAGCGCCTGCGGGGACAAGTGCCACATCCTGAAAACCTGCATTGTGCGGACTTCTCAGTCATGGCCTGCAGTTTTCAGAGAGCCCACGGGGCATGGCATGGCTTGGTGGTGCCACTTTGGACTGTAGTTCAAAGCAGGCCCGCTAGGTGCCCGAGGACAGAGCTGCCCCATGGCCGGAGGGATGCGGGAAGGGCCTGAGCCACAGACGGGGCAGGACAGGCTGTGGGACTAATGCGCCCTCCTTCCACAGGACAAAGACAATTCTGGTGCCACAGTCCTGCACCTGGCTGCCCGCTTCGGCCACCCCGAGGTGGTGGACTGGCTGCTGCGTCACGGCGGTGGGGACCCCACCGCAGCCACAGACACGGGCGCCCTGCCCATCCACTACGCCGCCGCCAAAGGAGACTTCCCCTCCCTGAGGCTTCTCATCGGGCACCACCCTGAGTAAGGACGCCCCTCCGGGGTCTCGGGGTGGGGCCGCCAGGGCTTGGGGTGCTTGAACTTTGCCATCCCCTCCGGCATCTGGGGAGTGGCCGCGCCTGGGGCCAGAGGGCCAGGCCAGAGGCGGCTCCTGCCCAGCCAAGATGTCTCCCCTCCTGGCAGGCTCACTGCCACTTGCCCCAGGCCCTGCAAGCCCGGGGCACCCAGCCCAAGGTCCCTTGCTCCCCGGGTGCTCCCAGCCTACAGGGTGCTCCCTCCTGCCCCAGCCTCATTGGCTGCTGTGCTCATTTGCAAGGCTGTTGTAAATGGGAGTTGAGAGGGTGGGGCGGGTAAGAGCATCTCCTAAACCCCCAGTCAGGAAGGTGATGGAGGAGGAGCCGTGGCACTTACCCAGAGGTGGAGGGAGAGGGCTGCCCGCCCAGACTCCACCCCCCAACCCCACAGCCCCCTGGACAGGCGTCCACAGGGCAGCTGGTCATTTCCTGTGACCCCTCAGCCCATTCCCGATACTGAGGTGCTGGGCTCCCACACCCCAGGGGCCTCTGCTGAGCGGTTGGGCTGTGGGCTGGGGCTCCCTGGGGCCGGGTGGGGCAGGTGGGAGAATGGGGCTCAATGCACAACAGGGGAGTCGGGGCGGTCCCAGGGAGGAAGGGAGCCAGGTCTTCGGCTCAACTGGGTAAGACAGGATCCCTGAGGGAAAGCCACCCAGACACGGTCTGAGGGGGGCACCAGTGGCCCTGGGCCCTGACGGGTGGGGTAACCTCTGTCAGTCCAAGTGGGCGCTTAGGACACAAGCGGCCTCGGAGGACCCAGCCACCAGGTGAGAGGGTCCTCCCCTGGCTCACTCCTGAGGCACCTGCAGGGCCGCCGGCCACCAGGGAGCCGGCAGGGGCGCTGCCCATGGCCTTGGGCAGGGTGGCCGCAGCGGCAGCCTCAGGCCCGGGCACATTGGCGTGGTTGTGGGCAGCCCTCAGACCTGGCCGGGTGCAGGGACCTGGCCGAGCAGGAGGTTCCCTGGTCTGGTCAGTGGGGGACCAGCAGGTGTGCCCTCGGACCAGGGGCCACGTGGGCACGGGTCTGCACCACCGTCGCGTGAACTCTGCTTCTGGACAAGCTGGGGTTTGGGTCAAGTCGAAGGCAGTGGGACTTAGAGCAGGAAGCTCCAGAGACTCATGGGAACGGCTCCCAGCCTGGCACCGTCAGCACCCGGAGGAGGGGGCTGGGAGCAGCCCCGAGACATGGCCCACCGAGGCGACTCCGATGCTTCTGTCCCCTCCCCTCGAGGAACAAAGAGGACACAGAGGTCCTGCGAGGGGAGGGACGGCCATGGCCACCTGCCTGCACCCACCAGCCTCCTCCTCACACATAACGGGCCCCAAAGCCAGGCTGGCGGTGATGCCAACCGAGCCCAGCAGGGAACTGGGAGGGCCCTGCCCGCCCCTGGAAATGTTGAGGAGGACCTTGGGGGAGGGACCCCAGGCTAAGCCCCTCCTCACCAGGGGCCTGGGGAAGGCTCTGGCTGTGCCTGGGGACAGCCTGGGGGCTGAGGGCCTTGGGGACACGACCCTCCCAGGCTCTGCAGGTGTGGCTGGGATTGGGGTGCCGGCTCAGGCCAGGCGTACTGGACAGATGCGCTGCCAGACCCCAGGCCACGTAAACCTCGGAGAGGTGACAGAGGGCTCGGCTGCCGCGAGCAGCATGTGCCCTGGCTGATAAGGAGGTGCTTTTGTGTGGTCCCCAGACAGGGCGCAGGCAGGAGGGGTGGCTGGGAATTGGGTGGGGCACTGCCAGGAGAGGGTGTAGACCAGTGCCCACCCAGCTGCCTGTGGGGATGGAGACCCCTGCTCCCCCAGCCTGGGGAGCCCGGGCAGGGAGCTGGGGGCGGGGGCAGAGGCTGGGACAGCTCTAGGCTGCAGGGCACAATCAGGGGCCCAGGCAGCCGGCTGGAGGCTGCAGCGCCGCCCACCCGTGAGCCTGGCTGCTGTGGCGCCTGTGAATTATTCACAAGGGCTCAGCTCTCCCTGCGGGGGAGGGAGGACGACTCCAGCCCTACCGCAGAGAAACCCGATCCCACCCAGCGAGCTGCGGTGGCCTTGGGCCTTGGCAGTGACAAGCTTCGAAGGAGCAGGAGGGCTGGACGGTGTCCGGGGAGGGCCCAGCCAGTGCCAGGCTGCATTAGGGGGCATCAGAAAGGGCTTGCGACCCCAGGAACACCCTGCACCCCCACCCCACCCCTCCTCCAGTCTATCCCAGTCCATTGGTCAAATTCTCCCAGAGGCCAAGGAATGGCCCCAGCAACCTTGGGGTCTGCTGTCCTGGGGACCCTCCCTCTGAGCCCTCTGCAGAAAGAGGGTCCCTGAGCTGGAGGCATAGAGGCTGACAGGAGCTGTCTGGTCGTCCCTCCTGGCCAGGAGCATGAGTGGCTGGTGGTGGGGGACCAGTGGGGACAGACTGGGAAGTGGGGGGAGCAGGGCTCTCAGGGCGCCTGACCACCTGCCGGGAGGGTCCTGGGGCCCAGGAGCCACCATGCTCATCCTGAAGCTGGAGGGAGGCTGGGCTCAGCCAGGGCCCCCTGCCCCCACCTGAACTTCAAGGCTGGGAGCTTGGGGGTGGGCTCTGGGCCCAGGTCAGAGATAGGAAGTGCCCTGGCCAGGAGCCAGGAGAGGCTAGTGTCTCCCAGAAGCTGGCACCTAGCACCAGTCTGAGCCTTACAACCACGCCAGGCAGTGGCCCTGTAATCACCCGTTTTACAGATGGGCTCACTCCACGCTGTGCTAGGCGAGATTCTAAGTGCCAGGGACACTTCGCTGAACCAGACAGATGTGCCTGCCTCGCAGAGTGACAAGTACAGAAAGGACATCTCATGGCCAGCTGCCTGCGGAGGTCCCCTGGCTCACTGTGTGGCCTTGGCCACCCCTCTCGGTTCTGTCTCCCACTCCCTCCGGGCCTTTCAGGTTTGCTGGGGATCCCCGGCTGCTTCCACAGCCCCGCTGGAGGGGTTCAGGCAGCCCCCCATCTTGAGCAGGGAGCCGAGCTGCTCACCCCTCAAGGACCCCAGGGACTGTCTCGCTCTCCCTTCGAAGGCTAGAGGCTCTGCCCAGGCCTGGGTCTGCCCCTCCCTGCTGGGCCGCTGTTTCCGCCACAGGCAGTGAGGGTTCGTTTATTCTGTTACCACCGCCCCCCCCCTGTGCCAGGTCTACCCTGGGAGTTTGCTGAGGTCCCTCGGCAGCAGGGCCTGGGCTGGCACATCCACGTTGGGGGCCCTGACCCAGCTGGAGGCTCTGAGAAAGGGGAGACCTGGTGAAATAGGGGGACCCCTCTCAGTGGGAACAGCCTCCATCCCCATCAGCAACGCCCGGTCCAAGCCGTCAGATCTGGAGCCTGGCAGCTCTCCCTGCCCTGGCCCTGCCCTCTTCCTGCCCAGCTCCGCACACCTTTGGGGACCTGTCAGTCTCCCCATCACTGACAGAGAAGCCACTTCCTTACACGGCCCAGTAACCCTCACTCCGGCCCACCCTCCCCTCCAGCTGCTCTCCCATCGCCTGCTCTGCTCCAACAGGCCAGCACCCTGTGGCCTTCGCCCTGGCTGTTCCCTCCACTCAGAACTCTTCCCCACAGAGCCCCTCCCTCCTCAGGCCTCTGCTCCTCTCCCTCTCAGGACGGCCTTGAGCTCCTTCAAACTGTAATGCGGGAAATGAGGCGGGAGGACGGGGAGGGAGTGCGTGTCATGGGGCGCATTACAGTTTGGCCTGGCATTGCATCTGTGCACCCCTGTGCACCCCTGTCTGCCTCCTGACCAACGAGAGCAGACCTCGCCTTCGCATCCTGGGAGCCAGCGCCTGGCACTAGTACGTTGTTAACTGGATACGGAGTCCGGAATCCAGCCTTTGTCCGGCTCTCAGCACGCGAAGGTCAAGCGCCTAGTCCATGCACAGACCCTGAGTGGGCAGAGGTGGGGGGGATGCAGACTCCAGGTCCAAGCTGGAGAGATACGGGCCTCGGGGCCAGGCCGCCTCGAGCCTGGGAAGTAGATGACCTCACCAGGGAGAGAGGGCACTCAGAAAGGAGGCCCTGGGGCACCCCGACATTGGGAGGTGGTGAGGCAGGCAGAGGCTGAGGGCCCAGCACAGGCAGGTGTTGGGGGAAGGGGCACCGTTAGGCAGTGGTCACGTCAGGTGAGGACGGGAACACCTCCAGGGCTGGTAGCATGGCCCAGCGGGTGGGCGAGGGATGGCGGGTCACCCTCCCCCCAGGAAACACAAGGTTGCAAAGCTTCCTCTTCTGTTCTCTGGGAAGCGGCATGGAGAGGCCAGACAGTTATCACGCCCACTTGCCATATGTGGAAACTGAGGCTCAGAGGGTAAAGAACTCCCGGGCCCTGTGCAGCGAGCTGCAGAGTCGGGGGTGAGCAGAGGCCAGGGCAAAGGGCCGGGCTGGGAGGGGGGATTCCCTCCCCACCCCACCCCCCCGGTGGTCCCTGAGGCCAGAACTGGTAGGGCTGGATCAGGGTGTCCCCTGAGACCCCGCCCCGCCCCTCTAGGCAGTGACTCCTGCTTGGTGAGGCCTGGATGCCCCCAGCCAGCAGTGCACTACCCCCCCCCGCCCCCCGGGACACAGGGAGGAGGGCACCAAGCGGTGCTGAGGGCTCTGAGTGTCTCCGGGTTGGATGCCGCCTCCACCTCACCATGGCTGTGAGAAGCCATCGCACAAGAGGCCGGACCCTGGCACAGCCTGGAGGGCTCAGCCAGGTCCTCCCGCACCCAGGTCCCTCTCTGCCTCTCTCTCACTGCGTGATCTTAGCCTCACTTTCCCCGTCTGTCAAAGGGGGCAATGCTAACACCTACCTCCTAAGGCCACTTTACAAGGACAAGATGAGAGAATGTGTATCATGCTCGTCTCCGTGCCTGGAACAGAGAACTCATTCAATAAATGGGACTGCTACCACTATTATCAATGATGATCATTGCTGCCCATTATAAATCCATCTCTCCATCTCAATTCATCCTTCATCTCTTTATGCTCTTGCAGATTTTTATAGCATGAGGAGACCCACCCTTCCGGCCTCCGGGCTGAGGTAGAAGAGGGTAGGAAGGCTGGGACCCCCTTGGCCACCTGGCCCAGCAGCGAACCTGCCCTGTGTCCTGGGGTCTCCCCGCTGGAGCTGTGCCTCCAGCGTGGGGACCCTGAGCACAGAGGCTGGAGTACTAACAGTGACGGTGTCGAGTCGAGCATTTACTGAGCACGTACTATGCACCCGGGACTCCGGCTGAGAGCGCCAGCCAGTGGCCAGGCAGGAGGCTGAGGGCATGATTGTCCCCTCCTGCCGGGGTCCTGCTCCGTGCCAGCTTCTCAGGCCGGCTGGGCACGCCTGGGTCATGGATACCTGCCAAGGGGGGTTGCTGGGAGGGCAGGGCTCCTGGCAGGTCTGGCGCCCCAGCTGTGTATGTGCCTCAGGCATCTCCAGAGAGAGTCCTGTGGGCCCTGGGTGGGGGCCCCTTCCAGCCTCCCATCCCCAGGACCCCAGCACTCACTGTGCCTTGGTTACGGGGTGAATAATTCAGGCCACTGAGTGTCGGTCGTGAAATATTAAACAGGCTCTTACTGACGCACCAGCATGTGAATGGGTGTGTGGGGGCGACGCTGGCACTGGGGCGTGGAGGCCAGTGGCCTCGGGCCAGTGTGTGGCTGAGGTGAGACACGGGTCTCTGGCGCCGTGTGTGCTGTGTCGGCTCGTGGGCACCACTCTACCCCTGACGCTGTGGGGTGACAGAGGGCAGCCAGGCATGGCCCCTGCTCCTCCCCAGATGTGTGAAGTGCTGGCCCAGCATCAGCCCCAGCCAGTGGCAGCTGTGTGTCTAGGGCAGACAGCCCACACCAGGAGGAAGGAGCGCCCTGGGGTCAGGGGTCAGGGAAGTGGACAGAGGCCAGGGTTTAGGGACAGGGAGAAAGGCATCAGCTGGGTGTCGGTGGGGGGAGTGAGAGGGAGGGGCCAAGACATGTTGGCAGTGACAAGAGGGGGAGTGAGCGGGCAGATGGAAGAGGAGTGGGTGGCCTGGTGCCTGTGTGAATGGACAGAGGGGCTGGGATTGGACGAGGGAGGGAGGGCGTGGATGGAGGGGTGTAGCATGGGTTTGATGAAGTGAGTGGATAGATGGGTGGATTCGCAGGAAGAACCGCACTTCCTGGGGCACAGCCCCTGCCCTGAGCTGAGAATCACTGGGGCTGTTGGTGGGCAGCTCGTGGGTCTGGGCCTAGATCAGTGATGGCGAACCTATGACACGCGAACTCATTTTTTTGGTTGATTTTTCTTTGTTAAACGGCATTTAAATATATAAAATAAATATCAAAAATATAAGTCTTTGTTTTACTATGGTTCCAAATATCAAAAAATTTCTATATGTGACACGGCACCAGAGTTAAGTTAGGGTTTTTCAAAACGCTGGCACGCCGAGCTCAAAAGGATCGCCGTCACTGGCCTAGATTGTGGTTCCACCTAGTGCCCAACTCCGGTAACTGCATCCTGGGCTGCCCAGGACCCACGGTGACGTCAGGAAAAGTGAGGATCAGCCAGCGGCCCTGCCGGCTCCCCTGTTCCCAGCGGCACCCCAGCTTGTGGGGCGAGTTCCCTGTCCCCCAGTAAGGACCCTCTGGGGGAGCTGAGGGGCAGTGACAGGTGCAGGCGAGGGGATGCCCTCTCTCCACTCCCTGTGTGCCTACTGTGTGCCAGGTGCCGCATGGCACAGACAGGTGTGCACTCACTCACACCCACGTACGGCTGTGCGGCCTCAGGCCTGTCACAGCCTCTGAGCCCCAGCTGCCCCTCTGCCGATGGGAATGCATCGGACCGCAGGGCGTTCAGTGGGGGCCTGCCTGCTGACCTCATAGCACAGCCACGGGGAGTGCTCAGGGGACGGGGGCCATCCAGAGGGTTGCCAGGCTAACCACCAGGATATCCAAACGAATTTTCATTTCAGATGATCAACAAACGACGTTTTAGACAATATTTTGGATACACTTATAATTTTTATTTTTAAATATTTTTTATTGATTTCAGAGAGGGAGAGTGATAGGAACATCAATGATGTGAGAGAATCATCAATTGGCTGCCTCCTGCATGCCCCCTCCTGGGATCGAGCCCACAACCAGGCATGTGCCCTGACCAGGAATTGAACCTGGGACCCTTCACTCCCTAGGCTCTATCCACTGAGCCAAACCAGCCAGGGAGATATATATATATAAACTTTTTAAATGATTTGTTGTTTATCTGATATTCCCATACTTAACTGGGCATTCTGTGTTTTCCTGGCAACCCTACCTTTCTGTTCTCTGGGAACTCAACTTTCTGAGGGAGACAGAGGCCAAACCAGTTATGTCCAACTAGGCAAGACAGGTGTCCCCAGAGTGGGCCAGGGCAGTATGGGCACAGGGGTGAGAAAGGCCTGCCCTGCCTGGGAGAATCAAGGCAGGCCTCAGGGAGGAGGGATTTGCCCTGAGTCGTAAAGAGCAAGGAGGAGGGAAGGACATTCTGTAGGAGGGTGCAGGCAGCAGGTGTGGGGCTTACAGGGACAGAGGGTCCGTGTGGCTGAAAGGGCGGGAGAGGCCAGGTCAGGCCTTGGTAAGGGGCGGGCTATTCACCGAGGGCAGGGCCGGGCTCAGGCCCAGGTGTATTATAGGAAGGAAGGGCGGGGGGAGGAGGGGCAAGCCAGAGGGGCCCTGAGGGGGGGCTGGCAGAGGTCTGAGTCCAGAGGGAGCCAGGAACAGCGCGACCCACCCTGCCAGCCCTCCAGGGTCCCCGGAAGGGACGGGGGCTTTGGAAGGCCTCGCAGGGGCGGGTGCTGACAGCCTCGGTGGGTGCTTCCTGTTCGCAGGGGAGTGAATGCCCAAACCAAGAACGGTGCCACGCCCCTGTACCTGGCGTGCCAGGAGGGCCACCTGGAGGTGACGCAGTACC
>NW_006293088.1:9268314-9273811 GCF_000327345.1 Myotis davidii | reverse complement strand
CGCGGGGGATACACGCCCGCCGACCTCTCAGACTACAATGGCCACAGCCACTGCACCCGCTACCTGCGCACCGTGGAGAACCTGGTACGCCTGGCCGGGGTGGGGGTGGGGGAGGAGTTAGCTCACCCCTAACCCCCCCCTCGCGCCCCCACAGGTAGGGTTTGTTCACCCTTTTAGCACCGAGGAAGCTGGAGTGCAAGCACGCGGGATACACGCCCGCCGACCTCTCAGACTACAATGGCCACAGCCACTGCACCCGCTACCTGCGCACCGTGGAGAACCTGGTACGCCTGGCCGGGGTGGGGGTGGGGGAGGAGTTAGCTCACCCCTAACCCCCCCCTCGCGCCCCCACAGGTAGGGTTTGTTCACCCTTTTAGCACCGAGGAAGCTGGAGTGCAAGCACGCGAGGCCCCTTGCCTGGATCACACGGGGAGTAAGGGTCCCAGGCCACTTCCCCACATGACTTCTCAGCCGGGTCCACTGGTCATGGAGGAGGGGGCTGCGGGTGGAGGCAAAAAGGTCAAGAGAAGGAGGACCAGGGTCGCCCTGACAGGGGCGAAGGTTGGGAGAAGTCACAGGGCACGGACGAATGGCACAGTTGGGTTCCTTCAGCGGCCACCGCCCGCATGGATCGCTCATTTCCTTCTCGCCACCGTCCCCTGAGGTAGGGGTGTCAGTGTGCCCATTTCAGGGTAAACTGAGTCTCCGGGAGGCCCAAGCTCACACAGTACCAAATGGTGGAGCCCGGTGGCCGGGCCTAGAGCCACCTCTTGACCGCTCCACCGCATGTTCACTCAGTGAGCTGCTTTCGAGCTAGAAACCTGTGCTGGTCTTTTTAAATTCCCTTAGTCTGGTTACAGGGCCGAGAAGTGACCCACCGGGGCCTGAGCGCAGTGCGGCGGCCTCTGCGTCAGCCGGTGCAATGCCCGCTTTGGGACTTGAGGGAGGAAAGGGGGGAGGCCTCCCAGGTGCCATCACAAGGGCACTGACCAGCTCCCAGGGCAGCCTGGCACGGGAGGGGCTGCGGAGAGAAGGAGGTAGCCCCCGACCTGTGAGCACATGGGGCCACCCCGTCCTGGGGACGCGGGAGCACAGCAAGGCGCAGGGTCAGAGGTGACCCGGACCTGAGGAGGAATCTCCCCCGAAAGGGCCCCGCAGAGGGGAGCAGGTCAGCAGGCGGTGCTCCCTGTGCCAGGCACCTGAGCAGGGAAACACTGCGGCCTTTGGGCGCCAGAGGTGAATTCCCTCCGCTGAGAGTCTGGGTGGCAGAGCCCCACGTCGGCTCCGTGAGCACCGGGACCACTCCTCGCACCTGCCGCCGGCAGGCGCCTGCCCGGAGCTTCAGGCTGTAACCTCAGCCGGTCTCCGTGGGAAATGAATACTAACAGCTGATGCGTGTGGCACTTACTGGCCACCGGGCCCTGGCACTTCACTCACCTTTAAGTCATTTTCACAACCTAACGGGGCCAGCAGCACCGTTTCCCCATTTCCAGAGGAAGGAACGGCTAAAGGAGAGATAAGTGACTTGCCCAAAGCCAGCAGCTAGTGAGTGGAGGAGGCGACATTTGAAGGCCGCAGAGCCCGTGTCCCAAACCTGTTATCTGTGGGGCCAGGCCTGGCTCTCCCAGTGCCCACTGCTGTCAGCCACGGAAAGGGCATCTTCAGCTGCCCCGCTCAGGTCCTGTGGTTCCCCTTGGCTCCTGGGTAGGCAGCAGGGATGCCCCCTGAAGTGTGTGGGTGTGGGGCCGGGCCCCTCACTCAGGTGGGCCCAGTGAAGGAGGTGGCAGATCCCAGCCGCAGAGGATGCTGGCCCAGAAAAGGCCAACAGGCCCCAGAGCCCCTCATGACAGGCCAATGAGCGCGGCTGCAGAGCCGTTACCTGGCGCCGGCCTGCCTCCGCTCCCGGGGGGCCTGTGACACTTCTCAGGCAGGCGGGCCTGGGGCAGGGAGGCGCAGGCCTGGGCAGAAGCAGCGAGGGAGCGAGCAGGCTTGCGGGCAGCAGAGCAGCATGGGCAACGTAAGCAGGGCCCCCAGCCCAGCCCACACCCATGCCAGGAGGGGCAGGCCTGGGGCGGGGGTGGACAGTGGTGGGGGGTGGCTGGCTGGGTAGCCTCAGCTCCAGATGCCCAGGTAGCTCAGCTGGGCCACCCATGCCCCTCTCTTTCCCCGAGAGCCCTGCCTGGAGACAGGGACTGGTCGGGCCAAGACAGACAGGGCTTGCTGGCCGGGTAATGGGGGATCAGTCCTCCCTGCAAGCTGGGGGGCCTTGCACCCCTCCCCTGCCCCCAGCTGCTGCCAGCACTCTCACCAGCTGCAGAGCCTGGCCCTCCCCAAAGATGCACTGAAGCCCAGGCCCTCTGCCCATCGATGAGGAAGAAGGCTGCTGCCCTGTGGCTCGCCCCTGGGGGTGCACCCAGGGCCCCCCTCCCCTCAGCCTCTCAACCTTCCTGAGCAGGGAGGGGCCAGGAGTAGGAGTTTCCAGGAGCCCAGGTCCGGCTGCTGGGGGCGGGGCTTGAATCTTAGCCCAGAAAGGGCAGCCGCTTAGCCACGGTCACCCAGGGAGGGCTCTGAGCGGGGCCCTGCCCCAGAGCTCGCTGGCCTGGGGGCTGGCTGTGCTCACGGCCTCCGCTCCTCCGCTCAGAGCTTGGAGCACCGCGTGCTGTCGCGGGACCCGTCCGCCGAGCTCGAGACCAAGCAGCCCGACTCGGGCATGTCCTCGCCCAACACCACCGTGTCCGTCCAGCCACTGAACTTCGACCTCAGCTCGCCCACCAGCACCCTCTCCAACTACGACTCCTGCTCATCCAGCCAGTCCAGTATCAAGGGCCGGCGCCTCCCGCACGGTGAGTGGACTGATGGGAAGAGGGAGGAGGGGGAGCAGCCCTGGGCCACCTCTGCCCACAGCTGATACTGGAGGCTGCCCAGGCCACCAGGAGAGGATGCTGGTTCTGGTGAAAGATAGACACTCGTGTTTGTGTCTCCCCATCACAACATACATGTATATCCACACATTTGCACATGCACCTCGCACACGATATACTATCCTTACACATGCACACACTGTCCCCAGAACTTACACACTCAAGAGTGCACACTTGTGCCCTAGCTGGTTTGGCTCAGTGGCTAGAGCATCAGCCTTCGGACTGAAGGGCCGCCCGGGTTCGATTTTGGTCAAGGCCACGGGTTGCGGGCTTGCGGGCTTGGTCCCCAGTGGGGGGCATACAGGAGGCAGCTGATCAAAGACTCCCTCATCATTGATGTTTCCCTCTCTCTCCCTCTCCCTTCCTCTCTGAAATCAATAAAACATATTTTTTTAAATATATTTTATTGATTTTTTACAGAGAGGAAGGGAGAGAGATAGTTAGAAACATCGATGAGAGAGAAACATCCATCAGCTGCCTCCTGCACATCTCCTACTGGGGATATGCCCGCAACCAAGGTACATGCCCTTGACCGGAATCGAACCCGGGACCCTTCAGTCCGCAGGCTGACACTCTATCCACTGAGCCAAGCCGGTCTCGGCAAAACATATTTTTTTAAAACAGTGCACACTTGTACGTGTGTGCACACAATATACAGATATGAATGCACAACCACCTATTGAGCTGCACAGATATATACACACACCTACACTACACACAGGCACACAACTCTCCATTCTGTACCCTAACTGTGCTCACACACACCCCATGTCCACAGACTAACACAGCACATTCATAAATACCAAGCCTGTGTACTGACGCACCATCACACAACATGCACAGACACACAGAAGCCAGACCTGCACGCACACACGCTGACCAGGCCCCGAGCACGGGTCCCTCCACTTGACATGCCTGCTTCATGCCACCACGTGGTGGCTGCAGAGATGGCGGGCACCCTGAAAAGACTGGGTGTGGCATCCATGTTCCTGCCACCTGCCCGGCCGGATCTGCCTGGAAGGCAGCCCTACCCCCTCCAGGTGGCTCAGCCCAGGGGCACACCTGGAGCCCAAAGCCCCTGGGGCTCCCACCCCAAACCCGGGTGAGGTCGTGAGATGTGGTCTTTCCCCGACAGGTGCAGGCCTGCGGGAGGGCAGGGCCAGGGCCAGGGCGGGGCCACGCTGGGCGGCAACCCACTTGGCAAGTTGCTTATTGACAGTCGAGGGTCTCAGTCCTGCGCACAGCCTATCTGCCAGCTCGCAAGCCCAGCATTCCCCCTCCCCGCCTCCCCCTGCCAGGGCTTCCGAGAGCCAGAGCCGCAGAGATACAGAGCTACGTGGACATGCTGAGCCCGGAGCTGAGCCTGGCCCAGGGCAAGATGGAGAAAACCACACCGCCGCCGGCACCCAGCTTCCCGCCACCACCCCCGCCCCCAGACTCCCAGCTGCCCCCTCTCCCACTGGGCTACCCGGCCCCCAAGCCCCCCGCAGGGCTGCAGGCAGCTGACATCTACATGCAGACCAAGAGCAAGCTCCGCCATGTGGAGACCACGGGCTTCCGGAAGGAGGTAGTGAGCCTTCGCCCACCGCCTGCCTCTCAGCGTCCGGGCTGGTGGGGGTCATGGAGGCCAAGGACTGCCGGGCTCCTGGGCACCCGACAGGAGTCCCTGGGCCAGTGGCCTGTTCAAGAGTCCATATTCCTGGCAGCCCCGCGGGGGCTCAGGGCTGGGCACTGGGGAGAGGGAGATGGGTAAGACCAAGCCGCCGCCCTCTGCAGAGCTGGGGGGCAGAGAAGGGGCTAGAAATACACCCAGGCAGTGGGGCCCCTCGGGGGCTGGGTCCCGCCACCTCTCGCACAGAATGGCAGGATAGTCACGGAGTGGCATTCGGTCGGGGCTGAGGGAGGACTCAAGCACAGGCCCACCCGTTGGGGCTGGAGGTCCTGCAGGGAGGTGAGGTGAGTGAGGTGGCAGGCCAGGCCGGAGATGAGTCCTGGGGAGAAGGGGAGGAGTCCGTGTGGGCGTGTTGAGAGCCAGGTGCTGGGGAAGGCAGGGCCTCTGGG
Source organism: Myotis davidii (assembly GCF_000327345.1). NCBI lineage: Eukaryota > Metazoa > Chordata > Mammalia > Chiroptera > Vespertilionidae > Myotis > Myotis davidii. The sequence goes on along the minus strand of NW_006293088.1, from coordinate 9,268,829 downwards.
GTCCTGGCTGAGGCTCGGGAGTGGGGCTGGGGGTCAGAGGGCTAGGCTGCAGCTAGAGTCCGAGGCAGGGAGGCCCAGAGGGGCCCAGCCTACAGGCCCAGGGGACCCAGCACAGCTGCTCTGAGAGCAGGTGCAGGGGCGGCCTGAGCCCCCAGGTGGTGGAGTGTGGGGTGGAGGCCCCGACCTTGCAGTTAGTTCCCTCTCAAGCCCCAGGCAGGCCACTCCAGGGCGAGCTAAGTAACCAGTTCGCACAGGTGACCCAGTCACAAGGCCACTGGCGGGGAGCGGAGGCAGGGCCTGCACAGTGACTGCACCGCCCCTCTCGTGCCACCTCAGACCAAGCCCCAGTCGGTTCCCCTTTCATCCCCAGAAGATGCGGGCCCAGGACTTTCCTGACCGGGCTCGTGGGCCCTGCCCAAAGCCACAGGGCAGGTGCTGGCCTCTGCCCCCTCCCCTCCCTGAGCCAGAGCGCCCGGACCTCATCCGTTCCCCCTCCCGGCGTGTGCGTGCCAGGC
>NW_006293088.1:9267763-9268078 GCF_000327345.1 Myotis davidii | reverse complement strand
TCGGCCTTCGGCCCCGCTGCCTCTCGTCCTCTCAGAGCAGGGCTTAGTGGGGGGCAGCTGCGACGGGGCGGGCGCTAGCTGTCACCCGAGCCGCCTCGCGGCCCCTGAAACCCGAGGCTGGGGCGAGGGTGTCGGTGTCGCTTACGCGGATGGCGATGGTTTCCAGATGCGGCCTGGAAGGGCGGGGGCGTGACCCCGAACCCAGGGGGCTACGTGGGGGAGGGGCTCAGTGTCCGCAGGGAGGCCGGGGTATTCGGTTTCGGAGGATGGAGGGGAGGACGCAGGGATGAGGATGGAGCGGAGGGGGGGGCACGG
>NW_006293088.1:9264300-9266760 GCF_000327345.1 Myotis davidii | reverse complement strand
GGCTGGGTGAGGTTAACGGGCCTCCGGCCCCACATGCAGTTTCTAAGAGTGGTCCCTAAGAAAAATAGGAGAGCATAAGAAATACCTAATGATTCTCAGTTTATCTAAAAACATTAGAGTTCTTCAAATAAATCTTCCTGCAGCCCCTCCCCTCGGGGAAGGCTCTGCCGCGCCGGCCTGGGCTGTGTGACCTGGGGCAAGTCTCCGTCCCTCTCTGGGCCTGCCTCCCATCGGGTGGGGAGGCCGCAGGGTCTGGTGGCGGCTGCCTCCGGTGAGCCGGAGCTAGAGGGGAGCTCTGACAAGTAGAACTGACTTTAAGGAGGCAGGGCTGCGGTCCCCCTCCTCCCCCCACTCGGTCCTGAGTCTGTCTCTCCTAGCCCCCTTCTCGGGGTCTCCCAAGCGAGCTCCAGCCCTGAGCTCTTCCCAGGGCAGCACAGACTCTTCCCAGCCTGCGAGGCCTGGCTATGGGGACAAGGCTAGTGACCCCGCATGCCGGTCCCCGCTGGTGACTCTTGGGCATCCTTTTGTAAGAGCTAGACGATGGCACTCTGTTCTGTAGTGGGGGGCAGTCCCCTGCTCACCGGGCTGCTGGGAGGCCGGAGGCGGGCCCAGCCCAGCCACGGGACCATCAGGGCGCCCCCCAAAGCTTCCTCTCCCTGACTAGGATGCAAGGGCACAGGAGGGTCCCTTGTATTGCCTGGGATTCCTAGCCCCAGCCCCTGCAGACGCCAGCTCAAGGTCAGTTCCCCATCTGCAGCCTGGAGCAGGCCCGCGGCTAGACAAGAGGGTAGACCTACCCCAGCCCAGTGCCAGGACAGAGGCCCTGCTAGGGGACCAGGGCTGGGGCCCCGGCAAAGCTGGCCACTGAGCAGAACACCCTTGTGGACCCAGGGCAGCCCCAGCCAGGGTCCGATGGGCTTCAAAGCTCTCCTCCCCTCACCCCTCCTCTGCACATCTCCCTTCCCAGCTCCTGCCCACCCCTCTCCCCCTCTCGCTGTCCCTGCTCTCCCAGCCTCACCCCAGCCCCTCCCTCTTCTAACTCCACTGTCACTTCTCTCCTCTCGGCTCTAGAAGTGAGAGTCCTGAGGCACAGGAAGAGTGAGTAGCTGCGTTCATGCTCCCGCTGAGGCGCTGAGGCCGGGGTTGGGGGACAAAGCAAACGCTCAGGGAAAGCGAGGCCCCAGGGATGAGGGACTTGGGGAACGGGCAGAGCCAGGGGCCGGTGGCTGGCGAGGGTCCTCTGCCCCCCGACCTGTCCCCTTCCCCTCACCACACCCACATATACAAATTCTTGGCCTGGCTGATGGGGCTGGCCCCATACCTTCCCCTTTTTCCTCCTGCCCGCACTGTGCTCTGGGACTCACCACCGAGGGCGGCCAGGAGCTGCTGGCCTGTCCCCCTCACCCAGCCCAGACCCCATCCTTGGGCTCTGAAGTCAGCCCTCCCCACACCCAGTCACCTCCGCTGGCCTCCCGGAACATGCAAACTCCCGCTGGGCATTTGCATGCTCCCCGCCTGGCCCCCCTTCCGGCGGGGCGGCAGGCTCTGTGTCCTCAGGAAGGGCTCCGCTGTCCCGGTCCCCAGAGCTGAGAGCTGAGAAGCGCTTTGCCATACGTGTGCTCCGGGCTTGCACCCAGTGTGTCTGCACGCGACTGTCTGTGGGTTTGGGGCGGGGCTGGCTGGGCTGTGGTATCCAGGGTTCCTAGTCCGAATGGCCAGAGAGGCTCAGGCGACTCAGTCCAAGGGTCACTGGGCTCTGCTGATGCAGAGAGGGCCGGAGGCAGACTCCACCCTGGCCAGTGGAGCCAGGGAACCGGGGGACAAAGGTCGGGGGGCTGGTCCCAGGTAGTGTTTGGGAGCTAAGCAGTCAATGCCCGGGTGGAGACGTTCACTCAAGTCCCCAGAGCCAGCCCACGAGCCATCATGGACTCCCAGGGGCCTCCAGGTGGGGGCCCCACGCCCCAGCGTGAGTAGGGCTGGGAGACGGGTGGGGGTGCAGGACTTCCAGCGAAGGATCCGGCTCTGGGGTCCCCGAGAGCCAAGCCACCCGCCAGGCTTGGGATCTGGAATGCTGCCCTCTGGGCCCGAGGGGAGGCTCCGGTCGATCGCCTCCTGACTTGGGGAGGGGACAGCGGAAGGGCAGGTTCCCACCGGCCCCCACCCCACCCCTTGCCAGCGCCTCCTCTCCTGCCTCCCCCAGGCACCAAGTCTTTCAACATGATGACCCCGACCGGTGACAACGCGGAGCTGCTGGCTGAGATCAAGGCTGGCAAGAGCCTGAAGCCCACGCCTCAGAGCAAGGGTCTGACCACCGTGTTCTCCGGCAGCGGGCAGCTGGCTTCCCAGGTAGGTCCGTGGTCCGAAGGGGCCCCGCACCCGGCTCCCCGCGCCCCTGCCCGTGCTCAGCCCCGCCACTTCTCTCCATAGCCTGACGCGCAGCTGCCGCCAGTGCCAGCAGCA
>NW_006293088.1:9262242-9264227 GCF_000327345.1 Myotis davidii | reverse complement strand
GCCGCCCGCCACCCCCGCGCCAGGGGTGCAGCTGGACGTGGAAGCGCTCATCCCCACGCACGATGAGCAGGGCCGGCCCATCCCCGAGTGGAAGCGCCAGGTGATGGTCCGCAAGATGCAGCTGAAGATGCAAGAGGAGGAGGAGCAGAGGCGGAAGGTGGGCCGGGTGGGGCTTCCCAGAGGGCCCTGGGGTGTGCACCTGGGCCCACAGCCCCTCCTCCCAGCACCCCAGCCTGCCGGGCCCTGCAGCCTCAGGCAACTCCCATTACCTTTGGGGCCAGGCAGCCTGGGACCTTGTAAACATGCTCTTCTGGTTCAGGGGCTCTGGCGGGGCTGAAATTCTGCAACAGCCTCAGGGGAGGCGGACCGTGCTGTCCAGAGCCCACACTCTGAATAGCCCGGAGGCTCTCGGTCATAGACTGTCCTGGGCTCTTTCCTTGCATTTCCACCTTCCAGCCTCATCCAGCCTCAGTCTCCTCATCTGTCAGATGGGTTGATCATCACTGGCTGGCAGGATGTTTGGCCATCGACACATTTAACATGGTCCCTGGGCGTCGTCTATGTGCCACACATATTGTAGTCTCTTGGGATTCATGGACTATATCAAGGTCTGCTCTTGAGGGGGCTGCAGGAGTGGGGCAGAGGGGTCAACCAGCAAGCAAGCACAGCACCTCAGTGGAGTGAAGAGTGCCCCCACATAACTGGGCTGGCGCAATATGGGCATCGCTGTGGTGGAGCAGGCAGAGGGCTGGGGCAGCCCCAAGCCCCCCATCCTGTTTGGGCTGGGGGCGGGGGTGGGAAGGAGACAGTGAGGTTTAAGGTGGATTTGGAGATGAGAAAGTGGTGGACGGGAAGCGTGGGGCAAAGAGCAAGCAGGCAGGAGGGGGAGGGCTGGGAGTCCGTGGGTGTGGCTCCGTGACTGTATATGGAAGGAAAGGGCTAGAGCTGGGGTTGTGGGGGGTAGTCTTGAGAAAATGGACCTTCTCCCCGAGCAGTGTGTAGTCTGGAGGGGGTAAGGCTGGGAAGGGGCATCATTGGATTTGTATGTGGGGACTGTGGTGGGTCAGGATGAATGGGAGGGCAGTCCTCCACCCTCCACCATCCAGGCTGGAAAAGCCTGGCATTAGAATTGCAGCCTAGCGGTGAAGAAAGGCGAGGAAAAAATGTAAGAACAGCTTGGCAAGCCCAGCTCTACAAACTGTATTATTACTAACGGGAGGTGAGGGGGTGGGAATAGGAGTGGACACCACAGCTCCAGCCTCTTTTATAAAAATATGTATTTTTTTTATTGATTTCAGAAAGGAAGGGAGAGGGAGAGAGAGAAACGTCAATGATGAGAATCATTGATGGGCTGCCTCCTGGACACCCCCCAGCCCAGCCACGCAGGGCAGGGACCATCAGGGGATGGAGCCCGCAACCCAGGCCTGTGCCCTTGACTATTATCGAACCCGGACCTTTCAGTCGGCGGGCTGATGCTCTGTCCACTGAGCCAAACCAGCTAGAGCAGTGATGGCGAACCTATGACATGCGTGTCAGAGGTGACACGCGAACTCATTTTTTTGGTTGATTTTTCTTTGTTAAATGGCATTTAAATATATAAAATAAATATCAAAAATATAAGTCTTTGTTTTACTATGGTTGCAAATATCAAAAAATTTCTATTTGTGACACGGCACCAGAGTTAAGTTAGGGTTTTTCAAAATGCTGACACGCGGAGCTCAAAAGGTTCGCCATCACTGAGCTAGGGCCAGTCTCCTTTAAGAGCCTGTGGTTGGGACTAAAACACCGACATGGTGGACAGAGAGGGCTTGGGCCACAGGATGAGAAGGGGTCATCAGTGTGGGGCGAGGAGAGGCCTCTGGGATCTGGCCTCCAAGTCGCAGAGCTTGGATGAGGTGGGAGGGCCGCCTTGCGTCGCAGCTTCAATGCCTTTTGCATGTTCTTCGGTGGTGTAATGAGCAACCAAGCCAGGCACGGAGCCATCT
>NW_006293088.1:9261755-9262070 GCF_000327345.1 Myotis davidii | reverse complement strand
GAGACAGGCAAAGGGCGCCCCCCGGCGGCCGCTGCGGGAGCTGGGCCAGAGGGAGACCCGCCTCCCTCCCCTCTCTTGTCTTCCCCGCCTTAGCTGACAGCCGCCAGCTCGTGCTGCTACCCCCGCGAGGGCTGGAGGTACTCCCGCGAGTACAACGGCATCCTCGGGCCCTTCGGCGAGCTCATGACCGAGGCCGACATCCTCCGCATCGAACAGCAAATCGAGAACCTGCAGGTGCTGCACAAGGCGCAGAAGCTGGAGGCGCGCCTGAAGCAGCTGGAGCTGGAGCTGGAGCAGCTGCTGCCCATCTCTGCC
>NW_006293088.1:9260748-9261188 GCF_000327345.1 Myotis davidii | reverse complement strand
CCTGCCGCCCCTGGGGGGCGGCGCGCCCCCGCGCTACGACAGCCTCACCCTGGACCTCTTCATGCTCGGCTACTTCCAGCTGCTGGAGATGGGCCTGAGCCGCGAGGAGCGCAAGTTCCGCCACCTGCTGTGCTACGAGATGTTCGACCGGCTGGGCAGCCACCCGTGGGAGCTCATCCGCCGCTTCCACCGCGTGGTGCTGGAGGAGGTGGAGGCTGGCCGGCGGGGCTGGAGCGACGGCTTTGGGGATCTCAGGCAACAGTTCTTTGGAGACGGCCCGGACGCTCAGCGGCCTTGGGAGGAAGAGGCCGAGAAGGAGCAGGAAGAGAAGAAAGAAGAGGAGGAGAAACAGGTGGAGGAGAAGGACGAGGAGGAGGACGAGGACGAGAAGGCGGGGGAGAGGGAGCAGGCCCAAGAAGCTGCTTCAGCTCAGACGGACT
>NW_006293088.1:9258045-9260656 GCF_000327345.1 Myotis davidii | reverse complement strand
TGGACCCTCCTAGCTCCGAAGCCCCCGCTGAAGACCCCCTGGAGCTGTTTACTGAGATGGGCGAGTTCAGCAACGAGGACATCTGCCGGTACATCGACCGCAGCTTCTCCTTCTGGAAGGAGAAGGAGGCGGAGCTTTTTGACATCTGAGCCGCAGAATTCAGGATTTCCCCTCACACACCTTAGCCTGGACCTGGATGTCTGCCTGGATGCCTGGATGATGCGCTCCGGAGTCAGAAGCGAACCAAGAACCCTGGAGGGTAGCCTTGGAAAACCCAGGACCAGGCTGCCTGGCCACTGAGGTCGCATCATGGCCGGCTGTGGGGAGTTGGCCGGATAGGCCAGGCATGGCACAGGGCAAACCAGGAGTGCCCTCTGGCCGTGCAGCCTTGCCTGGCTCCGTGTGGAGCCAGGTGGGAGGAGCAGCCCCTCCGAGCTAGGGACTGTGGGTCCCCCTTGGGGCTGTGTGGCTCCTCTCTGGATTTCACTGGGGTTCACAGCTACTTCTTTGGTTAAGGTCGGGGATCCAGGTGTGCAGTGTTCCGTGTGACGTGTTCTCTGTAAGGTGCGAGTAATAAAACCCTTCGCTCTGAGCTGCCTGTGTTGGATGCCCCCCACTCTCGGTTGTAGAGTTCATGTCTACTCCATTTGGGAAGGGCCTTCACGGCGGAACCAGGGCCCAGCCTGAGCCTCTCAGAGCTGGCAGGGTCTGCAGGGCCCAGGTATGGGCCTGCCTGAAGATCGTGGGTCACAGGCCTGGGGCCATCTGTCTACCCGCCTGTATGGGGACTCTCATTCCCTGCTCTCACCGCCTGCACTCAGCTCTGACCCTTCTGGCGCCGCCTCTAGGACACAGGCCTGTTAGAGGGGGAGGGAGGGGCCTCCTGACCCTTGCAAGGGGCGTGTGGCCAGGCTCCTCCATCCATTTGCCCGGGAGAAAGGTATCAAAGGGTCTCTTCCTGTACCTCCGTTTGTGTCCTGTTGTCCCTAACTCCTGCAGGTCCCCCCAGTTGGGGATGCACCCCCTCTTGCCCGTACCTCCCAGCCCGTGGTACCCTGAAGCTTTGTGTGTGTTTCAGGAGGAGGAAGAGGAGGCCCGGCTGGCCAGCATGCCTGCCTGGAGGCGGGACCTTCTTCGGAAGAAGCTAGAAGAGGAGAGGTGAGCTGGGGTCTGGCAGGGTGTCTGGATCATGTCCCTGAAGTGGTGGCACCAACTAATGCTGTCTCTTTTTCCTTCTAGGGAGCAGAAGCGGTGAGTGAGGGGCTGGTCCCAACCTGCCTCCCCTCCTTTGCCCCTTCATCTAGTCCCATCTTGAGCTCATCCCCTTGTCACTTGGCCCCGTAGCGCAGCCTCTCCTAGTAATGCCACCAGCCCCCCACTCCCCACCAACTAGACCCGGTCCCCAGAGTCTAGCTCTTATGCTGTAATGACTACATCCCCAATTACCCAGCCCTTCTCCCTCATTAACCTAGTCTTTCTGCTCAGTTAAAAAAAAAAAAAAGATATAGGTGAACTTAATTTTCATAGTATGTTTTAAATAGATTTGTATTGATTTCAGAGAGGAAGGGAGAGAGAGAGAGAAACATCAATGATGAGAGAGAGAATCATTGATCGACTGCCTCCTGCACACCCCCCACTGGGGGTCTAGCCCACAGCCCAGGCCTGTGCCCTGAGGGGGAATCAAACGGTGACCTCCTGGTTCATAGGTGGATGCCCAACCACCGAGCCACACCAGCTGGGCTATAGTATATTTTATATAACTCGATATATCAAAATTCAATTATATACTTCAATATATAATCAATATAAAATTATTACTGAGATGTCCTGCACGCTTAAATCTAAGCCTTTGCGATGCCATGAGCACCTCAAGCCTAACATTTCAAACCCTCAACAGCCCCATTTGCTCAGTGGCTGCCTTAGCAGTGCAGACCTAGCCGCCACACTTTTGTGTTGTGTGGGGTTTTTTCTGGAAAACAAAAAGTGCTTTGTTTTTCTAAATTTATCTTTATTGTTGAAAGTATTACAGATGTCCCCCATATTCCCCCATTGCCCCACATTTTAATAATTTGTCCATAATTACCCAGCCCCTGCCTCCCAATAGTGTGGTCCCTCTGCTCCCCAGAGTCCATCCTCAAGCCCCAGTCACTCAGGTCCTCGCCCCAATAATCTCATTCCCGCCCCCATAACCACCCTCCTCACCCTCAGCCTCACTGTGATCAGCACCTGTTCCAGTGAACCCCAGCCAGCAAAAACCCAGCCACGGCCTCCTGCTCACCCAGCTCCTAGGAGCGCTCCAGCAATCCCCTCTGCCTGCCTCCTAACCCAGCCCCCGGCTCCAGTCCCCTAGCACCTCTGCCCCTAGAAGCCACTGCCCACCCTCCCGCTCATCAGTCCCTCTGCCCTCAGGGGCGCAGCACTGGCCCCCCTCACCCTGGCGGTGGTTCTGTGTCTAGAAAAGAGGAGGAGCGACAGAAGCAGGAGGAGCTGCAGCGGGAAAGGGAGCAGTCGGAGAAGCTGCGGACGCTGGGCTACGACGAGACCAAGCTGGCGCCCTGGCAACGACAGATCATCCTGAAGAAGGGGGACATCGCTAAGTACTAGACGCTGC
>NW_006293088.1:9257706-9257941 GCF_000327345.1 Myotis davidii | reverse complement strand
TGCCGCCCTGACCTAGATCTGCGCCCGGCCCCGGGGCCGCATTTCCCATCCCCGCGAGGGTTTCCTCTCAGTCATTTGTTTACCAGAAAAGATAAAAACTGCCCGTCGAGACGGAGTTGTCGCTCCCATGACCTCCGCGCGCCTCCCCGGCCAGGCCCCAGCACCTCGCCCCCTTCACTGCAGTGGTGGGGTGCCTGGAGGACCAGGGTCCCCGAACCCCCGCTGCCTGCTGCCT
>NW_006293088.1:9253943-9254453 GCF_000327345.1 Myotis davidii | reverse complement strand
CCACCCGCCACAGCCACCCAGAAAAAGTGCCCAAGTTGTTGACGCAAAAGATGCTGCTTATTTGCATGGCTATTTACATATATTTGCATGTTCGTTGAATGTCAACGAGTGCAGAGCTCTTCCCAGCCCCGTGGGTGGTGACTTTGTTTTCCTGCGGGACCCGTACCGGCTGCAGCCCCCTCCCCCGCACCCCGGTCCTCTCCTTGAAACAAATGAAGTCATGCCCAACACCATTGGATTGAGGATGCCGTCTAGTTTCCAAATAATTATCATGAGAGGAAAAGTATCTGGTTGGGGAAGTACAAAGACAGTCATTCAATGGAACCCCTCCATCTAAATAGCAAAAAGAATCTCAGTTTGTCTCCAAGTTGCTGAGGCAGGATTTATCAGTTATTCTGATATGATCTGGCAAACAACCTTTTCATTCAGCTGAGGAATTCCTAATTCTGTCTTGACAGTCATCATATTATAGTGGCAATGCTAATATTTAATATTTGTTGATTTTTTTTT
>NW_006293088.1:9252353-9253414 GCF_000327345.1 Myotis davidii | reverse complement strand
GCGGCGGTGGCGGCGGCGGGCCTGGGGACAGACCAGAGAGACCCTGGGAATGCGGTCTGCGGCCAGGGCCTGGGAGGTCCTCCCGGTTAGTTAGGGAACGGGAAGTGGGCAACGGCGCCCCAGGAAACCACAGCTTTCACCTGGGACTTGGGCGAATGGGGTGAAGTCTCTTACCCAGAGCTCTGCTGCGCAGCTGGTCCCAGGACCATGGCACCTCCGCGCCAGGCGTTTCCTGGGTCTGGGGGCAGCCAGGGGTCCAGCTGTGGCCTCCCAACTGGCCGGGGCAGACTTTCTCACTGCCGCTGGGTGGCACCAGAAGGAGGTGGGCACTCTCAGGGGGCAAGAGGCAGGTGGTCTGGAAGCCAAGAGAGGCCCCAGGTCAGCCCTGCTTACCTAGCAGGCCGCTCTGCTGGAGCCTGGCCGGCAAGCACCCCCAGGGCCGCCCCGGGCGGGCCATGTCCTCTCACCGGCCCCACGGGAGAGCCGTGTCCTCTGCTGGTGTCCCCAGCCCCTGCCCTTGCCATGGTGGCATCATCCCCCTGAACGGTTAGCTCCTGTCAACCTGAGGACCTCTCCTGAGGGCCACCGCCCGAGGACAGGCCCGTGCTGCCCTCACTCCCTGATAACTTGGCACACGTGTTTGTTAGGTCTCCTCCATGCCAGCCACGCCCTGGGCACCGGGGGTTCTGATAAGGCCCGACCTCTGAGCTCCAGAGGCTGAGGCCCCGGCACTTGCTCACCCTCACCCAGAACGTGACTGGGATTCTCACCGGCAGGGTGGTCAGGGCCTCCATCCCGGCTCCATCTGCTGAGAGACAAGAGAGCTTAACCAGCAACCAGGCAGGGCTCCTCGACCTGGATGCTGGTCCAGCTTTGCTTGGGTTCCTCTACCAGTGGTTCTCAACCTTCTGGCCCTTTAAATACAGTTCCCCATGTTGTGACCCAGCCATAAAATTATTTTCGTTGCTACTTCAAAACTGTAATGTTGCTACTGTTAAGAATCGTCATGTAAATATCTGATATGCAGGATGGTCTTAGGTGACCCCTGTGAAAGGGTCGTT
>NW_006293088.1:9250445-9252046 GCF_000327345.1 Myotis davidii | reverse complement strand
CGTGAAAGGGTCTGTCGACCGCCAAAGGGGTCACGACCCACAGGTTGAGAACCATTGCTCTACAGACACACACACACACACACACACACACACACACACACACACCAGCACTCCCCCAGCTCCCCTCTGCATCAGGCCGAGCGGGCTCTGGCTACCTGTCCTGACCCCAGGCTCATAGGAGTGTGTGCATGTATGCATGCATGTATGCATGCATGTGTGGCATGCACATGTGTGTATGCACATGTGTGTGCATATGTACGTGTGTGGGTATGCATGTGTATGTGCAAATGTGCATGCACTTACCAGGAACCATGGGCTTGCAGGGCTGGCAGCGGCGGTATGTGTAGGTTAGGGTGGCACCAAGCACAAATGGAACCACCAGGCCTGCCAGGAGCACCTGGACCCAGAACACTGAGGGAGCAGTTGGTGGGTGTTGGGTGGTAACCACCCCCAGGCTCCCCGCGGCCCTTCCCAGCTCTCCTGCTGGATCCCCAGCATGCCACCTACTCTGCCTCCAGCCGCAGGCAGCCGCGCAGGCCTCAGGGCAGCTCCAGAGGGTGCTCCTGTGGAGTGGGGGCGGGGCAGGGAGTGAGGACCCACCCGGCGGGCTGTCCAGGCTGCCTGACCTCTCCATCCCTTCCAGGCCTCTTCCCGGGAGCCTCGCTCCACCCAAGAATGTTCCCGAAGGGCAGCTGAAACGCCCGTGTCCCCCGTAACTATATCAACCACCAGGATTTATCGAGCTGCTTCTGGCCTGATTGAGGGCCACTCGAAGGCCAGCTCCATAGGACCAGGACCGCCTGTTGTGCTCCCTGGTGTACCCCAGCACCTGGAAGGGGGTCTGCAGATGGGAGGTGCTCTGGGGGGACCACTAACGCCCCCAGGTTCAGTTGGGGACACCACACATCGGAGTGAAGTCGCTTGCCCAACAGCCTCCAGGGAACCAGGGGCGGGTCCTGAGTCTCAGCCCAAGCTTTGAAACCACCAATGCCCCTCTCTGTAGGCGCCAAATCCTCTTCCTCACGCACAGCTGCGAGGACCACCGCAGGGCCCGTATTCGCCTGGCACAGGTGAATCCACGTCTCCCTTTACATGTCTGCCTAGAGGGGGCCCACCCACCACAGGGCCAAGGCCCCTACTCCCTGCCCCTGGCCCCGCTCTGCTCCCCGCTCCCCTCCCCGGCCCAGGGCAGCCAGGAAGTTACGTGGGGCAGGACACACAGCTGTTGCCATGTTCATAGAAGTCAGGCAGGCAGGCGCCACATTCAGTGTCTCTGCTGGAACCTGCAGACCAAGAGACGGGGAGGGTCAAGGTGGGAGAGAGGGAGGCGGAGTGGGGGGGGTCAAGATGGGAGAGAGGGAGGCGGAGTGGGGGGGTCAAGATGGGAGAGAGGGAGGGTTGGGGGGCAGGAGGGAGGAGGGTAAGAAATCAACCGAAGCACTTGTATGCATGCATATAAGCATAATCAATGGACATAAGACACTGGGGGGTAGGGGAGGCCAGGGAATTGTCAAGGGCGGAAGAAAAAAAAAAGGACACATGTGTAATACCCTTTGTAATATTTTAAGCAACAAAACAATAAAAAAAAATGGTGGCGGAAT
>NW_006293088.1:9249010-9250273 GCF_000327345.1 Myotis davidii | reverse complement strand
GGATCAAGATGAGAGAGAGGGAAGTGGTGGGGGGATCAAGATGGGAGAGAGGGAGGCGGTGGGGGGATCAAGATGGGAGGAGGGAGGCGGGGGTCAATAGCCCGTGTTGGGGGGACTCACAGGGCACCCGCGTGTGGCGGTGCAGGGCCCCGCAGTCCAGGCACGGGTGGCAGAGGAAGGGCGCGCCGCCGATGCAGTGTGGGACCAAGCACTCCACAAACCAGCCTGGTGGGCAGCCGCACCTGGTGTCGGCCACTGCCGAGCAGTTCTCCAGGGCCACCTGGGAGGCTGGGGGCGCAGGGAGAGGGGGGAGCAGAGGCCGTTAGGGGCAGATCCCCGGAAGAACAGAGACAGGATAAACCAGAGACAGGGCCACCCCAGGGGAGAGGGAAGCGCACACCCCACAGACCAGGCCTGAGGTGTGCAGACAGGATGGCGGCCTGGAGGGAAGGGCACCCTGAGGCAGGGTCAGGAGAGCGGCCTGAGGGCGGTGGCCCAAACCAGCCACTTCCTGCAGAAGGAAGCGGGCACAGTCTGTCCTCAGGGCCCCACCGGACACCAGCAGCTCCTCACCCTGCTCGTCGCAGGCCTGGCAGCGGGCGCAGCTGGTCTCATGGTGGTGCTCCCGGGCCAGGAAGGTGCCCTGGGCGCACGGGACGCAGGTGGCGTTGCCACAGGGCTCTGTGCAGCGGGCCACTAGGTATTGCCCTGTGGGGCCCAGGCTGGGGTCAGAGTCAGAGGGGCTCCCGCCTCCCTCCCTCCCTCCCTGTGCTCCCCATTTTTCTCCCAGCCTCCCCCCAACCCGCCACCCCAACCCGGATCACCTGCCGGGCAGCCCCTGCAGCAGAGTGGATCCGTCCTCTTCCGAGAGTCGGGGGCACAGTCACACCTGGAGCTGGGGGTGCCGCCCCGGCCCTGGGCGCCCAGCAGGAGCAGGAGGGCCTGGGAGATAGGGGCTGCTGGCTCCCGCGTGAGCATGGCTTCCCCACGCGGGGCCTCTCCCTGCCCAGTCTCCCAGCGTCAGAGGCCCCCGGGATGTTGCCCTCAGGGCAGCCCACTTCTCAGGTTCTTGGGCAGAAGGGGTGCCCAGGGGGTGGGGATGAGACAGGGAGACAGGCCCGACTGGGCAAGAGGAGGGCTCCCCCAGCCCCTCACAGGGCCCCTCCAGCAGGAAACAGGCAGCCCCACCCCCGCCCGAGGGACCCCGCTGTCTCCCTCCCTCCGGGGCCTCCAGACCTCAGGGACCCTGGCCGGGCACTTCCT
>NW_006293088.1:9247697-9248916 GCF_000327345.1 Myotis davidii | reverse complement strand
ACCCAGCTGCAGGGCCCGCCCCCTGCCACCCGTGAGCCTGCCTGCCTCCATGGTGGGGGTCGGGGAACAACCCAGGGGCCCTGGAAGTGGAGCCCTGACCTGGGGGGGCCTCACGGGGGTGGCAGGGGGCGGGCAGCAAGGTGCACAGAGCACAGGGCTGCCCTGGTGCCCAGCCTGGCTTCCAGCCTCAGCCCTGAGACCACCACTCCGGGGTGAAGTAACTTCCTCCACGGGGTTTCAGAGCCAAGCCCCTGCAGATGCTGTAAGGTGTGGGTGCAGGGGCCCCTCCTCTAGAGAGGAGCCCCAGAGAGACTCCTGGTGAGCCCAGGACAGGTCACCCACCCCGGCATAAGCTCACGGGGCAGCCCAGGCAGGCACCACGAGGGGCTCTAATGGTGGACCTCATGGCTGTGTAGGGGACGGGTTGGTTTTGGGGTGTTGGGCTGGTGGCCTCTGCCCCCTAATTCACTGCTGCCCCCCGCGGTCTCTCCCCCAGTGCCCCACCACGGATGGGGGGACAAGAGCTCAGTCCCCGAGTCCTGAAAGGGGTGGGTTCCGAAAGCAGAGGCCTGCCAGTGGCGTATGTACAAGTCTTTATAAAAGAATCAAAGCTCAATAAATATGCAACTTTACAGCGAGCCCAGCGGGCCTGGGGGCGAGGGCAAGCGACTGTCCCATCTGGGGCCAGAGGAGGGTGGAGGTGGGTGGCCCTGGAGCCCAGCGCAGTGGAAGCTGGTGACTCCAGGGAACAGCGGACGAGGAATCCTGCTGGGCAGGCGGGGGGTGGGGGGCGCAGGTTAGTGACGGTGGGGACTGTGGGGGCCATCCTGAGCCTGGGCCTCTGCCGAACCCTCCTCCATCTCCATCCAGTCTGGCCAAGTGCAAATGGCCCGGCGGCGGCAGGGGGCCGGCCCGGCACTCGGCATGTGTGCACACAGGCAGCAGCTGGAGCAGGGCCGCACCCCCCGGAGGCCTGCTGTCTGCTGTCCGTGGTCAGTGGCACCCTTGGGGGCCTCCCTCTGCTCAGACCTCCCTGCAGGGGAGGGGAGGGGAGAGACAGTTCTTCCTTTGCTGACGCCACTCAGAGGGACTCCAGCCACGCTCTCCTCCCCACTACAATTCTGACCTCTGACCCCTCACCACGGCTGGCCGAAGACACCCTCAGCCAAGCTCTGGGCAGGCCTTGGGCTCCCTCTTCCATCCATAGCCCTGGGTGCCA
>NW_006293088.1:9246453-9246839 GCF_000327345.1 Myotis davidii | reverse complement strand
GGTGGTCCTGATGTGCCAATGGCTGTGGCGCCCCTGCCAGCAGCTGCAGGAGGCTGGCCTCAGATTTGGACTTGAGCAGGTGGGGCAGGCGGGGCAGCAGCTGGACAGGGGTGTGGCAGTGGTGGCAGGGAGAGGGCGGGGGTGAAGGGGCCTGTGGTAAATCTAGGGGCTGGGGCGCTGGCTCCACCACAGGGGCTGTGGTCGCAAAGTCTTGCAAGGAGGTGGAGGAGAGGGTGCCGTAGGCGGAGTCCATGGAACAGGAGCGGCCGTCCCCGGGGCCCAGGGCCAGCAGCTCGCTGGTCGGCGTGACGGACGAGGCGGTGGTACTGAGGGACATCTCGTCGGACTGGGAGCTGAAGGGGCCCCCCTCGAACTCGGGAGAGGAC
>NW_006293088.1:9246077-9246403 GCF_000327345.1 Myotis davidii | reverse complement strand
GCCCTGGGCATGTGCGCACACAGGCAGCAGCTGGAGCGGGGCCGCACCCCCCGGAGGCCTGCTGTCTGCTGTCCGTGGTCAGTGGCACCCTTGGGGGCCTCCCTCTGCTCAGACCTCCCTGCAGGGGAGGGGAGGGGAGAGACAGTTCTTCCTTTGCTGACGCCACTCAGAGGGACTCCAGCCACGCTCTCCTCCCCACTACAATTCTGACCTCTGACCCCTCACCACGGCTGGCCGAAGACACCCTCAGCCAAGCTCTGGGCAGGCCTTGGGCTCCCTCTTCCATCCATAGCCCTGGGTGCCACCTGCTCCAGCCATGACTGCGC
>NW_006293088.1:9243949-9245788 GCF_000327345.1 Myotis davidii | reverse complement strand
GGGAGAGTTCAGAGGGGCTGTGGTGGGGGGCCCCCCCTGCCAGCAGCTGCAGGAGGCTGGCCTCAGATTTGGACTTGAGCAGGTAGGGCAGGCGGGGCAGCAGCTGGACAGGGGTGCCTGTGGTAAATCTAGGGGCCGGGGCACTGGCTCCACCATAGGGGCTGGGGTCACAAAGTCTTGCAAGGAGGTGGGGGAGAGGGTGCTGTAGGCAGAGTCCATGGAGCAGGAGCTGCCCTTCCCGGGGCCCAGGGCCAGCAGTTCGCTGGTCAGTGTGATAGATGAGGCGGTGGTACTGGGGGACATCCAATCTGACTGGGAGCTGAAGGGACCACCCTCAAACTCGGGAGAGGAGAGCGTCTCCCTGGGCTCCAGCACCACCATGGCCAGGGTCTCTGTGGAGCCGTCCGAGGCGCTGCGGGCCGGGAAGGGAGTCAGTCCCGGCAAAGGAACCCCGCACAGCCCCGGCTGGGCACAGCACGGGCCCACAGCCTTGGCCCTGCCCGCCTGAGGCTCAGAGATGGCCACCATGGCATAAGCCCAGATCCCCCAGCGCCTGTGCCCACAGCGGACATCAGCATGGCATCCGTCTCCATCATGGGCTCTTTCCCGTGGGACACAGCCTGAGCGCCCTCAGCTCGCTCCAGGCAGCTACTAATGAAGCCGAGCTGGCGTCAGGTTGAAAAGCCTTTGCCAGCCCCGCCCGGACTCTGGTGCTCCCACGGCAGAACCCACACTCGCTCCCTGCTGGGTTCACAGCGTGAAGCCATTCAGAGAAAGGCGTTGGAGCTGGGCCCAGCCTGGGGGTCAGGAGCCCCAGGCTGCAGCGCCTGCCCTGCCCTGCCCGGGCCTGCTGGGGGTCCTGGGCAAGCGTACCAGTGCTGGGAGTCCAGGCTGTTGCTGCTTTTGCGCAGGATGGTGGGGGAGCTGCCGGCGGAAGTGCTACTCTCCCCACCCTCCTCATCCTCCTCGTCTTCCTCCTCGTCCTCCTGCTCATCCTCCTCCTCCTCCTCTAGGCTCTGCAGGTGCTGCTGGCTGCCCGCGTGCTCCTGTGCACGCAGCTGCTGCAACTGGTTCTGCAGGCGGGGGCGGCGTCCACAGGGGCAGGTGGGCTGTGAGCCGCAGCCCCACCAGGCCGCCCGCCTGCCCACCCGCCGCCCGGCATTCTCTCACCTGGGCATTGTAAATGGAGTCCACCCAGCCCCGGCACAGGGCCTGCCCGCTGGCCTGGAACGTGTACGCCCCCACAGCGCTGTGGAACTCGTTCAGGTAGATGAGGAGGAAGGAGCCTGCTCAGGAAGGGCTGGAGTCAGTGTCCGCCAAGACCTCTGCCTGCCCTGCCCATCACAGCCCTGGCCCAGGGGCAGGGGGCGGGCTCCTCACCAGGGTCCCGCAGCTCCCGGCACACGAGCTTGTCCACCAGCAGTGGTGGCCTGATGACCTTGGTCCTCTCAGCCTTCTTCACTGCCTTGGTCACCAAGAGCAGGTCCGTGAAGAGGAAGCAGTACACATCCATCTGGGGGGCAGGGGGGCAGGAGAGGGCTCCAGCACCACTATGGCCAGGGTCCCTGTGGAGCCCTCTGAGGCACAGTGCTGGGAGTCCAGGCTGTTGCTGCTTTTGCGCAGGATGGTGGGGGAGCTGCCGGCGGAAGTGCTACTCTCCCCCCCCTCCTCATCCTCCTCGTCTTCCTCCTCGTCCTCCTGCTCATCCTCCTCCTCCTCCTCTAGGCTCTGCAGGTGCTGCTGGCTGCCCGCGTGCTCCTGTGCACGCAGCTGCTGCAACTGGTTCTGCAGGCGGGGGCGGCGTCCACAGGGGCAGGTGGGCTGTGAGCCGCAGCCCCA
>NW_006293088.1:9242094-9243921 GCF_000327345.1 Myotis davidii | reverse complement strand
AAAGGCATTCTCTCACCTGGGCATTGTAAATGGAGTCCACCCAGCCCCGGCACAGGGCCTGCCCGCTGGCCTGGAACGTGTACGCCCCCACAGCGCTGTGGAACTCGTTCAGGTAGATGAGGAGGAAGGAGCCTGCTCAGGAAGGGCTGGAGTCAGTGTCCGCCAAGACCTCTGCCTGCCCTGCCCATCACAGCCCTGGCCCAGGGGCAGGGGGCGGGCTCCTCACCAGGGTCCCGCAGCTCCCGGCACACGAGCTTGTCCACCAGCAGTGGTGGCCTGATGACCTTGGTCCTCTCAGCCTTCTTCACTGCCTTGGTCACCAAGAGCAGGTCCGTGAAGAGGAAGCAGTACACATCCATCTGGGGGGCAGGGGGAGCAGGAGAGGCCAGGAGTCAGAGCCAGGGTCCTGGGGCCTCAGGCAGGGACCCTCCGCCTGCCCGCTGCAGCGCCCTCTCCTGGGGGCACGCAGACTTGGTCAAACACCTCCCCTGCCCTCACGGACATAAATGTGAGAGCAGAATTAAAAGGAAGAGCAAGCCCTAGCTGGTTTGTCCCAGTGGATACAGCATCGGTTTGTGGACTAAAGGGTCTTGGGTTTGATTCTGGCCAAGAGCACATGCCCAGGTTGTGGGCTTGGTCCCCAGTGGGGGGCCTGCAGGGGCAGCCCATCGGTGATTCTCTTTCATCATTGATGTTTCTATCTCTCTAACCTCTCCTTTCCTCTCTGAAGTCAATAAAAAAAAGGAAGAACAAGACGGTTTTCTTTCATTGAGCTCCAGACTTGTGGCTTACATTAAAACTTGATATTAAAGAGAAAAGGGAGGTAAATTTTATTTTATTTTTAATATATTTGTATTGATTTCAGAGAGGAAGGGAGAGGGAGAGACACATCAGAGAGAAGCATTGCTTGGCTGCCTCCTGCACACCCTCTACTGGGGATGGAGCCTGCATGTGCCCTTGACCAGAGTCGACTCAGAATCCTTCAGTCCACAGGCTGACATTCTAGCCACTGGGAGGCAACTTTAAATCCTGAGTTGCAGGCTCTGGGCTACATGGTGCATGACAGATTACTAGCTCTGTGCAAGCGTCTGTTCCTGGCCTGCTAACGGAGCGTGCCCTTCCCTCCCACCGAAAACCACATGGCATCAAGTGGGCAAGACAGGCACCCACGGGCTGTGGCCATGCTGGATTTGTAAAGCGCACACTGCAGGCAGATGATCACCCCTCATTGACAACAAGGCCACTAGTTCTTGAATCACCGCCCACCTGACGGGGCAGCTGAGAGCCACTGGCTCCACCCAGGAGGTGGCCCGAACCTGCAGGGCAAGCAGGGGCGGCCCCTAAAGTCACCTTGCTGTCCTTCCCCTCCTTCATCCTCAAGCTGCCCTCCAACAGCAGCTGACGCGTCTCCTCGGGGGAGGCACCAGGGATGGGCGCGGTCAGGTCCAGGTGCAGAAATTCCTTCAGGAGCTTGCTACCCTCCACTACGTGAGGGCTGACCTCCCAGCTCAGCGAGGAGTCCCCACGAGAGACTCACTCCAGCACCGCCCTCCTGTCAGTCTGGCCCCTCCTCCCTCCCAGCAAGGTCAGGCTGCCCACCTTGTCCACCTCGTCGTTGCTACCCTCCACCACCTCGTACGTCGATGCGCGGCTCACCACGGCCGCCAGCTGCTGCCGCATGCATGCGTTCACGTGGTGGAAGAACTGCTCCATGGAGCTGATGATGGTGATGACGGCCTCCTTGGCACGCGGCTCGTCCATCTTCCTCAGCACCGACTTGAGCAGCAGCGGGTACTTGGTGAGCCAATGGGGGGGCCTGGAGAGCAT
>NW_006293088.1:9235783-9241879 GCF_000327345.1 Myotis davidii | reverse complement strand
GCCACCAGCCCGCCCCGCCGCCCTCACCGTCACGTAGGCCCGGAAGAGGTCGTTGTCGCGCAGCAGGCTGCGCATGTACTCCATGCAGCCCTCCTCCTCCATGCAGTACCGGATGTAGGGCTTGAAGAGGGAGCCGAACTGGCACAGGGAGAAGCACACCGGTTACTTTACTGGCGCCCCCCGCGGGCTGGGCCCTGCACAAGCTCTCCCTGGCCCTTTCGCGACCACCGGCAGGTGACCAGCCTATCCTCCCCCTTTTCCGTAGGAGTAAACAGCCGCTCGGGGGGCGTGACCCCCTCGGCCAGGGAGCAAGGGCAGACGGCCAGGTGGGGTCCAACCTGGGCGACCGACTGCGCATTCCTTGCCTCTGACCTCTAGGGGTCGGGCGGGGCCCCTACTCCCAGGGAGGTGGGGTGATGAGCAGATGAGATCGGCGCCCCAGCCCTGCTGCCGGGTCACCCCGCCCGGCCCGGCTAGGTCCGTACCATCTTGAAGCCTTTGAGGAGGTCGCCGTGACCCTGTTTTGGGGGTGATGTCATTGGTGGGGTGACACAGCTGCTAGGGTGAATCTGCCCCAGGGGACACCATTTCTTGGGTGACACTGCTCATCATCACATGGTAATACTGTCCCAGGGATGATGGTGGATGCCCGGGGTGGTGTCACTCCTGGTGACAGCCCCCAAGATGACACCCCTCTGCAGCGCTCCATCCCCCCTCTGAAGCCACGCCCCACGCTTCACCTACTCCACTGGTAGGTCTACCCTCTTCAGCCCCGCCCCTTTCTATCTCCACCCCTGCTTAAGCCCCGTCCCATCCCAATCCCCTCCCCCAGGCCCAGCCGTACCTCACACAGTAGCCCTGATTCTTGCAGGTTCAGGAGGCAGCACAGGAACAGCTGTACGGGTACGGGGCGCTGCAGCTTGGGGGGTCCCAGTCCCGACTCCCCACCCAGATTCTTGGGCTCCCCTCTACCCCTCACGCTTCCCGGGAGGCTCTAGGCACCCAGGGGCAGCGAGGGTTCACCTTTTCAGAAAACGCCTAAACCCCATGGCCCGCTGGGGGTCGCCCTGCCCAGGCCCCACCTGGAAGGAAGCTGTCCTCCACTCTTCCCTGGCTCAGCCTCTGAGTCTCAGCTCAGACGGGGCCTTCCTGAACCCCCAAGCTCAGGCCAGGTGCTCCCCACCCCCCAGATCAAAGTCCCTACATACACATGCCCCAGCGCCTACCCACGCTGTCTCCAGGGCTAGGGTGTGGGTTGCTGGGCGCCTGGCCCGCAGCAGGTGTTTGGGAACAGCCGTTGAATGAGCGAATCAAAGCGTGAGACCCGCGTGAATTCAGCTCAACCCACACACCTGCCGGAGGCCCGCCCAGGTGCAGCCCTGCTGCTTCCTTCCCACTTGGTGGCCTGGCAACTGCCCCTTCTGCAAAGGCCCCAACTCTGTGACGGCGAGCCTATGACACGCGTGTCAGAGGTGACACGTGAACTCATTTTTTTGGTTAATTTTTCTTTGTTAAATGGCATTTAAATATATAAAATAAATATCAAAAATATCAATCTTTGTTTTACTGTGGTTGCAAATATCAAAAAATTTCTATATGTGACACGGCACCAGAGTTAAGTTAGGGTTTTTCAAAATGCTCACATGCCGAGCTCAGAAGGTTCACCTTCACTGCCCTAACTCTTCTGGGGGAGAGGGGCACCCAAAGGGAGCAGATGGGGTGGCTCTGGGCCCCACTCACGTTCGTGATCACCCGCAGTTTCTTAATGTAGGAGGCCTCTGTGTGCAGGAGCTCCCACACCGCCTCCTGCTGGTGACACTGCCTCCGGGTCAGCTTCTGTGGGGAAGGAGGGGTCAGCCAGGAGCCGGGTGCAGGACAGCCAGGGACAGGGGAGGAGAGCAACCTTGCATGTAACCTCCTTTTCCTGGTAGAGACTCAGGGGTCCCCCAAGTTCTGGGTCCTCCTCTACCAATAGGACATCTAAACCGCACACTGTAATTGCACTTTGCCTCAGTTTCCCCAAAGTGGGTTAATGATGACAACAGCTTCACAGGGCTGTCCTGGGCACGTCCTGTCACTGGGTGCTCAGAAGGGCCCCACGAAGTGGGGGGATCACGTTGTCCTTTCCCCGGAAGAGGGAGGAGGCGGCTGTGGGTGGCACCCACCTCATGCCCATCCATGAGGTCCCGCCAGCTGTCCTCCAGCCACAGGCAGGCACCGTCCTCATCCTCTTCCTCATCCCCCTCCTCCTCCCACGAGTCATGGTCGAAGCGAAGCCTCCGGGGCAGCCGGGGCAGCCCAAAGAGGCCGTAGGCGTGCAGCTTGCCCTCCAGCTGCTCCATCTTGTCCACCTCCTGGAAGGAGACCACCGTCAGGGTCAGAGGTCAGGGGTCAGGGCCAGCCGCAGCCCGGCCCCAGGGCCCACGGGACCACATACCCGGCCGAAGACGCTGGCACTGGGGCCCGAGCTGAAGAAGCCGCTGAAGCGACTGGCGGCGCGGTTCTTCCAGCTGTCATTGCCACCGCTGCCGCTGGGCAGCGAGCAGCTGGAGGGCGCGGGGGGCTCCTGCCCAGGGATGCTCGCCTCCCCCAGGAACTCGGACATGTTCTTGCGGCGGCGGCCAGGGGCCTGGCCAGGGAGGGGGGTCAAGGCCAGCCCTGCCCTAGTCCCCACAGCCCCGCCCCCTGGGGGTTTCCTGGACTTGGGCCAGGCTGTGACGAGGGAGGGTCTCTGCAGGACGTGTGGGTCCCGGAGTGCCACGGCTCCCAGGACTCACACGCGCCCTGGGGCCTGGAAGATCCAGACACAGATGCACCTGGGCCACTCCCAGCCTCCCAGCCACAGCGCAGAGCAGGCGGGGAGAGAGCAGTTACAAACACAGTGCACTTAAGAGCACAGCTCCAAGGGGATCCATCTCACACACACACACACAAACACACACACACACACAAATTAAGATTTGACAGTTGAAATTTGCATTCCAAAAGCTCACGGAATTCTATGGAAGTAGAAATTGTTAACTGTTCTACACACACACACACACACACACACACACTCTCGCTGGGCACAAGCAGACTCTCGGAGACAGACCTACCACCTTAGATCCGAAAAGGGCCCCCTGTTCCCAGAGCCAGCCCCGTTTTCCAGGAGGGGAGGTTAAAGCCCCAGGAGGGAGCAATGAGGGCCCAGCTGACCTCCCCAGGGCCCGTCCCCAGCCTCCTCCTCACCAGGATGTCCAGGCTCTCCCGGCGGCTCTGGGGGTCCGTGCGCTCCAGGCCCGGGGGCCCAGCTCCGGCTGGCCGCAGGATGGGCAGACTCAGGGACTTGGAGTCCTTCACTCCCTGCTCCACCTTCCCCTCGTCCCCCGGCTTGGCTGGGGCAGCATTAGGGGGCAAGGAGAGGTCCTCAACACCCAGGTCTGGTGGGAGAGGGGGCTCGGGTCCTCTCTCCCCGAGGATCCAAACCAAGGCCGAGCTGCCCTCCCCGAGGCCCCGCCCTGCACCGCCCAGCAGACACCTGTATGGTAATGAGCCTGCGCAGGGCCATTGCCAATGGGAACCTGAGCCTGGGAGAAGCGCTCATCTCCAGGAGGCCCAGCCGGGCGCCCCCACTCTCCACCCAGCCAGCTGCTCACCTTTGACCCGCAGGTAGTGTCCCCCGAACCTGTAGGCCTCGAAGGTGAGGGACAGGGGAGTGTTGGACTGGTCCAGGTAGATGTCCACTTTGCCCAGCGCGATGCCCTTCCTTTCAAATATGGGCAGCAGCACCTCCCTGCCCCAGACGGGAGCTGTGTCTGTTAGGGGGCAGTCACACCCCCCGCCCGACCCAGGGCCCCAGCTCCACCCGCCTTCCCAGTGGAAAAAGGAGCACCCACGGGGTCACACACAAGCACACGGACACACAGGTGCATGTGCACACCCACACACACCAGAGGTGTGTCCTGCACGTCAGGGCAGACACTGTCCCAGACCCTTCCACACCCAGGGACTGGGCCACGCCCACAGGGGGGACTGCTCACACGGGTGCACAGGCCTGTCACACCACAGGGGAGGGTCTGCCCACAGCGGGGGGACATGCTCGCAGACACACACAGTCACTGTGCGGGAGCCTGCCCCTGCCCACAGCCCATTCCGCACGCAGGCCCCCCAGGTCCTACCCCAGCGCCTTCTTCTTCACGGCCGGCACAATCTCCGTCTCGATGTCTACGTTCAGGTCAAATTTCAGGGTGAAGCACTCCTTGCTTGGGTCCTGAGAGGACATGGGTCTCAGCTTCTGTGCCCCCTTTTCCTGCCCTCCCCACCCCAGGGCCCAGAAGGGGACCCCAGCAGGGGATGAGTGCAGGGAGTCCCCAGCCGCCCGCGTCCCAGGGAGGCCGCCAATGTCCCTGAGGCCCGAGGGAAGAGCCCCTGCAGCATGCCCCACCTGGCTAAGGTGGGCCGCACTGGGCCACAGGGCAGGTGGCGAGGGAGGGACACACGGGGCCCACCCCTGGTCCCGGGGCGCAGAGCAGAGAGGCCCAGGCTCAGGGTGAGGGTGAGCCTGCCAGGGCCCTTCTGCCAGCCGGGGGCTCCTTACATCCGTGTGTCTCCTCCTGGCTTTCTTCTTGGAGAGCTTCAGGCCTGTGCTCTTCCGGTCCCTGCAGGGGAGCCAGGGGGGACAGAGGTTGGAAACACAGTGGGTCCTCACCAGGATGTGTTGTGACTGGGTCCTGGCTGCCTACCCACACCTCCAACAAACACCCCAAGTGGCCATGTAACTCAGGTGCCCTCAGGCCAGCCAGGGCCCAGGAGGGGTTGTGCGCCCTCTGGTGCCACCACAGGAATCACACCTAGGGGTACCTACTCCATGAGCCTGGAGGCTGGTCCAGGCTAGGTGGCCTCCTCCAGGAATCAGGGCCGCAGAGACAGGAAGGGGTCTCCAGTCAGCCCTTCGGAAGCCGCTGGTCCCTGGATCTCTGATCTCAGACCCAACCTTGGGACCCCGCAGTGTCTTCTCGCCCACCTTCCCCTCACCTACCCTTTGCCGTCCACTGAGCTTTCCTCCTCCTCCTCCAGGTCCACTGCAGGGCTGGTGCGTGGGGGGCATGACCGCGTGGACACGTTCCGGGCCAGGACAGAGCCTTTAGGGTAAAACGGGGCGGGTTGTGCCCTAGCTGGTGTGGCTCAGTGGATAGAGCGTAGGCCTGGGAACTGAAGGGTCCCGGATTTGATTCCGGTGAAGGACACATGCCTGGGATGTGGGCTCGATCCCCAGTGGGGGGCATGCAGGTGGCAGCCTATCAGTGATTCTCATCATTGATGTTTCTATCTCTGTCCCCCTCTTCCTTCCTCTCCGAAATCAATAAAAAATATAGACTTAAAAAGGAAAACAAAAACCAAACGGAGTGGGTTGTGCCTGCTCCCTCGCTGGCCCCCTCCCTGGCCTTCCAACATGGCCACCACTGACCCTGTGGCCTGCCCCCCAACTAGCCTGGGCCCTTTGGTTCTCTGAGGAGAGCTGCTCGGTCACTGCTTAGCACCTAGTCACCCCCAGACTCAAAAAGACACAGGGCCCTGAGAGGACACTGTAGGTGATGCCGGCTCTCAGTACAAACCCACCTGTGGCCTCAGTTTACCCTTCTATGAAATCAGGACCAGGAAGCCAGCCCCTGGGATTCCTCAGGAAGGGCCCAAGGTCCATGGCTCTTTCTCTCAGGCCTCCCCGCCCCCACCCCGTGGCCAAACCCAAAGTCCCAGGAGGCCTGGCAGAGAGGCAGTCTTTTTAGTGCCTCTGACCGGCTGAGAAGGAGACCAAGGGCTGCCCCCCCAGCACAGCCAGTTGGCAGGGGGCCTGGGCCAGGTCCCTATTCAGCAGAGGGGGTTCTTGTTTCCGGCTACAGGTTCCTCCCACCCCCACCCCGCCGCTGGAAGATTTGCCCAGAAGTGCCCTGCCCGAGGACAGGAAGAAGGGACCGTCTCCTCGCTGGCCCTTGTCCAGGCGCAGGGCAGCTGTGGAGGCGCAGACCCAGCACCTGGTAGAGACAGGGCTGCCCCCGAAATGGAGCACAACCCCCAGCCCTTTCTCTTGTTTAAAAAACTTGTAGAGCCAGGCCACTG
>NW_006293088.1:9235330-9235648 GCF_000327345.1 Myotis davidii | reverse complement strand
AAAAAATAATAAAAAATAAAAACATATTTTAATAAAAAACAAAAAACGTGTGGAACAAAAGGGACTGAAACATACTTGCGTGTCATCATTTACAGTCAACTCTTGTCCTTCTGACAGCTGTCCTGGCTCCCCCAGTTACCAAGACACAGTGCCCCCAGAAAGGGGATGTGGGGCAACCCTGGGAACTCCGGGGCCAGGCGGGGCACCCCGATCCGTGCTCACCTTGGGGGGGCAGGTCGAAGCGGACGTGCCCGTCATAATGCATGGCGCTGTGGAACTTGCTGTCACAGGCCTGGCAGAGGTTGAGGCCCCGGTGGT
>NW_006293088.1:9231657-9235288 GCF_000327345.1 Myotis davidii | reverse complement strand
CTGCCTGTGGGCGAGGACGGGAGGTGGGCTGTGGCCAGACCTCTGCCAGGCCCTGGGGGGCCTCCTGGCCCCTCAGGCGCTGCCCTTCATTTCCAGCCATGCTCTCTCCTCGGGGGCCTGGTGCTCGGGAAGTCACTCGACAAACGTTTCCCAGGCACTCACTCTGTGCCACTCTGAGGGGTGCAGAGAAACCCCACGCCCTACCCAGCCAGGCAGTGCCCAGGGGCAGACTTCGAGTAAGTAACCAGAGGTGGGTGCAGCCAGGGCCTCTTCCCGGGGCGCAGGCAGGATGGACACCCAGAAACGAAGCTCAGGCTGCCGTTCCGTTTGGCAGCGCGGTGTCTGTGCCAGAAGGCCCCCCGCCCCCCGCTCAGAGCCTCTGCCCTCAGTTCCATGGCCTCGCTGGTCCTGAGCCGCGGACCCTGCCTGACTCCTAAGTCAGGAGGGAAGGCGGATGGAGGCACCGGGACGGGGGTTGGTGCTGGGCGCCCATGAGGGGTCCATGCAGCTGCTTAGTGACATGGTCCCAGATTTACCTTATCATCCGGGGCTCTGCCCCCCCAGCCACCAGGGATGACTGCCTATCTCCGCCATCCTCAACCTCCCACAGCTCACCCCCCCCTCCCGCAGACACTGCTTCCTAATTTTTTTAAATGTTTTTTATTGATTTCAGAGAGGGAGGGAGAGAGAGAAACATCAACGAGGAGAGAGAATCAGTGATCGGCTGCCTCCTGCAGGCCCTACACTGGGGATGTGCTCGCAACCTGGGCATGTGCCCTGACCAGGAATCGAACTGTGACCTCCTGGTTCATAGGTCAACGTTCAACCACTGAGCCACGCCGGCTGGGCAGCTTCCTACATTTTTTAGGGAAACGGAAGTATCAGAAGGGGATGCCATGAGCTCCCTCCATCACATTCACCACCTGCCCTGGGCTGCGGGGGGCTTGGCCCTGCTCCAATCCAAGGCCAGCCTTCCTCCGAGACCCACACCCTCTGGCCAAGGTGCAGGCACAGGGCTTGGCATGTGCCACCTCCTACCTCCTCAGGTCACCCCTCCACAACGGCTCACTCCACCTGCACATGGCATGGCACCGCTCACCTCAGCTGCGCTCCAGCTCCCACCTTCTCCTACAGCTAAACTCTAAAACAGTGGTTCTCAACCTTCCTAATGCCACGGCCCTTTAGTACAGTTCCTCATGTTGTGGTGACCCCCAATTTCATTGCTACAAATTGAACATAATTAAAGCATAGTGATTAATCACAAAAACAATATGTAATTATATATGTGTTTTCCGATGGTTATTCTACTCCCAAAGGGGTCGCGACCCACAGGTTGAGAACCGCTGTTCTAAAGGTCTCCAGCCCAGGCTGTTGGGCTCAGTTGTTAGAGCATCAGCCCTCGTGACTGAAGGGTCATGGGTTCGATCCCAGTCAAGGGTCAAGGGCACGTTGCAGGCTGGATCCCCTGCCCGGATCCCAGGTCAGGGCACCTGCAGGGGCAATCCATGGATGTCTGTCACATGACTGTTTCTCTCTGTCTCTTCCCCTCCCTTCCACTCTCTCTAAAAACCAACGGGAAAAATATCCTCAGGTGAGGGTAAATAAATAAAAATAAAACGTCTCCACGCTCACCACTTCCCGGTTCTCTCCTCTCATTTCTCTTTCCCAACTTTTTGTTTTAAAATATCTCAAACCCACAGCAAGGTGTCAGACTAGAGCAGTGATGGCGAACCTTTTGAGCTCGGCGTGTCAGCATTTTGAAAAATCCCAACTTAATTCTGGTGCCGTGTCACATATAGAAATTTTTTGAGCTGAAACCGGTTTGGATCAGTGGATAGAGCGTCGGCCTGCGGACTGAAGGGTTCCGGGTTCAATTCTGGTCAAGGGCATGTACCTTGGTTGCGGGCACATCCCCAGTGGGAGATGTGCAGGAGGCAGCTGATCGATGTTTCTCTCTCATTGATGTTTCTAATTCTCTCTCTCTCCCTTCCTCTCTGTAAAAAAATCAATAAAATATATTTAAAAGAAAAGAAAAGAAATTTTTTGATATTTGCAACCATAGTAAAACAAAGACTTATATTTTTGATATTTATTTTATATATTTAAATGCCATTTAGCAAAGAAATCAACCAAAAAAATGAGTTCGTGTGTCACCTCTGACACGCGTGTCATAGGTTTGCCATCACTGGACTAGAACAATGACATCCACCCACGCTCCCCGCTTCCCCCGTTGTTCACGTCCGCCACACTCACTTTCCGTCTCCTCTCGCCACCCCTCCCCGGCGAGAAACCCTGATGTCGCCTTCGAGCTCAGACGTCCTACGAAGCCCAATACAATCGACACACCCTGGACGCGGCGTGCGGCCCAGCCAGGCCGCGTGGGCACGTCCCCGGCCGGGTGAAGGGAGGCTTCTCCGTTCAGGAGCCACGCAAGGTCTGCACAGGCATCTGGTTGTCCGGTTGTTCCTTTCAGAATAAACGCCCCATCCCGCCCGGGTGGCTCAGTTGGCTCCGCCCTATACCCCAGAAGGTTGCAGGGTCGATCCCAGTTGGGCCCTGTACAGGAGGCAACATCGATGTTTCCCTCTCACATGGATTTTCTTTCTCTGTCTCTCTCCCCTCCCTTCTCTCTAAAGACAAAACAAACAAAACCAAAACAAACAAACATGTCCTCGGGTGAGGATCTTTAAAAATTGTTTTTAAAGAAGAAGAACCCGATACTTTTTTTGCTGGGGGGTGGGCGTGGGCCTTTTGTGACACAGGTTGTTTTTGTTACTCCTCACCGAGGACATTCTCCACTGATTTTAGAGAGACTGGAAGGGAGGGGGAGGGACAGACAGAGAACAACATCCATGTGAGACACACAGACTGCCTCTCACACGAGTCCCAACCAGGGCCGGGGACCCAGCCTGCAGTGAGGTATGTGCCCTTGACCGGATTGAACCCGGTACCCTTCAGTCCACAGGCCGACGCTCTACCCATTGAGCCGAACTGGCCAGGGCCACACGGATGTTTTAAGTGGCCAAGCAGGAAACCCTTCAGGTGACTTTACAGAGGACAGCAAGGTCCCCAAATGACCTGGCACCTGGGTGCGCTGAGGTCACGCTGTCTTCCAGGCAAATCGCCCGCGGGGCGACTTTCTGGTGCACAAGGCGACACCCCAACCACTGAGCCACCCGGCCAGGCACATGGCTCCAAATCCCAGGTTTCCACCACACTCACACCACCGCCTGGTGCCTGAGAGGGAGCGTGGAGGGGAGACTGGCCTGGGTCAGCCGGGCCATGGAGACCAAGAAAAGTCGCTGCTTTGGTTCCTGTGTCCCTCACTCCTCCCCTGGACAGAGGCGTGGCTGGCAGGACACTCGCTCTTGGGGCTCTGGCCCCAGGCAGGCGGCTGTGGCCATTCCGGCCCGGATTCCCGACGGCAGCCTTCAACCCCTCTCTCAGGCTCTGAGTAGGGCTGAGGGCTTCCTTCAACCACAGCAGCTATTCTATCTGCTTCATCTAAGGAAGTGTGAGAACCACCGTCCTGGGCCTCCATTCTGCCTGCCCACCTTGGGGTCTGCCTGCCCACCTTGGGGTCTGCCCGCCTAGCCCACCTCGGGGTCCGCCTAGCCCACCTCGGGGTCCA
>NW_006293088.1:9230656-9231450 GCF_000327345.1 Myotis davidii | reverse complement strand
CACCTGGTCCAGTCCGCAGGGCGCACTAACAGGGGGTCTGGCTTTGCCCCAGGACAAGCATCTTCTCTTGACAGGGAATCCGGGAAGGCACCTGCCCTGCTTTACCCTTCCTCCCAGGAGGCCCTCAGCCGCCAGCTGGGCAGCCCTCGCGCCCTCTGAGGCCAGCCTGGCACAGGGCCCCTCTGACCCGGTCCAGCTTCTCCAGGCTTCCCCAACAGCTTCATTTGCTGGTGCCAGGCTTGCCCGCCCCCCACCCTTTTCTCCCACCTCCATCGCCAAACCACAGGGTCTCCCACAGCTCGCTCCAGGGCGGGGTCTCCCCAGAGCAAAAGGGGGGCAGCCCCTTCCCCTTCTCTCAGACCAGGTGCCCACCTGCCTGCTGCCCACCATTCCCACCCACTGAGGGCGTGGGGAGGGACGGCAGGGTCGGGGGACCAAAGTTCCCGGGACTCAGTCCAGAGGGCGAGCCCACGGGAGGCCACTGCCACTCCACCGGCCGCGGAGGGGCCTCGGGGAAGCAGGTCCAGGCCGCTCCGTGGGGAGGGGGAGCCAGAAGTGCCCTCCCCCTCCCCCAAGGGCGGGTCGAGGCAGGAGTAGGGGTGTGGCCGGCCTGGGCCCAGGAAGGACGGGGGAGGGGTGCGCGGCTGGGCTGGGCCCAGGCCTGCGGGGTGTCCGGAGGCAGCCCAGACACAAAAGCCCAGGCCGGGCGATCCGCCCCCGCCCCCCGGCCCGCGAGGCGGGGAGGGCGCGCTGCTCGGGGCCCCAGCCCCCCACTCCCCCAGGTGAGCGCCTGG
>NW_006293088.1:9209607-9230022 GCF_000327345.1 Myotis davidii | reverse complement strand
GCCCCGCCGCCAGGGGGCGCACACGGAGCCGAGAGGAGGCCACCAGGATGGGGCGTGGTGCTGGGGTCCCCACTGCAGGATGTCAGAGCATTTAGACTCCTCCCCAGGAGGTGGGAGCGGGCACTGTGGCCTCCATCTGAGTGTGGGGAGATGGTGATGTGAGTCCGGACCCGAATCGAGGCTCCTGACTCTGGGGTCCTGGAACCGACACTTCTCGGTCCCCATGGGGCAAGGGGAACACGCCACCGCCATCCTGCCACCCCTCCGACAGCTCCTCAATCTGTTCCAAGGAACGAGGGTGAGGAGGGCTCGCCTCTGAGGATGGCCCGGAGGGAGGCAGCCTTTCTTAGGGGCTGGGAGGCCCCAGGGGCTGCCTCCACACCCAGAGTCCAGAGCCTCCGTCCACGCACAGGCAGGCCTTCTGAAAACTGAAGCCTGATCATGGTGCCACCCCTTAAAATTCTCCAGTGGCTTAGACCAGAACCCCACACGGCCCGACTCCCGCCTCGCGAGTCCCACACGGTGGTCCACCATGCCGGCCTCCTCCCTCCCTCCAGCTCACCAGCTCAGCGCCGGCATGTCTGCGTTCTCTGTCTGGAACAGCATGTGCCCCTGACTTTCCAACGCTGGCACTGCACCCCAACCTAAACGCCACCTCCCCGGGCAGGCCTTCACCCTCCTCTCAAAAGAGCGAGCCCCTCACTGCCCATTCTCAAGCCTCCTAAGCACGGACTGCCACGTGGAGTTACTTCTCTTCTTGGGCCACGTTTCCTGCTGGAGTGCCCCGTGCAGGGGCCAGAGGCTCTAGGCCCACACTGCATCCTCACTCGCCCAGTCCTGGCGCACAGTAGGTGCCCCGTGCAGACTGGATGACAGATGAATGACGGCAGAGCTGGGTCTTCATGCCAGAGAAGGCCACTGCTGGGGGAAGGTCTGCAAAGCCCTCCCTGCTGCCTGGCCACAGGTTCTCCCCTTCCTCCTGGCCTCCCTGACCTTGGGCCTGCTGACCTGGACAGGTCAGTTTCCACCTCAAATCCTGGTGGTGTTGCCCAGGCCCGCCGCCCCTGCTACCACCCCACAGGCCAGCAGCTGAGCCCTCCCTAGTGCAAGGCCTGTGCTGGAGATTGGGGCAGCAAACCCCGTTCATTCTTCTCCAAGACCCTAAGGAGGAGATACTGTTACTATCCCCATTTAACAGACAGAGAAACTGAGGCTGGGGAGAGTTAAGTAACTTTACCCTAAGTCACCGGCTAGTAAGTGGGAAAACGGACGCCTGTGCCTGGACCACTGTCTGTCTCAGGCACGGGGCGGCAGGAGGTGCTTAAAGACTGGCTAAGTGGGGGCTGGGGCAACAGTGCCTTGAGGTCCATCCCCTTGGGTACAGGGCAGACTGCAAAGCCAGCTTAGGGGAACCCCCTGGCCTGGGGTGACCAGGGTGGATCAAATGGAGATCACCAGGGCAGGCCACTGGACGTCACCCGAGTGGCCAGGCCTCTGCTATCCCGGGTCAGGCTCCCGCCAGGGAAGGGGCTGCCCCAGGCCACGGGTGCTGGGTGAAGGAGCCCGCCGGGGTGGGAGGCAAGGAGGCCGGGCCTGCACCAGGAGAGGGGTGACCCTCGCGGATTTCTGGTTCCCACCTCTCTCTACAAGACGGAGCTGAAACAGTCCAGCCCCAGCGCAGGCCCACGAGGTCCCAGCCTCTGACTCGCTGGGAAGGAGCCCCTCCCAGCCCAGCCCCAGCTCCAGGCTCATGAGTCAGGACCGGCTTGTTGAAACTGATACCCAGAAACCAGATGCTGGGGCTGATGAATAATGGAGTCTCCAAGGCAAGAGCCCCCTTCCCACTCCCTGCGAGCACCACCTCCCCAGGAAGAGAGAGGCGTGTGGGCACCACCCGCCTCCAGTGGCTGGGGCCCCGCCTGTCTGCAGTGGGAGAGGGAGGTCTCTATGGGGCAAGGTCTGTGATCAGGAGTTGGGGCTCCCCGGCTGGAGGGACACCCCTGCCCAAGGGCTTCCCACCCGGGATAAGCTCCCCTGGGAGCCTACCAGCCCCAAGGCCCCATCTGGCACCTTGGAAATCCGGGGGTGGAGGCTGCGTGCGTGGGCAGGTCAGCCAGGGCTGGGCCAGCTCTGCCAGGCTGCTCTCCTCACTCCCAACGGCCTCGCCAGCTCCGCCCTTCCCCTAGGCCTGCACCTCACCCCCTGTCCTTTGGGCCCTGGGCCCACACGGAGGCAGAGCGTGCCCCAGAGCCCTGCGCTGGGCTGCAGGCAGAGGGCAGGGGGGTAGAGAACCCGTCCACAGGCCAGGCCTCTGGAACCAGCGAGGCCCTACCTCCCAGAGAGCAGTCTGGCTGGGACCCAGCACCAGGGAGAGGCAGAGACTGTGGTCTGAACTTCTCCTGCCCTGTCCCTGCTCAGATGTGCCCGAGCCTGGCGTCCGGATCCAAGCAAGGCAGCCAGCACCTCCCCCTGGCACCTTTTCCAGCCCCAGGCAGAAGGCTCCCTGGGAAGGAAGGGGGGAGAGGACCTGTGCTGGGGGCAGAGGGGGGGGGCAGCTAACACAGCCATAGCCCATCTGTGCAAAGCAGGCGCCGGCCAGTTCTCTAGAATTTTCCATCTAGGATGGCTGCTGGGTCCCACTGTGGGCCTGGACCCTGGCCGAGGGGCAGAGGCATTATAAAATCTGCCGCGAGCCGCCCAAACCTGGGGAAGGTGACTGGGGGATCTGCAGGGCCCAGGCACCCCTGGCTGCCATTTCCCGCCTTTGGTTAAGGCTGGCGGGGCCTCGCCAGGGTTCCCTGGTCCTCTCCCCTCATCTTCCCGCAGCCACCCCACTGCCTGAGGTGCCTCTCGCGCCCCCTGCTGGCCTCCCGTTGACTTTCTGCCCGGGACCAACTGATTCCCGTGGGCAGAGTCCAGAGCCTCCAACCAGCCCAGCCCACAACAAGGCCCCTCCAGCCACACACTTCCCACGCGGGCTGGGACTCCACCTCGGGGCCCTACCTCGGAGCAGATTACCCCCCAGAGCCACTGGGGGGCGCGGGGAGGGCAGGCCCTTGGGCTCCTTCCACCCCCAGAGGTAGCGCCAGTGGCGCCCACTGAGACCCACCTGTGGGCCTGGGACTTTCCACTCCGGGTCTGTCCATTGATTTAGGGGGAGACTTGGCACCCGACCTTACCCCGTCCGGACCCCAGCTTCCCTGTGAGACTCACCTAGGGACATGGGTCCTCCCCTATGGCTGGAACTCGGGCCTAGGCTGTCCAATTCCCTTGGGCGCACAGGGCGAGGGGTACCGGAGCCGTGGGGCGGGGCGGGCTCGGAGGATCTGTGCGGCTTGGGGCGCCACACGTAAGGGAATTACGGTAGAGGGCCCGGCGCTTCCACCTGGGCGGGGCGGGATGTACCATCACGCACCCCGGCGGGGACGGGGGTGCCGGACCCAGGTGGCAGACCTGGCGGCCCAGGGGGTGGGGCTCAGGGAGTAATCTAGGGTGCGGGGAGTGGGGAGGGGGCGGTTGTCAGTCCCCAAGGGGGCTGGCCCTTTGCAGATCTCCAGGAAGTTCAATGTCTTTAACCTGGGCTGAGACAGGCGCTCGCCCATCTGGGAGGCCCCACAGCAGGAAGCTGCCGTGGCCAGCGAGGGGGCCCCGGGGGTCCAGGCAAAGAGACCCGGAGGCAGAGCCCGCCCCGGGAATCGCCCCAACCCAGGCTGGCTTCCTCTCCACTATAAATGGCTGCATTCGGAACTGCGCCTCTATGGCGCCTGCGGAAACCCGTCTGGCCGTCTGTGTCCCCCCTCTTTTTTCCTGGCTCGACGCTGGGCTGCAAAGGGGGCCATTCCGCCCTTTGGTGGTTCCCTCTCTGCTGGGAACTTGAGGTGCAGGCGGTGCGTGGGGAGACAGGGCACCACGGAGGAGGCGGCAGCCTTGCCCCAAGCACACCCTCCTCCTCCCCCGGAGGTGGGTGCAGTGACCTCGGCCATCAGGGCAGATCCGGGGCCAGAGACTCCGGGAGCCTCACTCACACAGCCCCCCCTGCATTTTCCCAACCACAGACCACACCCCTCAGGCCCTCACCAAGCCCGGAGCCCCCTGTTGGCAGGCGCTGCCTTCCTGGGGGCTGGGTCCACGCCATTCACATGGATGGGGTCCTCTGTCTCTGTCTCTTGGGCCAGGCACCCAGGCCTTCACCTGCCCCCCCTTTCGCCCCCCAATTACTTAGCCAAAGCCCAGGAGTTCACTGGCATTGCTTCTCTGTCCTCCCCCTTTGTCAGGGTACAGACTGGACTGCCACCTTCTACAGCAATGGTTCTCAACCTTCCTACTGCCGCGACCCTTTAATAGCTCCTCATGTTGCGGTGACCCCCAATTTCATTGTTACAAATTGAACATAATGAAAGCATAGTGATTCATCACAAAAACAATATGTAATTATATATGTGTTTTCCGATGGTCTTAGGCGACCCCTGTGAAAGGGTCATTCAACCCCCAAAGGGGTCTCAACCCACAGGTTGAGAACCGCTGCTCTACAGCTGACCAGCATCTAAAAAGACCAGTTACCTCCAGGGAACCCCAGAATCGGCCACCATCAAGGGCACCCTGATCTCCACCTCTTATCCCCAAGGGGGTTGCACGGGAGAATGGGTGACCACCTCTCCCATTATTCACCACATGCTGCTCATTCTTCCTCCACAGGGACCTCAGGTCCACCCTTCCTCTGCCCTGTGTCCACGGGTCTTCATCTGGCCGCCCCTCCCCTTGGTGCACACACACACACACACACACACACACACACACCCTCATCCCTGCCACCGCACAGCCCATTGTTCAGCAAACGCAGCTTCCACTCTCTCCACTTGAACACTTCCAGGCAGGGGGTGCTCACTACCTATCCATCGGGGAACAGCTTCCGGGCTGCGAACTCTGGCCTCTACTGAACCAAACGCACCTCCCTGCCAGGGCCCTTGGGAGCCACGCGGAAAACAAACCTCCCTTTCCTCCTGACAGCGCCTCAGAAACGGGAGGCGGGGACGGACTTGGCTTGACCTGCCTGGTTAGTCATCTCACTCCCTGCTTCCCCGTGTCCTGTCTGATGGAGGTGGGGTGGGGCCTACTGCAAAGCAGGGGTGTGAGGGCCAGCTGGAGTCCCCTGTGAAGCTGGACACAGGCCCCCCAGCTGAGGAAATGGTGGCCGCTAGACCAATACCTTTGTCTGAGGGTGACGCCCTGGGGGGCCCACTCCAGGCGCTCCCAAGTCTTCTGCCCCTCAAATGTGTTAGCCCAGAGCCCAGTGTCTCCGGGGCCAGTGTCAGCACTCTTCCATGTCTCCTTAACAGACTTTGACCAGAGAGGCCAGCTCAAGGGGGCCAGACACCGTCCGGCTGGTGGGGCTCCCCATCACATCAGCACTGGCCCCCCGTGAGGGAGGAAGAGAACACTTCCCCATCTCCCCAGACCCTGAGCCCCACTTGCCCTTGGAACAGGACAGAAGTACCACAAACCTGAGTCCACTGGGCGGGATTGGCCGGGGTCTGGGGTGGAACTGTGGGGGTCTCAGATCTTAGGGAGGAGAAGGAAAGTGCGCCTGAGGCCTGGGGGTCTCGCCCCCTCGGTGGAGGGTGAGCACGTGGTCGCTGCTGGCATTCACTCTCTTGAACACCTACCGCGCGCCAGTCTGTCCAAGCACCTACATGGGCGAGCCCTTTTAGTTCTCAGCACAACCACCTGGAAACCGAGGCTGAGAGAGGTGGAGTGACTTGCCCGGGACCATGCAGCTGGGAGGGAGTGGGCTTTGACTTTGACTCTAGAGGTCAGAGATGTGGGCTACTCTACACATCTTTTTAAAAATCCTCACCTGAGGGCATGGAGAGAGAGAGAGAGAGAGAGAGAGAGAGAGAGAGAGAGAGAGATAGAGGGGAACATGGGTCAGTTGCCTTCTATAGGTGCACCGACCAGGGCTCAAACTAGAAGCTAGGTATGTGCCCTGATTCTGAGTGTCACGCATAGGATGATGCTCAACCAACTGAGCCAGTCTGGCCGGGCGACACATCTTCATCGGCGGCCTCCCATCCAGCTCCGCCTCCCTCTCCCCGTCCCCCAGGCCCTGCTCACTCCTTCACAGCCCCAACATACCGCTGGCTCACTCAGCCTGCCTCCACCTCATAGCTCCTCATTCCTCAGGATGCCAGCGGCCTGGTACCCTGCCCTCGGCGTGAACTCCAGGGGAAGGAGGTCGGGTGGGGCAGCTGATTCATGTCAGAAGCCTCAGCACCCAGGAGAGATTCAAACAAAACCTCCAGGGTGGACCCAGAAGCGGAAGCGTCCAGCCCTGTTGGAAGATGGCCCTGCCCCGGGCAGCCTGGGGGCCAGTTTAGCTAAGCCGAGGCCCCACGTCCTCCTCCCAGGGGGCCAGGATGTCGGCTCCGGGAGGGCAGGACCTTTGTTTCCTGGATACCTCCAGGGTCTAGAACCCGGCCTGCCCGGCAGATGCTCAAAGCTGATTTGGTGAATGAATGAATGTCATCTCCTTCAAAGAGCTCATATATCCTGCCAGCCGTTCCTAGAACGGCCAGAGAGGAGGCTCTTGATCTCTCTCCAGGCCGAGCTTCGCCAATCAAGCTGTGTGGTGCGGGCAAGTCCTGTCACCTCTCTGAGCCTCCGTTTCCTCACGTGTCGTGAGGGAATAATCATGCTTTCCTCCTGAAGTTCTCACAAGGGTTCAGTGAGGGCCTGACCCCCCACCAGGCACAGAAACGTGTCCAGTCAGTGGTGGTTATTATTATCATCAACAATAGGATATCTTTGCTCCTCCTCTCACCCTCTCCTCCAGCCACCTCATCCGCTTGGCAAGAACTGCCTCTGTACTCCTGCCTGTGGCGGTTCCCCCTTCCTGCTTGCCTGTGGATGTTTTTACTTTCACCAGGGGCCACCTCCTCCAGGGTGTCCTCCCTGACTAGTCCTCCTCCCTCTGATCACACAGGTCCCAGAAGTGAGTCTGTGCCATGTGTCCCAAAGTGGGTCCCACCAATGACCGTGCTTCAGCTCTTCCCCCTGCAGGCTGGGCAACCCTCTGGCTGCTGATGCCAAGGTCAGCCCTGCTGAGCTCCAGGCAGGCCCAGGCTTGGCTTCAGTTAGGACCTGTGGCTGCAGAGGTGACCCTCTTGCTCTGAAACCAGCCCTCATCCACAGGCCTCACCTCTGGACAGTCCAGGCCCTCCCACCCCTGCCCCTGCTCCAGGATCTGCCCAGGGGCAGCTGCCCACAAGAGGGGCCAGGACAGTGTGGGCCTCAGGGTCAGGCGGAAGCCCCCAGGCTGTGCAGGCCCCGGCAGGTTGGACAGGGGGGTAATGAGGCCAATTTGTTGCCAGGAGCCCCCATCTGGGAGAGAGGCAACCTGCCAAAACCAAAGCGCCCATGCCAGGCACCATCCGCACCAGCAGATTGTCTGAATCACAGACACCCCCTTGCCTGGTGACTACGGCAACTGGAAGCCTCCCCCTCCGCTCCCACCCAGAACAGGCCTCCGCGTTCCCTCTGACTGTTCCTTCTAGCCGTGGTCCTCCGGTGCAGCGTGTGCGCTTGCGTGTCTGCGTGGGGGGGGTGGGGGGGACAAGGGACCTGGGGGAGTGGCATTTTTAATTTCCTGCAGCTGGCAGAGCCGAGCTACACCGTGGCTAGGAAACGGGCTTCGGCATTACACAGATCTGAGCTCTGGGTTCAAATCCCAGCTCCACCACATCCCAGCAACGTGACCCTGGGTGAGCCACACACCCCCTGAGCCTCAGTTTCCCCATTTGCAAACGGGAATAATGACAGGACAGATCTCGGCCAGAAGGACTTGTCCAGAAGGACTTGTCGCGCAAATGCGTGCTGGGAGGAGCGCAACATGGGCTCAAACCCTGGCTTGGTCTCTCTCGAGCTGCAGGGCCGGGCCAAGTCACAGGACTTCTCTGAACCTTGGTATCTCCATCGGGGAAACGTGGCCATGATGTCTTCCCAGAAGGGCTCCCACAGTGGCGCATAAGGCACAGAGAGCGCGTGGCACAGCGCCCGGCACGTCGGGGGCGGGCGGGCAGAACTGTGGCATCCTGTTGACCATGATCCCCCCTGTTCCACCTCATTCCCAGCTCCCGAGGCCTGGCACTCCAGGACCAGCCTGTCGCTTCCCTTTGCCAGTCCCAGGGCCACAGCCACTGTCCCGGAGCGTCCCTGACCCGTGCCCAGGCCTGAAGAGTGGCCTGGTACTGCAGGGAGGGTGCCAACTGGCACTGGAACAGAACCTGGGGGGAGGGCCCTTCCCCCTACAGAGTCTCAGCTTCCTCATCTGTGACATGGGGTCACAGCTCCTGTCACCCCGGGGCTGCTGCAGGAACTGCAGTACAGAAAAGGGCTTTGGGGCACCCCTGCTGCCCCTGCGTTCGCAGACGTCCCTCCACTCCACTGCCACAGAGCCCCTCTGCCTCCGAAGCCAGCCACCCAGGGTCCCTACCCACTCCTGAGCCCAGGACGCTGTGGCCAGCCAGCTGCGCCCTGGCCGGTGCCTGGACAGAGAGGCTGGTGAGCGCCCTGCCCCTCGGCAGCCGCCCGGCCTCCAGCTCCCGGCCTCCAGCTCCCTACCTTGGCTGCTCGCCCCTTGTCCATGCAGTCGGGGTTCTGACAGCGCAGGCCCTTCTCCTCGGCCAGGCTCCCGGCATCTGCAGGGGAGAGAGCAGGAGGTTATCAGCGGGGTGGGGCCCAGGGACGGGTGCACCCCTGGCCCGGCACCCAGGCTCCCCCAGGGCCCCAGTAGCCTCCCCAGCGGAGGATGGGTGGGGCTGTCTCCTCAAACCTCCCTTCAAAGGAGGTCAGTGTCCCTTTCTCTTTTAAATGCCAGCTTATCTGCTCGGGGATCTGTTCGCAGAGCCCTTTCTCCTCGCTGTTCCCCAGGGAAACTGTCCAGATTCCACCGGGAGAACGCTGCTCCCTCCCTCTGTCCCACAGGTGGGGGGGGGGGCGCTGCTCCCAGACCTGGTGGGGCCCCTGACTTCCTGGGGGGGCCCTGAAGGACTGCTGGGGGGAGGGGGACCTCAGAGGTCCAACAGCCATTCCTACCCCTGCCCTCCACGTCCCTATGCATGGACGCCCCTCAAAGGCCCAGAGGGTCCCCCTTACCCACCGTCCATCTCTGACCCAGAACTGGCCCCTCCAAGCTGCCTTTCCTAAAAGGCTGGGGTGCAAGAGCGGAGGGGGCAGGGCTGGGGGAGAAGTGCTGCCGATGCGAACCCCAACAGGGGGGCAGGGTTTGCACCCCGCCGCCCCGATGCCGAGGCCGGCGTCTACCTCCCACCTCGAGCAGGCCTGCCCCAGAGGAGGGGGCGACCGAGCGCCCCACCGCGGAGGGAAGGGGAGGGCACCCGGGATGGTCTGTGCTGGAAAGGCAACTTTGGGGCAAACTTTTTGACTCGAGGGCCACAATGGGTTCTTAAACTGGACCGGAGGGCCGGAACAAAAGCATGGATGGAGTGTTTGTGTGAACTAATATAAATTCAAAGTAAACATCATTACATAAAAGGCGGTCTTTTTTTTTTTATTTTAGTTTTATTCATTTCAAACTGGCCGTATCCGGCCCGTGGGCCATAGTTTGCCCACGGCTGATCTAGACCATGCACAGATACATACTATGTAATGACAAAGATTCAGGTTGTGCCTTCAAGCATCTTCAGTCCAGTAGGGGAGATGGGCTTGTTTCACAAGAGGCAGTGAGAAGAGGTTAAGAGTGTATCAAGGAATCATGTCAGAGGGCCCAGGTGTTGAGCTGGTGGGTCAGAGGGCTTCACTGGCAAGGGAAAAGTCCTAGAAACTAATGAGGGGAGTGGGCTTGGTGGCTACTGTCCTTGTACCGCCACCTCCGCGCTGGTTGGCATTTAAAACCTCATGGAAGTACAAACATGCACAGAAGCGCCGCTATCATGAGAGCACAGCTTGGCACACACGTGGTCACAACAGCCAGCAGCCTGCAGAAGGCCCCGGGGTCTGCCAGCCGCTCCCCCACGGGCGCCCCCAGACTTCTAACTGCACCCATGCCTTTTGCCTTGTCTTGCACTTTAAGTGACGGGACAGCATTCTAACGGTTAGGAAACACCGTGCACCGCAGAAAGGCAGCCTCGGGAGCCAGGACTCCCCCAGCGACAGAGCCCCCCGAGACCCCTCCCACCCCAGGTCGTTGCCAGAGACCCAGGCACGGGAGGGCCAGTGGCGCCTGGAGCCCTCTCCCCAAGGCTCCCTTCTCCACGGCCCCTCAGCCAGAGCAGGGTGTCCTTGCAGGGGTCAGCCCTGGGGACTCCCATGTGGCCCAAACGGGGCCCTGCCCTCAAGGACTTCCGGCAGAAGGAACTGTGTGGGCCCCACAGCTTCTGGGCTCTGGATTCACTCAGCAAACACGTGTGCCAAGCCTGGGGCGGGCCCTGGAGGGTCCCTGGGTCCGTGGTCCTGCTGGCCCCGCCCAGCCTGCCTGCAGGAGGTAGCTGGGTAAGGCTGGGTAAGGAAGCGGGCAGGGTCCTTGTGTTTTTGTTTTTTGTGGGTTTTTTTGCAGGATTCTCCACCTCAGCTCCAGCAGTGCTATAAACATTCATGTACAGGTTTTTGTGTTCCAGCAGCACCCCCCCCCCCAATCCGGGTTTCCATGGAGACCTGGGCCCTGGGTCAGCTTTGGGGGGGTGGGGGTGGGGATCCCCACGCACCCTGCTTGTGGCCTTTCAAACTCCACCAGATAAGATCTGGTTCTGTTGACTCTAGGTCCCTGGGTTCTGGAAACGCTGGGCCTGAAGTCAAGGTCATACACCCTATGCCCGAAGGGTTTGGGGTCCTGGCTCTAAATTCTGTGGGCTCCAGGCTACTTCCTGCACCGTGGGGCCTGGAACTGCGTTCCCCGCTCTCTAGGTCCCACCATGACAGCCACTGCAGGGCTGGACCCACGGCCACCTCACAGCCACTCGGGTCGTGGACGTGTGGGTTCGGACGTCCTTCCAGGCACTGGGGCTCCACCGGCTGACCTCTGGCCTCTAACTTGGTTGCAGCCTCTCCTAGGTGCTCAGCCTGCTCTCGGCACCCTCCTCTCCAGACGCTGGTCCCGGCTCCCCTGGCACCCAGCCTCCCGAGGGCTGAGCCAAAGCATCAGCCTGGGGCCTGTAGGTGAGCTTCCCAGAGACCCCAAACACCGGAAAACCGTGAGGACCCTGGTGCCCTTGGTGCCGGGAAAGGGGCCTTTGGGGACTGGGGAAGCTCAGACACAGGAACGGGTCTTCC
This sequence comes from Myotis davidii, assembly GCF_000327345.1. Taxonomy (NCBI): domain Eukaryota; kingdom Metazoa; phylum Chordata; class Mammalia; order Chiroptera; family Vespertilionidae; genus Myotis; species Myotis davidii. The sequence goes on along the minus strand of NW_006293088.1, from coordinate 9,218,739 downwards.
CCACCAAGGCCTGCCGGGAGCCCCCCTCTGGCAAGCTGCTCACCTCCCTGCAGAGGGGTGGGCCCGGTTAGGGGGACATGTACCAGGGGATGGCATGCCTTGGACATAGTTGCCCAGCCAATTAGATTCACTCTCTTGGGAACTTGAATTGAGACAGACAGCTGCTGGGCCCTGGAACCCTGAGATCATGGAAAGTCAGTCTGAGTGGATACAGAGCCCTGCAATTGTTGGGGAGCAAAAATGAGGGGACCCACAGAGCAGCTGGTCAATGGAGAGGGCCCTCGAGCAAAGAGGGGGGTGGGGAGAAGGCAGCTCTGTGCCTGCCCCAGCTTCCCCCCAGCTCTGCCCCTCTGATAATTTTTTTATGTTTTTTTACTGATTTCAGAGAGGAAAGGAGAGGAAGAGAGAGACAGAAACATCAATGATGAGAGAAAATAATGGATCGTCTGCCTCCTGCACACCCCACACTGAGAATGGAGCCCACAACCCAGGAATGAGCCCTGACCGGGAATTGAACCCTGATCTCCTGGTTCGTAGGTCAACGCTCAACCACTGAGCCACGCTGGCTGGGCTGCCCACTTTGACTTGAGTCAACCTGAGCAGGTGTCTGGCCACTTGTCCTCCGCCAAGCCCCAGGCGGACCTGCAACCCTGAACTGGCCCCGCCCGAGGGTGCCAGACACTGTCTCCCTGGGTCTGCCCTCCCGGCTCCTCCAGCCGCCATGGTCCCGGGGGAAGCCAAGCCCCCCAGCCGGGCAGACAAGCCCCTTGCCAGCTCTGTCCCCCCGCCCCCCCTTCTTAGTCACAGGATGCCTGCCCCTCAACGTGATCTCTCCCACAACGGGCGGCCGGGCGCCTGGGCAGATGCCGCCGGCAGACATGTTTGGTTTGGCTGAGCACGGTGCTTCAAAAGAATTTGAGCCGGTTGCCAACTCTGAAAAGTCAGATTTCACATAAAAATCCAGGTTTCTGGCTCCTCCGGACAAACCAGAGGGCCTGGCAGCTCCGGGCCGTGTCTGTGGTGGCTCCGGGTTCCGAGCGGTGTCTGCCTCCACTGCCTCGGCCGACACACACCCTTCACCCCCCGCAGTCCCCACCGCTCCCTGCCGCCTCCCGGAGCCCCTCCGCACGTTACTCACCGCCTGTCCCAGTAAGGAACTGAGCTCTGAGCTTGGCCCAGCCCTTCCTGATTCTGGTTCTGCCCCCTGCCCCCTGCCCCCTGCCGCATCCTCCACATCACCGGCCACTGACATCCTGCCCGTTGCCAGGGCCCAAGTCGACGCGGAGAACTCAGATTCCGGGAAGGCCCGTCCGCCTCAGCATAATCACCCTCCAGACCAGCCTCTCCCTCCTCGGGCCACTGCCCTGGACGGACCTTTGATTTGACCTATCACTTTCGTTGTTATTACTCGTCACCTGAGGATATTTTTCCATTGATGATTATTATTATTATTTGGAGAGAGTGAAAGGAAGAGGGAGAGACAGTGAGAGAGAAACCTCAGTCTGAGAAAGACATTGATTGTTGCCTCCCACACGCGCCCCGACCTGGGCCAGGGATCGAACCTGCAGCCAAGACCCTTGACCGGAATTGAACTCAAGACCCTTCAGTCCTCAGGCCAACTCTCCACCCACTGAGCCAAGCTGGCCGGGCTACCCTATGACTTTTGACCTATCTTCCCCACCAGGTCGCTCCAGGAACGCTGCCACTGCCACAGCTCTGCCTTAGCTCACACCTGCAGGGCCCTCTGGCTTCCACACTTGGTCTCAGCTCCCTGCCTGACCCTCTGCAGCAGGCCTAACCCCAGATTGCAGCCACTGGCCGCTGTAGCTACTGAGCGTGGGCAGTGAGGCTGCTTCACACTGAGCGCTGTACACACACTGGATTTCCAAGACGGAGCGCGAAAAGAAAAGAAAAAAAAGGAAAGGATGTAGCCCCGGCCGGGTGGCGCAGTTGATTGGAACATCGTCCCGCACACCAAAACGTTGCAGCTCCATTCCCGGTCAGGGCACATACCTAGGTGTGGGTTTGATCCCCAGTCAGGGCCAATATAGGAGGCAACTGAAGAATGTTTCTCTCTCTAAAACCAATTTTTTAAAAAAAATATGTTTTATTGATTTTTTTTACAGAGAGGAAGAGAGCTAGAAACATTGATGAGAGAGAAACACCAATTCAGCTGCCTCCTGCACACTCCCTACTGGGGATGTGCCTGCAACCAAGGCATATGCCCTTGACCGGAATCGAACCTGGGACCCTCCAGTCCGCAGGCCAACGCTCTATCCACTGAGCCAAACCGGTTAGGGCTCTAAAACCAATTTAAAAAAGAAGAATCAGCCCGGCCGGCATGGCTCAGGGGTTGAGCATCAACCTATGAACCAGGAGGTCCTGGTCAGGGCACATGCCCGGGTTGTGGATTTGATCCCCATTATGGGGCGTGCAAGAGGCAGCCGATCAATGGTTCTCTCTCATCGTTGGTGCTGTAGCTCTTTCTCCCTCTCTCTTCCTCTCTGAGATCAATAAAAAAATATTTTTTTAAAAAAGAATCAACCAATGAATTAATAAAATAGATGGAACAACAAATCAGTGTTTCTGTCCTCTCTCAAGTCAGTTTTTAAAAACTTTAAATAAAAAGAATTAGCCAATAACTGTATGAATAAGTGGAACAACAAATGGAAGAAAGCAGAACTCCCTGCCACCTCCTCCCAGCCCCAGGCCTGGCCACGCACGGGGTGCCGCTCCCAGGAAGCAGCTGCAGCCTTGAGTGCCCCCTCCCACGCCAGCTCAGCCCTCCGGCGCCTCTGCCCGCTGCGCAGCTGCTGCAGGCTATGCCAGGACAGGACCCCTCACCAGGGCAAGATTTGGCCACATCTGGCCAAAAGCCAGGAGGGCCTGTTCTGGACAAATGTCACTGGCCCCGGAACCACCCGCCCCTCCCCACTCTGACACTGGGCAGAGCAACATAGGTGCCCTGGGGAAGACACGTGGCCCCTTCCCAAGCCCCCCAGGGCCTCTTGGGGCAGGACTCTCAGGTGGGCAGAAAGGGGCACGGCCCATGGCCTCTGATGCTTCCCTGAGGGGAGACCAGAGCCATCGCTGGCATCGTGCCCCCGAGGCCTGGAGACTCCAACTATTGCCCTGCTGCCCACAGTCCTCGGCTCAGTGAGGAGAGGTGGGTGGACACATTCAGAATTCCTTTCTGGGGCCAGAGAAACTGTCCATACCGTTCCTGCCCCCAGGCCTGGAGCCAGCCGGCCACTTCCTCTGGCTGAGACTGCCGTGGGCACCTGCCCTTTGTCCACCACCGAGGAACCCAGAGTGGCCGAGGGGAACAGGAGCTGGGCTGCAGAACCCGGGTGTGAGAGTCGGCATCAGGACAGTCACTCTCTGGGCATGAGCCCCACCCCTATCACAGGACTGACTGGCACCCAGGCTCACCACCCACCCCTGATGGGCCTAGGCCAGGGACCGGCTGGCTGCAGAGGACAGAGCCCACACAGACAGCTGTGTGCCTGGCTCCCCCCCAGCCTGCCTCCGCTCACCCAGGCTGCTCATGTGCCGTGTACCCACCACCCACTGCGTGCTGGGGCCTCTCTCCCAGCGGGTGGAGTGGGCACGGGGACACACGGTGAGCAGGCGGCTCCGCTGAGCCTTCCCTTCCAGAATAAAGGGGGCATGAAGAATTGTCCCCATATTTCCCCAAACATGGGGAATGGGACTGCATAATTTGTGGTTGTGGGGACTGTGTAAAAAAACCCAAACAACGAACTATCCCACCCCCAGGGTGGGCATGAAGCTGCCAGGAGCCAAGGCTTTCAAAAGTCTGGGCACAAGACAAGTCCCTCTAAATGCTCGCCGTGGGGGCTCTGAGGGGGCAGGGACCGTCCTGCCTGGGAACGCAGGGGGTGGGGAGCTCACAGGAGCCGCATGAGTGGTGGGGCATCCCAGGCAGAGGGCCCAGCAGGAGCAGAGCCTGGGCTTTTCTGGATGAGAGGGATCGAGGGAGACCCCAGGAGACCAGGGGGAACAATCTGAGGGTGGGGCCCCCCGGGCTTGTGGCCGGACCCGGCAAATGACCGCAGGCCAATCCCTGGGTCTATGAGGACCTTGGCCGCCTAACCTGCCTCGGGCAGACGGGAACCTGCTGGGGAAGCAGGACAAGCAGGACAAATGGGCAGGTGCCCGTGGCAGCCTCCGTCAGAGGAAGTGTGGAGGCTCCAGGCCTGGGGGCAGGAACGGTGTGGACAGTTCCTCTGGCCCCAGGAAGGGTGCCCATAGCCGGCCCCCAGGCACACTGCCCTCCCCCACCCTCTGCTCCTGAAGGGAGCTTTCCGCAGCCTGGCCAGCCGCCCCCTGCCTGCCCCTCCTCCGTGCCCTGCCAGCATCACGGCTCCTCCTCACAGTCCTGCCCTCTCAGCCCCCGGCACACACCTGGGAAGGTGCCCGGTGCCCTGGGCCCTGTGAGCACTGTGCCCGCCGCCCACTGCGGCTGTGAGACAGGAAGCAGAAGGGGGCTCCCTCTTGTGCTTTGCGGAACCCATGCCCCATGCGGTGCCCTTCCGTGGGGGACCCCATCACTGTCTGCCCCTCTGTCCGCAGGGAGGGTCAGGAGAGCCCACCCACCCGGGGGACGCTGCACCAGGAGAGGCCCCTGCTCCTCCCGGGTGGGGCCCCAGAGGAGGAGAGACCCGAGGCCCGGACCACCCCGGCGGCTGCCGCGGGCTGCCACAGACTCTCGGTCGCCGGCCGGAAGCCACGTGCTCTGCCGGGCCGCTGGTTAGTTGGCAATAATAACATCCCGCAGGGACTGTGCCTGCTGTGTCACCCCAGCGAGTCCTCTCACCACCCCAGGGCGCCGCTGGCATCGTCTACACGGCTTTCCCAACGCCTCACGGTCGGCACCCACATGCGGTCTGTGTGCCTCCGCGCTGTCCTGCCCCTCCAGGGCCTTCACCTCTGTCTGCAGGAAGGAGAATGAGACACCTACCCCCGTGTCTGCAAGGGACTGGGGGGGAATGACCGGTGTCTGGAGCCTCGGACATAAACGGCCCAGAAGACCTTGTCCCATCACCTGTCAACGGAGGACAGAGACCGAGCTCAGCCCCGAAGCCAGCGCCCTGGCAGCCCTGCTCCAGCCCAGCCGTCGGGCCCCACACTGCCCGGCCCGCCCGGCTGCCGAGGACCTCAGGGTCCTCATGCTGGGGCCCCTCTCCGCCAGCAGCGGCTCTCGGGAGGGGCCCTGGTCCCCGCACCCCTACTGAGCGAGTGACTGACAGTGGCACGTGCACGGTGCCAGCCACAGGCTCCGACCAAAGGGAGGCGGCCAGGTAGACCAGGTGGGAGCCCCTGACGCCGCCCTGGGAAGGGGCCCACACCTACCCCCGAGGTCCTCGATGATGTCCAGGGTGGAGCTCCAGGAGAAACGCTCCACGGCCCCCAGCTCCAGCCCGGCCAGGGCGCTGGGCAGCGCCTCCAGCTCATAGGCGCCCCGCTTCTTCCAGTAGAGGAACATGCCGGGGCCCAGCGAGGCGGCCCCACCAGGCCCGTGCCCTCAGAGGCGGGCGGCCCCGGGGACCTGGGTCCCCGAGGCCTGGACGCCGTGGGCACAAGGGCTGCAGAGGGGCTGTGGGGACCCTGGGGCCGGCCTGGGGCCTCGAGCTCAGCCTCCCCGGGGAGGGAGCAGGCTGGGAGCGGCTGGGGGCTCGGAGCTGACCAATGGCCGGGCCGGCCCCACACAAAGCGCCTTTCTTCCCCTCCTACGGACATTTTACAAATTTCCACTTCCCGGCCCCCTCGGAGCCCCCACGGCGGGGATGGGCGGGCGTCTGGGGATGCAGAGGCCGGAAAAGAGTGCGATTGTTCCGCCGTCTCTTTGCTCAGATAAGTTTTCAGAGGAGAAAAATGTGCTGCCCCAGGAGCAATCCCGGCCCCCTGGCCCTGACCTCTGACCCCAGCCCCAGCCCTGGCCGGGCCCTGCGGGGTTTCTCAGTGAGGAGAGGAAGCACCCTGAGGGTGCCAGGGGGTGACCCCAGAGCTGCCTTCCGCTGCCCCATCAGGCACCCTCCCCGGGAAGCTCCAGGCAGGCGTCCCAGCGCCTCTGAGCAAAGGCCGGGAGGAGGCCTCAGGGGTCAGAGGGCAGAAGCTGCCGCCCAGGCCTTGCCCTCAGGCTGCCAGTGAGCCCAGCATCTGCCCTCTGGGCTCTTGTCAAAGGCCTCTCCCTTCCCGAGGCTGGCCACACTTCACCCGGCTGCCGCCCACCCATCTCCCTCCCTGGACTCGTCACCCACACCAAAGGCAGCGCCGCGCAGGGAGCCCAGGGCAGGCGGAACTCCTGCACAGAGCCTATGGCACCGACAGTACAGAGCTGGGTGCCCCCTGCACTGTGGGCACAGGGTGGGAATGGAGGGGTGGGGTGGGGGCAGGAAGGTCAGAAGGTCTGGTGGATGAAGAACCTTGGGGGGTATAAGCCATCCAAAAAAGAACCATCAGAAGAATAAAAAGTCCAGCTATGCAAAAAATGAAAGTTACCAGTCCAGTTATTCCAAAACCTTATAAAAACATCAAACTTTTATCTCGTTAAAACATAAAAATGAAGACTGACGGCTGCCCTGGGGTGAGACCTCGGCCCTGGTGCTCAGGAAGGCCGGCCTGCCACTCCCCCGTCCCCCACGGACGCAGGACTGTCCGGCGGCGCAGATGAGGAAACCAACGGGCTCAGCGAACGGGCTGCCAAACCTGGATCTGGACCCAGGAGCGTCTGGCTTCAAAGCCAACTCGGGTCCTGGGCAGCCACCTAGGGGGGAGGCTGGGCGGGCAGAGGGCAGAGGCCTGGCCTCATGTTGCTGAGCCGCCTCTGTCCGACCCTCTGCACCCCCAGCCTGCCAGGCCCCGAGGAGCTAGCCTGGCGTTGGGGGCCGAGCCGGGGCAGAGGAGAGCACCCCACCTACCAGGCGCCTGGCGACAGGGAGGCAGGAGGTCCAGGCGGGGAGAGCTGGCAGCAGAGGGCTCTGCCCTCCAGGGGGGTCGCCCTGCTGGGGCGGGAGGGGGTGGGTGGCTGTCTAGGCAGCCTGCACACCCCTAGCTGAGGGCTAAGATGCCAAGAGGCAGCGGGGTAATTCAAACCATATGCCCGCCTACCCTCCTCCTCAGGCTCAGAGCCAGGGATGGACAAACGCAGGCTCCTTGGTCCTTGATCCCTGGCACCCACGCGGCCAGGGCTTGAGCTCACCAGAGGCTGGGGGTGCCCCCCTCGTGTTCACGGGCAAGTGGCCAGTGTGGGGGTGTCAGGCCGAGCTTGGGGAGTGAGGCAATGTGTCCCCAGCAGCCACGGCCTCGTCTCAGTGCCCACCCACCTGAGGCCAGGGCTGCAGGGCGGGGGGTGGTCCCAGAGTTACCCAGCCCAACGCCTCTGTGCCGGGCCTGGTGGGGCCGCTCTGGGTTATGGTTTCCGAACAGCCAGCCCCAGGGCAGCCTCACGTGTGGGTGGGGTGGTGGCAATGATTGCTCCCCACCCTCAGCTCTGGGGTGGACACAAGGAGCCCCTGCCCCTGCACACACCCAACGACAGGGGCCAGCTGTGCCCTCCCTCCCCCACTCGCAGCGCATGAGCCCCATCCCCCGTTCTCTCTGTCCCCAAATGTGCCTCCTGCTTCCCACCGCCGCGTTGGCTATGGCCAATCCTCCGCCTGGATGTCCCCTCGGCTCCCACAGAGTCGCCCCTCTCCTCTGTCCAGGCTGGAGGTCCCCCGCCCTGCCTCCCTCCTTCCTCCCCGAACACATGCACAGGGCGGCCTGCAGGCCCTTCACGGGGCTGGGCGAGCCAGGAAACCAAGGGCTGCCGGCTGGCGGCGTGGCTCAGACATGGGGTCTCTTCACCGGCTGAGACAGGGGGTGGGCATGGCTGACCTGCGCGCTGCTGTGTCCCCAGCCCCCGCGGGCAGAGTGATGACAGCTACGCTGACTCCGGCCAGAGGCCGTGCTGAGCGCTGCTCATCCGTTCTCCCCTTTAACCCCCACGTCAGCCCATGAGGCGGGACTGTCATCCAGGACTGGGGTGCAGAGGCTGAGACGGGGCGGAGGGGGGCGGGTAACTTGCCCACAATTAACAGGGTGCCAGGCACAAGCCACACGGCCTGGCCTCGATGACAGTCACTGCCGGTGAGCAGCCCGAGGCCTGAGGTGGTCAGGGTGGTCCAAGCTGGGAGCCCCGCCCCCCAGGCCCAGGCCCGCTCTCCTGCCCCGTCCCCCTACCTCCAATGCCCCTGTAAGCGGAGCCAGGGGGCCACTGGCTGGGACCAGGACAGACAGAGGGACGCGGACCTGGAGTGTTGGGGCTGCTTAATCCAGGGCCAGGCCAGCGCCTGGGGCGAGAGGAGGGGCGAGCTTGGCAAGTCAGCTGTTTCCTTGAGGGCGGAAGCGCCCCAAGGCCGGAGGCCCCCACAGCTGCTGAGTAAGGGGCTGAAAGGGGAACAGGAGCAGGTGGCCTGAATCGCTGTCGTACCCGCCCCCCCACACACACACCCCCGGTCTCCACCAGCCAGCCACGGCCACGGCCATCAGGGACCTGGCTGAGCCCCAGACGCCTTCCCCTCACCTGCCCTGGAGACCCCTTCCCTGAGGGCAGCTCCCAAAGGGGTGGGACCCGCTGAGGGCCCTCCCTGGGCCTCACTGGTCGGCAGCCGAAGGCTCTGATTCCTCATCTGTGCGTGGGCTAGGGAGGAGCCCCGGCTGTGCGGCTCCACGAGATCCTGCTCACGGGGCTCCGGCTCCGCAGCGGCCTGGCAGAGAGCAGGGGACGCAGACTTGGCGGGGGGGAGAGGGGGTGTCCTTGCAACCTGACAAGGGGGCCTGCTCCTCTTACTCCCTCTCCCAGGCAAGGTCGACCATGACCCTTGTGGTCCCCTGAGCCCCCCCGGAGCTGGCGACCACATCCTTTCCTCCTCCTGACCTTTGGGGAGGCCTGTGTGGACCCCCAGGGCAGCCAGAGTGCCAGCTGTGTGGGGGGGGAGGGGGGCTGGGAGCAGAGCTGGCGACGACAGGCAGTGCCCAGTGCCAGCCGCCAGCTCGCGTGAGAAGCAGCCTCGCGGCTGGGCTGTGTTAAGTGTTTCCAGGTGGGGCTGCAGCGCCGACGCCAGCCGA
>NW_006293088.1:9209008-9209494 GCF_000327345.1 Myotis davidii | reverse complement strand
TGGGGGGTGGAGGCCAGTGCCCGGCCAGCAGGCAGTGCGTGTGCCCAGGCCGGCACCGGTAGGAGGGGTAGACAGTGGGGCCTGGTGTGGGTGGCACAGACCCTTCCTTGCAGAGCAAACCATTCCAGAGCCTGGAAACATGGGCCAAAGCCTCAGCCACCTGTGGGCCCAGCCATGTGGAAGGTGTGGGTGGAAATCTGGGCGCAGCTACCTGGCCTCAAGCCAGCCCGACCCCTGAGCCTCAGCCAGCCCGGGCCATCTCCCCACAACCCCCCACCCCCAGCCCAGGCTACCGTGGCCCTCAGCTCACCAGACCTGCTGCACTCCCCATGCAGGGGGGCGGAGGTGGCCCCACGGCCCTGTGCTGCCCCTGTGGCCTTATTTTCCATTAAATTCTCCCTGGAGCTGGGACTATGTCCAGCACAGCGGGGCCCAGGCCCCTGGTGTCTGCTCTGTCCCCCCTGAGTGGCTCCTGCAGGCTTCTGG
>NW_006293088.1:9202978-9208962 GCF_000327345.1 Myotis davidii | reverse complement strand
AGCCCCCCCAGCCCCCCCAGCCCCGGAGGTGTGAACGTGTATAACCAGCACCATGGCCTGGGCCCTGGACCAGGGCAGGGAAGCCCGCACTGCTACCATCCCCAGATGCCGAGTTTCGGCTGGGCCAGGGACCCTGACTCAGTTCTCTGGCTCCTGGTGGGCACACAGGAGGGACCCTGACGTTGCCAGTCCCCCTGTGTGCCAACGACCCTGTCGCCGTGTTATGATCACCCCCATCTTTCTGTTTTTTATTTTTATTTTATTCTATTCTAGAGAGGGAGGAAGGGAGACAGAGAGGGAGAGAGAGAGAAACATTGTAAGCCATAGCGGTTCTCAACCTGTGAGTCACGACCCCTTTGGCGGTCGAACGACCCTTTCACAGGGGTCGCCTAAGACCATCCTGCACATCTGATATTTACATGACGATTCATAACAGTAGCAACATGACAGTTATGAAGTAGCAACGAAAATAATTTTATGGTTGGGTCACAACATGAGGAGCTGTATTTAAAGGGCCAGAAGGTTGAGAACCACTGGACTAGACAGGCACCAGTTGGTTGCCCCTCCCCCTGCACGCACTCTGACTCCGAGTCGAACGTGCAACCCTCTAGTGCACAGGACAACGCTCCAAGTGACTGAGCCACACGGATCAGGGTGAGATCACCCCCATCTTACAGCACAGGAAGCTGGGGGTCAGGCAGGGGGCGTGTGGGGCTGCAGTCTCCCCACCATGCTCCATGTCGCCCGCTGCTCCCTCCACGGCCACCGTATTTAAGTTCCATGGGTGCCAGGGTCCAGTCAGTGGCCCTCCTGCCCACAGCACCCTGACCTTGAGTCCGGAGCGCCTCCCTCCCCCAGGGTCCCTCCTATGTTGGGGATCTGGGAGCCCTTCCAGCTGGACAATCTCCCCGACCATTAAGCCCACTGGCCACAGGTCTCAGGAAAGTGGGTGCCTCCCTGCGCTCCCTGAATGTGGGGGACAGCCAGACAACAGGCCGCTCAGACCCAGGCAACGATGGGGTGGGAGGTACAGTCACTGTTCAGCATTGGGCCTGACCATTGTCACCGACCCATTCACCCACCACAGCCCAGGACAGGTGCAGCCTGGGCCGGGCTGGCCGCAGAGCAGCTGCCCACGCCATTCTCGGCTCTGCCCCTAGAATGCCCCGGCCCTGGCCCCCGCTCAAGTCACCACCATCCTGTCTGGGCCCCGCCTTGCCTGACTCTCGCCCCTGCTATGTCAGCTTCCGAAATGCAGCTTGGCACCTGAGCTCAGATCCCAGCTCCAGCCCCTGCCAGCTGTGTCACCTTGGGCAAGTTGCTTAGCCTCTCTGGGCCTCCGTCCCCGCACCTGAGCGGTGACCTCACAGGGTTGCAGTGGGATCCGCCGAGTTGACTACAGCAGCGGCCTCACACTCAGGTCTGCTCCAGCAGGGGCACCGAGGCCAGTGTCCTCCAATCAAGCACACATGCAAACCTGGAAGTCACTACTTGGACTGCACACCTGCCACCCCCCTGGCACGGCCGCTCAGACCCTCTGGGACCCCGCCCCAGCCACCGCTCCTGGCGGATCAATGGTGTGGAACCCGCCCTTGGGCCCTCGTTCTGCTGCCGGTGACACCCTGGAACAGTAGGGTCTTGGCTCTGGCTGGAGTGGGAGCCCCTTGAAGGCAGCTGCTGGCTTCATTCTCCCCCGAATGCAGGCCCAGGCCCCGCTGGCCCCGGCAGGAGCCAGAGGAATGCTTGTGGACTTGAACTTGGATCGACTCTCCACCAACTGTTTCTCGCCAGGGCTGACTTCCCAATACCTGAAGCCTCAAAGGCCAAGGTGGCCGGGCTCCCTGCCTCCAAGAAGGACCCGCTCAGAGGGCAGCCCACAGGCCTGGACGCCAAGCTTGGGGTCAGATCTACCCCCTCCCCCCGCCAGGAGGAGCCGAGACCCAGGCCTGACCCGGTGCTCCGTCAGCGGCTGCCAGCCTGGGTCGGGGGGAGGGGGAAGGGGGCCTGCCTCCCCGGCGCTGTCTGTGGCCGCGGCACGGTGGCCATGGTCCAGCTCCCTGCCGGCCGCCGCCTTTTAAACCTGCCAGACAGACTGAGAGGCGGGCCTCCTCCAGGGCCCAGTCTGTGCCCTGACCACAGGGAAGACAGGCCGGACTCCCAGGACAGCCGACTGCCAAAACGGCCAGCGCATCGGGGGAGCGCCAGGCCTGAAGCTGGAGAACATCGTTACAGTCCCCTGGGACACCCCCAGCAGAGGCCCGGGCTGCCCCAGAGGACCCCCTCCCCCAGCCCAGGATGCGGCCCAGCCGAGGGAGGCAGCTCCCGGGCAGGGCGGCTGCTAGGTCTCAGCCTGTCTGGGTGCTGTAGCGAAGGTGCTAACTGCGTCCTGTTCATTTGTATCTCAAGAAAAATGAAGCCGAAACCGGTTTGGCTCAGTGGATAGAGCGTCGGCCTGCGGACTGAAAGGTCCCAGGTTCGATTCCCGTCAAGGGCATGTACCTGGGTTGCGGGCACATCCCCAGTGGGGGGTGTGCAGGAGGCAGCTGATCGCTGTTTCTCTCTCATCGATGTTTCTAACTCTCTATCTCTCTCCCTTCCTCTCTGTAAAAAATCAATAAAATATATTTTTAGAAAAAAGAAAAATGAAGCGGTAAAGGCAGAGAGCGACCCTATGTGTGTCTGCATCTGCACGTGCAATTGTTTTGGATGGTCCATGAGGAAGATGGTGAGCAGAGGCGGGAATGACGTGAGGTGGGGCAGTTGTCTGGGAAGAACAGCATCTCAGGCAGCAAGTGCAAAGGCCCTGGGGCCCTGAGGCCCAGCCTGTGTCGAGGTGAAGTGACAACTGTTCCACTTTGCCCCAGACCCAGAGGCCTCCCGGGACACTGGGGTGTCAGTTTTGTCTTTATTTGCGGGTTTGCTAATCCTCCCCGAGAATATTTTTTTCCACTAATTTCCAGACAGACTGAAAGGGAGGGTGGAAGAGAGGGGAAGAGAGAAACATCCATGGGAGGGACACATTGATTGATTGCCTCCCCATGTGCCCCGACCAGGGCCAGGGATTGAACCTGCAACCCAGGTATGTGCTCTCGATTGGGAATGAAACCTTGACCCTTCAGTGCACGGGCTGGCGGTCTAATCGTTGAGCCACACCGCCCAGGGCTGGAATTACAGTTTTAAAACCAGGATGAGGTGGTTACCCTATTGAGGGACCTCAAGGAGGCCAGTGTGGCTGGAGCAGGGTCAACAGCGGCGGGAGGAGAGAAGTCAGGCAGGTGACAGGGCATCAGGGCCCGGAAGGGCCTGTGAGGACTGGGCTTTTGTTGTGAGTGAGACGGGAGCCCCTGGAGGCTCTGACAGAGAAGGGCTGTGATCTGGCTCGGCTGCTGAAAGGCTGCGATCACAGGAGTGACTGTGGAAAATGGGAAAGCGAAGGGCGTCCTGCGGATGTCCTGACCCTTAGTGGCTGAGAGGCCACGGAAAGCCTCCATCCCACCTCATTAAGAGTCTACAGCCACAGAAAGACAACGCGCCTTCAGCGCGGCCTGCTCCCTGCAGGGGGAAGTTGGGCAAATAAGACCCACCTTCCAACTTGGGAAAAAAGAGCTGAATGGAACAACATTCTTCAAAATCTTACAAACATCAACCAGCCAGAAGGCAGAAGGGGAGGACCAGGGAGGTTTCGCTGACCGTTTTGCCCTCACGGGATCTTTCTGTCCTGCAGGAAGAGTGGCCGTATGGGTCTAGGGCAGTGGTTCTCAACCTTCCTCATGCCGCGGCCCTTTCATACAGTTCCTCATGTTGTGGTGACCCCCAATTTCATTGTGACAAATTGAACATAATTAAAGCATAGTGATTCATCACAAAAACAATATGTAATGATATATGTGTTTTCCGATGGTCTTAGGCGACCCCTGTGAAAGGGTCGTTCTACCCCCAAAGGGGTTGCGACCCACAGGTTGAGAACCGCTGCTCTAGGGGAACGAGCTGAAAGTCCCGGGAGCCTCAGGCTTGAACTGGATCAAGGTCACGACGGTGGTGTCTGCAGGCATGTGGCCCAAGCACACGCAAACCCTCTAGCATCCCGGGCCTCAAATGGTTCTTGCAAATAATTTTTAAAATACAATGTCCAGCACACAGTCAAAGATAACTAGGCACACAAGTACATACCAGCCCGTGACGGAAACCGACAGAACACACCCACGCAAAAGGAGATCCTGGCGTGATCACCCACAGACTCAGCTACCACCTCACCTCATCTCCACAATGACCCTGAGCGGTAGACTCTGCTATTATCTCCTTCAGAGACCATGAGATGGAAGCTTGGCAAGCTGGTGATTTGTCTCAGCCCCATAGCTAGTGAGTAGGAGAGCTGTGATTCCGCTCGGGCCGGGTGCTGCTTGATCTATGCCAGGCTTGCCCTCCGCCCTGCACGCCCTGCGCCCCGCGCACCCTCCGCCCCGCACACCCTCCACCTCGGAAGTCCTAGAGGCCTGATGTCAGAGCCTGCGGCTGCCCTTGCACCTCGGCGAGAGCCACGGCCTTTAGTAATGGGAGCGGACAGAGAGGAATGCCTGGGGACCCTGTCAGGGGGCACCTGCCCAGCCACCACCCTCTTATGTCGGGATAGGCCCATGGGAGAGATGACCAGACAGAGCACACGAAGGGCCAGAATGTGGGCTGATGGGAAATAGAGGCTTCTGGAAGACGGCCTGGGAATATCGTCACAATGCAAGATGCTCGCACTCTCCCACCCACGGCTCCCCTTCCGGGACCTGGTTCTCTGGGTGCTGCTTCACTAGGGCACGGAGGGAGGGGTGAGGGTGCTCCCTGCGGCCCCTTCACAGGAGTGACACCCGGAACCAGCTGTCCGCTCCCAGAGGGCCGGTGGGAAAGTGAGGCATATCCACATCTCAGAAACCACTCAGAAACGAGCAAGGCTTTTCTGTGCTGGCATTTTTTAAATGTCTAAGATAGAGTATTAATTGAAGAAAACAACTGCAGAACTGCACTTTCTACTAGTTCAGAAAGTTCACACACACACACACACACACACACACACACGTAGCATGTGTGTGTTATATTCATGGGGGAAAATCTGAGCTACAACTGGAAGTAACAGAAACTCGGAGGCCTCGTGGCTTCATTCTCTAGGTCAGCGGTTCTCAACCTGTGGGTCGCGACCCCTTTGGGGGTCGAACGACCCTCTCACAGGGGTCGCCTAAGACCATCGGAAAACACATAGATAATTACATATTGTTTTTGTGATGAATCACTCTGCTTTAATTATGTTCAATTTGTCACAATGAAATTGGGGGTCTCCATAACATGAGGAACTATATTAAAGGGTCACAGTATTAGGAAGGTTGAGAACCACTGCTTTAGGTACTGTTTGAGCATTTCACAATGAAAATACATCGCTCTGTGAAGCAGAACCGAGAGCGCAGACGTGCATGTGTGTGTGTGTGTGTGTGTGTGTGTGTGTGTGCGTGCACGTGTGTGCATATATTCCATTTGTCTAGATCAGCGGCCCTGGTGGTCCGTGAGGTCCGAAAGGCTGGCGACCGCTGGTCCACATGCTGATGAGGGCGCACACGCCCGCCCCACGCCTGCGCTCCTACGATGGCTCCTGACCCTTCAGCTCTGTGTTTGCCAGACTCTCCTCCCCAAACTTCCCGCATCCACTCACCAAACTGCTATAGAAAAGGGGCTTCCTAAACGGCCAGCCAGACCACACTGCCTACCCTGCGAAAAACCTTCAGTTCTCGTTGCCGCTGGCATGGAGTCTGAATGGAGTAAGATGCTCCCCAACCTCTCCACCACCCATCTCTGCCCCCCGCCCCACGACGCCCCATCCGTCCTCGAACATCAGCCCATGGACAGCCCCGTCCCACCGCACAGACCCCTGCCTGTCATCCTCTTTCCCCGAAGTGCCTTCGGCCCCACCCCCTCCCCCTGCCCCTCCCCGCCCCAGCTGCCTTCTG
>NW_006293088.1:9198420-9198730 GCF_000327345.1 Myotis davidii | reverse complement strand
TCACAGGGGTCGCCTAAGACCATCGGAAAACACATATATAATTACATATTGTTTTTGTGATTAATCACCATGCTTTAATTATGTTCAATTTGTCACAATGAAATTGGGGGTCACCATAACATGAGGTACTATATTAAAGGGTCACAGTATTAGGAAGGTTGAGAACCACTGCTTTAGGTACTGTTTGAGCATTTCACAATGAAAATACATCGCTCTGTGAAGCAGAACCGAGAGCGCAGACGTGCATGTGTGTGTGTGTGTGTGTGCGTGCACGTGTGTGCATATATTCCATTTGTCTAGATCAGCGGCC
>NW_006293088.1:9188971-9198308 GCF_000327345.1 Myotis davidii | reverse complement strand
TAGGTGATGTGACTGCTGCAGAAAACCCCTGTGATGGGTGTTCTAAGAGGGTTATCATTCAGGGATGAAGTCATCACCCCACAATCACTGTGTTTTAACACGAACCACCTCTCAATTCCTGTTTACAAGCCCTTATCTCTCATTAGTCACTAAGCTTCTCAAACGGGCATTTATCTTGTTCACCAGCGTCTCCCAGCCCCTATACAATGCCTGACAGTAAGTGCTCAATGGGTCGGGCCCACACTAGAGTCTAGAGTTCGATTCCTGGTCAAGGGCATATACCTGGGTTGCAGGTTTGATCCTCGGCCCCAGTTGGGTTGCATGCAGGAGGCAACCAATGCATGTGTCTCTCTCACATGATTTTTTTTTTGGCTCTCCCCCACTTCCTCCGTCCCTTCCACTCTCTAGAAAACAATGGAAAAAATATCCTCGGGTGAAGATTAACAGCAAAAAAAGTGTTCAATAAACATTTGTTAAGTGACTAGCTATGACACATTCACGTTTGTCAAATAAATAAATGGCTCACAGACACTATCAAGCCGAAGCAGAGTCGGTGGCCGTTTTCTGCCACCCACCGGGGCCAGGTCATTGCTCTGCGGTCAGGGATGGGGTGTCTAGGGCCAGGGCTCCGATTCTGGGGCGCTGGAAGGCTCTTTGATCCCAGAAACACTAGTCCTGACTCCACACTCCGATGCGTCATGGTGTACGGCACAGAGGACATTGACGGGTCGGGGAGTCTCATGGCCCTTTTTGTTGTTGTTGTGAATCCTACCCGAGGTTATTTTTTCATTGGTTTTTAGAGGGCATAAGGGAGTAGAGAGGGGGGAAGAGAAACATCGATATGAGAGACACAGTGATCAGTTGCCTTCCGCACGCACCCCGATTTTGGGGGTGAGGATCAACCCTGCAACCAGGTACGTGCCCTTGACCGGGCATCAAACCCATGACCCTTTGGTGTGTGGGCTGGTGCTCTAATCATTTGGCCACACCAGCCAGTGCTCGTAGCGCTTTCACAAATAGCTAAAGGCCAAGTTGGGAACCTACTCAAAACCTAGCGATGGGGACAGGACTGTGATGCACAGAACGTGGCCATGTGACGGGTCCTGGGCGCCTCCCCACCATGCCCTTTGCCTGCCAGCGGAGCAGCTCCTCAGCAGAAACCTTGCTTTCTCCTTCCGAGGGTGGGGGGTGGGGTGGGGGGGAGCCTCCCTGCTCTGCTTGCTCAGAAGACAACGGCATCTGCGCCATCCTTGCAATGGGGTCAGGGCTGAGGGCTGACCCTCAGCGGGCTGGGCCACCCTGCCTTCCCCACTTTCACGAACCCCCAGGTCAGTGAGGACAATCCCGGCTCAGCCTGTAGGGGGGCTGCTTAAAGCGTCCAGACCGAGTCAGCAGGCGTGGGACCCAGTGGCCCTCCAAGCCCCCCGGCTTCTCTCCTGGCTCAGTGCCATCGACCCCCCTTTCTGGACAAGAGAGAAGAAAATATACTCACTGCTTCCCAGACGGAGGCTGAGCCAGCCGCGAGGCGGAGACCCGCACTTGGTGAGGACCGAGTTCATGCTTGAGTGCTGGTGGCACCTCGCCTGGCCCTCCAGTCAGGTGCCAGGCGCCCAGGTCTGTGTCCCTTTCTGCAGCGAAGGGCTTCTCCCAGCCTCACCCCAATCCTCGCTCCTCCGGCGGAATCCGTCTGCACAGGCCCGGGAGCCCTCAGCCCCAACCTGCTTCCCTGCGAGGCCGGCCCCCTGGGCGCTGTATGTTCTAACGTCTGGGCTTCCTGGCCGCGGTTTGCACGGCGTTCCCCTGCTGGTGGTTTTCTCCCCTTGGATTTTCCATCCATTCGTGCCCGGGAGCAGACTCCTCAGGCTGCTGGCCGCCTCGGGTCCCTCCCTTCCCGGAAAGCAGTGCCGGGACCCTGGTGTCTGCAGTCCCCGCAGCAGCCCCGCGAGGCGCCTTGGCGAGGAGGCAGGCCTGCAAGGTCGGCGGCTTCTCCCTGCCCCGCAGAGGTTCACCCGGGAGATCAAGTCAGTTCCAAAGTGTTAGAAAAACCCAAGCCAGTCTGCTGAGCACGGCGGAGGCATCAGTCACCATGGCAACCCTCAGCTTCCCAGCCCAACAGTGTCCGCCGGCTCAGCTGTTCGCTTACTCAGCGCCCGCACTTCCAGGGGAGCTGCTGCCCCGACTGGACTCCAAGTGCAGCTCCGTTCAGGCTGCGCCCGCCCAGCCCTCTGCCCAGC
Source organism: Myotis davidii (assembly GCF_000327345.1). Taxonomy (NCBI): domain Eukaryota; kingdom Metazoa; phylum Chordata; class Mammalia; order Chiroptera; family Vespertilionidae; genus Myotis; species Myotis davidii. Next base: position 9,196,074 of record NW_006293088.1, on the reverse strand, counting down.
TCTTCCTGGCAAAACCTTGGAACTCTTGAGCTTAGCGAAGCCGTTTGTTCCGCCGGAGGCCTGAACACCACATGCTCCTCCTTCCCGGCACAGACGGCCCCATGTTTATCTCGGCCGCTGTGCAGGCTCAGCGTCAGCCCGTCAGCCCGCCTGGGGGGCAGGCCCGGCCTGGGAGGCGCGCGGGGCGCGGGGAGCGGAGCTGCTCGCGCCGTCCAGAGGCAGTGACAGCCCCAGACCCGGGCTTCTCTTTTCTTAATTTGAACTTTTCTGGGAGCAAAATTTTCCTTCTCCTCTAATACACTCCAAGACAGCCAGAAAGGAGGTGGCACCTCTCTCAGCTCACATACCTGGACCCAAACAGAAAAATTAACCTGCCACTGCGTCCAATACCGCCGGCAATGTGGCACTGCTGGGCTCCCTGCGTCGCCCTGACACCCACACCCAGCCCCTCCCAGTGTTTTATTTTACCCGCTGTTTCTGTCATCATCGCTCCTAATCACTGAAGTAACTTCCTGGAGCAAAATGGTCTATGTAAGGAATGACACCAAATCATGTCCTAAAAAATATTTAATGATACAAAAAGGATATAAGTGAAAAGAGCTGGACAGAACACCGCACATACAGCAGGACACCAATGTTGTAAAAAACCGAACACAATTTAGAAAATGTCAGACGAGGCAGCAGCATGGCACCAAGCGATTCTCCATGCGGTGGACTGTTCATCCAAGTTCAAAAACACTAAACAGGCTTAGGAAAAACTCCCAGGGGGTCCTTCACAGGAGCTCTAGCGGGACACGCGGCCAGAAGAACGGTTTTAAGGTGAACCTGCTGGAGGGGGGCCAGGTAAGAGGTTCTGATTCCAACACTGAGCTTCTGCTTCGTTCCGGAGTGACGGTGAACAATCCGATCTTGGTTTCTGCCTTCCAGACAGGCGCACGCAGTCCCTGCTCGCCTGAGGGCCGGGCCTCTGCACTGCGCGGGCAAGGACCCAGGGAAGAGCTTCCGTCCCATCTTAAAAGGGAACAGGCTCCAGTGAATGTCTCCCCACAACCTCTGGAGCCTGTGGTCCAGCCAGGATTTGAACTCAGAGCTCTAACATCACAGCCTGCTGTCTGACCCGCGACACTGCCACATCCAAAGCTAATAAGACCTCTAGCAACCCATTTTTAAAAGCTCAGGATTTGGCATAAAGGAGCCCTGGACCCACATCGCCCCGCCCCACACTGTCGGGCGGACAGCTGCGTGTCCGGCAGGTGATCCCACCTGTCAAGACCCAGTGGAGGAGGCAGGGCCTCCGCTCCACCTGGGGCCTGCCCACTCCTCTGTCCTCCCCCAGGAGCCACTTCCAGAGTCCGATCTCTCGGAAATCCTACTCCAAGGCACCTGGAGGGCGAGTCACTGTCCCTCCCCCCCTCTAATCTCGTTTCCGGGCTGGGGCCAGGGCGTACACTGACTCCTACCCCCAGGACTAACAGGGTCAGCAGGGAACACTGAGCTGTCTGTGTTTATGAAATAAAATGAACCCTAGAATAAGCAGGTACTACTTTGGAAATCACACACCGATGATTAAGAATAACTCAATGCAGACTCATTCCTACACACCCTGACCACAGCCGACTAGAAATAACAAGCCCACACCACCGACACTGGTAAGCAAATGGACATCTACAGCCGCCTGACCAGAGCCAGGGACCTAGAAGGTCTGGCCCTCTGACCATGGCTGACAACTCCCTCTAGTGGCCCCGTCTGCTTTCTTTACTGAGGGACCTGAAGGACCTTAAATGCCAGCAAGAGGGGCAGCTGAAGGCAGGCCTGGAGCAATGAAAAAGCAAATGCGACCTGCTGCTAGCGACCTAGTGACTGTCATCAAGATGCAGGGGCTGGGGAAGGAGGTAAGGTTGACGGTGGTGGTTTGTCTCACAACTATTTGCCAAGTCAAAATAGAAAAATGTGTACATGGTAAACTTAAATACATATAAGACGCAATGAAGTGAGACCTTAAATGGTCTCCAGAATCCTAAAATTCACCTGGAAGGGACAAGGCTCCTGTGAGAATTTGCATGCCTGAGGGTCTCTGAGATGCTTAAAGACAACAATAATCAGCAATTTAAAAGAATAGATGGTAAAACCTGCGAATCCTGGGGACCTCCTTCAACATGATCCGCCAGGAAGCGGACGTTCGTTCACAGCAAGTCTGAAACGTTGCCTCAGTACAGCATCCCGCTCTCCTCAGCACAGAAATGGTGCCCCAGACGGCTCCTCTCTGCCCCCCAAACCACCCACCTCAGGGTAAGGACTCGTGAGCACCAGGGAGACGAAGAGACTTCCACCTGGGAGAGTGGCACCATCACCAGCTCCCGCACTCAGGAGGGGGCGCTCAACAGCCCAGAGCTGTCCACATGTTCAAGTTTGGGTCGAGCTGCCAACTGCAGGAACAGGCCACTCAGAGCTGCCCTGCCAGGCCTCTCCCAGACCTCTGCCCAGGCTGTCAGTCTCGGAAGAGAAGCCAATCAGGGCAAATCTCTAACGAGGCCCCGAGAGGGTTCCCGGATTGGAGAGCAAGGGAAGGCTTCTCGAGTCCAAACCTCCATCTGTTAAGCCTTGATTTAAAGATGAAACACGACCTTTTAATACTTGTCCCACAGGAAGGGAAGAGAAGGTGGATAGGATCATGTGATCAGGGGATGGGACAGACCCACCAGCGGGTCCCCCACCCCGGCCGGCACCACAAGTGGGCGAGGGCCAGCCTGCCGCCCTCCTTGGTACATCTTTTGGGCCCTTGTCTCCCTATTTTTACCCAGGTTCCCACCAGATGCTGGAACTTTGTTCTGTTTCAATGGCGTGTCACCTTTTCCCTGCTGCTTTCTCCCTGTAGGAAATGAAACATCGTGGATGATGAACCACACAGCAGAGCAGGGCGAAATGAGGTCACGGAGCTTTAAGAAGGGACTTAAGTGGACTACGGCTTCCACGAGCTGTGGAGGGAATGCTGCTCGCCAGGGCGCAGTCGCAGCGCAGAGCCCGTCAGTCCGCTGACGTCAGGCTTCCTCCCTCGTTAGCCACGTCAGCGAGCCTTTCGATAGAACCGAGCTTTTGGATGTGGTCTCGTTCTAGATGTTTCCTCCGCTTCTCTTGCTCCAATTTTCCCCGTTGCTCCAGGAAGTTTAATATTATAATCTGTTGTGACGTAAGGAATCGTCCCCTCGAGCCCATGCTGAAAGGAAACAGAAAACATGCAAACTCCCAACCCGCCCAGTCTTCCTCCCCCAGAAGACAGCGTGGAGTCTGAGCGAGCCCCGCCCCATCCTGAGCCCCCTCCCCAAAGGCCCGGAAGCCCCGTGACGGCCTCCCTGTCTGTCTAGTCAACTCCACAAGCACATCGAACAGGAGTGGTAAGTGCGGGCGTTTCCATCTCCAACAAGCAGGTAAGAAAGGGAGGAACAGGCCACCCACAGGCCCGGCAGCTGGGCTTGGGGGCTACACGGATGCTCTTGGCCACCATGACCTTCCCAGGGCTGCACCTGAAGATGGCCTCAGCCTCAGGAAAGGGAATGGCTCTCCCACGGGCTCCCGTGGCACTGGTGGCTCATGGCCTTGCCTGTCCCCTGGCTTCCTTCAGCCCCTACAACCAAGTGTCGGTCTGCCCAACAATAGCCTGCCCATGACTCTAGCCCAGCTTCAGGTTCTCTCTCTACCACAGACACAGCCAGCTCCCTCCCAGGCTGTCCCGGAGCCACGCTCACCTGGCTCTTGAGGACGCACTGTGGAATGGAAATGGCTCCGACCAGCAGACAATTCACATTTCTTAGCTCTTCCGGGGGCACAGGCGTGAGGATGTGGTAAAGCCGCTTTTCCATGTCGATCCCCCGACAGATCCCTGGAAAGCCCAGAGCACACGCAGATCACCCTCTGCAAGGCGCCAGGCCTCCCACCACCCCGCTGCAGAGCAGCTTCTAAAACAGAGTTTCAACTTCAACTGGGTTTTGCTTTGAAATATGACGTGGTGGGAGACGGAGTGTGGGAATGCCGGAAGCCATGGGAGCTTCTCCCTGCTCGGCTGTGAGGCACCGAGTGGTCCTCAGGCCGAAGTTCTAGCCTGCACCTGCACCTGCACCTGCACCTGTGCCAGTGCGCCCGGGACAGTCTAGTGGGGCAAAGGTGACTCAGCCTTTCCCTTTACCCAGTCCTTCTCTGTGGTCTGCACAAAGTGACCCGTCTCTATGAAGACGCTTTAGGAAGTACAGCGCTGTATCAATCAGAAATGTGTAATTGCTGCCGAAACCGGTTTGGCTCAGTGGATAGAGCGTCGGCCTGCGGACTGGAGGGTCCCAGAAATATATTTAAAAAAAAAAAAAAAAAGAAATGTGTAATTGCTAATGACTTTGCTAATTTTGGGTCAACCTTCCAGAAACATCCACTGATGTTTATTGACCTCATAAGCCATGAGACGAACACCTGCTGTGGGCTCCTGGAGGAGATGGGCCCAGAGCTGCGGGAGCTGCGAGGCCCAGCCAGACCCGGCCCTGTGCTATGGACACGGCAGGATGTCAGGACGTGACCGCGTCGCTTGCGCCCAGGTCACTCCCGAGTGGGGGGTCCACTGTGGGAGTGAGGGTGCTCACACGGGCACGGGAGGACAGGACCTGGAGGAGCCTGACTCGCTTCAGGAACAAGCCGCCTGACCTGCGAGAGGGCGGAGAGCGAGGCAAGGACCCAGGGTCGGGCCCAAACACCAGCGTGAATCTTTGAAGGACAGTGAAGGACCTACGGGGACAGGAGGTGGTATGGGGTGGGCAGGAGGGGGTCCCGGGAGAACATCAGGCGTGTGGACCCATCAGGACTTCAGTTTTGGACCCAAGTCCTGGACGCCGTGAGATATCCAAGCAGAGAGCGCACGGGTAACACGGGCTTGGAACTATGGGAGGGCAGCAGGAAGAGGGACTGAGCCCCAGCAGTGGGTGAGCGGCCTCGAGAAAACACGTCAGGTGAGAAGCATCCCCAGGCCTCAGGGACCCGGGACTTAGAGGGGCCAGCGGAGGAGCAGGAAGAGCTGCCTCTTGCCTGCCCGAGGCCCGAGGCCCACAGTGTGTGGAGACAAAGCAGCTCTTTGACCATCGAGTCGAGACAGCCCCGAGGTCAGGCCGGCCATTACCGCTGGAGAAGTGGGTCAAGCTCCGTAGGTTTATAGACACGTTCGCCCTCACTCACCAAAGCCCAAACAATCGCAGATTGGAGTCTGCGTAAGCAGGACGGGCCCCTCTGTATATCCGCCAACATCATCCAGGATCTTGCAAAGGCCGACCCAGCTGGCGTTCACAGCATACAGGATGTGGGTAGGGGCGACATCAGAGTGAATGACCCGGAGGGCGACAGCATGGAAAGGGACCTGGAAAACAAACGGGCACCTCCCTCTGTTAATTCTTTTTTTCTTTATTAAATTTTTTGGTGACATTGGTTAAAGAACTTAGATAGGTTCCAAGTGCACACTTCCACGATAATCCGTACATTGCATTACGTGTTCACCACCCGACTCCAATCTTCTTTTGTCACTACAGGTATGACCTCCTTTACCCTTTACTACCCCCACCTCCCTCTATTAATTCTGAGAAATTACTTTTAGTTTGTGTCAGCGGACTAGGCAGCTTTCTAAAGTTATGTCTGCCAAACTCCCGCTGACGAGGAAACACCAACCAGCGTTTGCTGTTTCACTGCTTTAATACAGAGCCTAAGAACTTGACACAAAGCATTGTGCACCACCCACACTTGCTAGAAATCTAAACGAATGCCTGGAACTCTCTTGTCTAAAGAGACACACAGACACAAGTCTGTAGGGGTCCTATAGGGGTTACAGTCGAGGGAGAATGTGAAGACCCCATCACGGAGGTACTAATGTAAGAAAGCCAAAATCCACACAGTGAGAAAAGGCCGCCATTCATTCCCTGATGCAACATATTGAATTAAGAAAAATGCATCATACTCCTGGAGCACAAGATAAATAACTACCTTGAATGTAACTTTCTGGGTAATTTCAAATTCTTAAAGCAGAAAAGTACTTTGTTACATAGATTATTTAAATTTCAAAACAAATGTGAAATTTAAAAAAGGCAATTTAGGTAAGTTCCAACTCCATTTATACAGCTTCCCTACATGAGCAAAACTCCAGCAAACAAACCACCTCCGACTCTCAGGTGGGGACGAGGGGAGGCCGAGGGCCAATCTCGCCCGCAGGCCAAGGGGCACATCCCTGCCGTGCGGGTCCGCCGCGCCTGCCTGCGAGGCCTCAGCCCTGTCCCCTCCACCCGACTGTGCCCAGGTCGCTGAGCTGGAAACAAGAGCAACGAGCATTGCCCTCCCAGTGCCATGCAGTCACCAGGCCATTCCTGGTAATGAACTTAGCACAGTGCCCGGCACACAGCAAGGGCTCAACACTGGACAGGGCATACAGCGGAGGGTGAACGCTCTGGCCTCTGGAGTCAGGCTGCAGAGCCTGTAGGCCAGCCCAAACCTTGACTGTGCCCCTCTGGGTCAGCTGACTCAATGTCCCTGGCCTCAGTCCTATCATCTGTAAAATGGGGATTATAACAGAGCCACTGTGAGTAAAGGAGGAAACACAGGCTTAGAACACAGCAGAGTAAGCACTTAGGAAATGCTTCCTGTCACTATTTTATTCTCCCATCACCCAGAATTCTAGTATTAAGGTGGTTTCTTCCCCAAATAATTCTGGATCCCAAGATGCACATGCTCCAGTGCTAGAATCTACTGCTGACAATAACCTGCAAGACTTTAAGAGTGCCCCCTGGGGGCCAGGCACCACTGTGCACTCCCGTGGACTCCGCACAACCACCCCACCAGGTCGGGTACTGCCTCCGCTCTACCAACAACAGACTGAGTCACACAGCTCGGATGTGGGAGCGCAGGAACCAGACTGCCTGGGGTCAACCCAGGGCCACCTCTGGGGTCAGGCAGGACATTCCCACTGGCCCGGAAGCAGAGCTGTGCCCTGGACAGCACAGCCTGATGCCAGCTCTGCCACTGCCGCTGGATTCCTCAAACAGGAGTCACTGATCCCACCCCGTGGGCTGTTCTGAGGGTTACGAGAGGAG
>NW_006293088.1:9182332-9188950 GCF_000327345.1 Myotis davidii | reverse complement strand
GCGTCGCACACAGAAACCACGGTGTTTGCTAGCAGGAAGCTGGTCCCCACACCAGCTCAGCGTGTACCTGATAGGGGGTCAGGCTGTGCAGGGGACGAAGCGGTTTCGGCGCGGGGGCCTGCAGCTGGCCAAGGTAACCCAACAAGGCCAAGTCCCGAAGAACTCTGTTATGTGACTCCCTGAAAAGCAAACCAGGAGGAGATGAGGAGCCCCCCTACATGCCCCCCACCTGTCATAACGTAGATCCATCTGCACCTTGGAACCCGCACACCCTGCCTTTCTCTAAGCCCATGGACACGGAGCAGGGAGACTGTCCTGCCAGCAGGAGCCCACTCTGGACATTCCCACAGGAAAACGACTGACTGCTCGCCCCCACCCCCCGGCGCCACCCAACTGCACTGGGGACTGAAAGTGTTACAGGACTTACTGCTCTGAGGAATTGAGCAGCCACGGAATTCTCCAGCCGCGGAGGCTTACTTACCGATTCCTTGGAGTTTTTCTAAACGCAAAGCACAACTGGACGCACATCAGCTTATGCCCAGAAAATGCCACCGGACTCTCCTTTTCTTCGTCACCGAATTCCAAACTGTCTGCAAATTCTGGCAGGTAGAAGCCTCGGTCTCTGACCTTGGCCTTGCTCTTGGTGTACAAGCCATCCATGCCGTCCACGTAGGCGGGGGTGAACTGTGGCATGGTTCTGCTCCGAGTGGAACTGACCTGAACCACGTGGCTGGGGGACAGCAAGCGGATCAGATCCACGAGAAGCAAGAGGCCCTGATCTGCGAAGAAGAGGACGTCAGCGTCAGTGCCCCAGAACAGGGCCGTGTTGTTCTGAGACAGGGCTCGGCCGGACAATCTCCCCAAAACGGCTCCAGCCGCAGGTCTGAGCCGGGAGCTCACTCCCACGCGTCCTCCCGGCCCCACGGCCTTGTGGCCTTACCTGTCACCCAGCCCATTGTGTTGATGATGAGAGGGGACTCTCTCTTGTAGGAACTGAACACATACTTGATGATCTCAATGTAATTCTCATAGTTGTTTTTACAAGTAGATTTCCCAAAATATACCATTTTCTGTGGTGTCCTCTGGTGGGTGAAAGGCGGTCCTAAGAAGATAGACAACAGTAATGAATCCATGCCCTGGCCAGTGTTCCTCACTGGTTAGAATGTCGGCCCAAGCACCAACGGGTCTCGGGTTCGATTCCTAGTCAAGGGCACATACCTGGGTTGCAGTTCTAACCCCAGAATGGTCAGGGTGTGAGCGGAAGGCAACCAATCGATGTGTCTCTTTCACATAGATGTCTCTCTCTTTCCCCCTCCCTCCCACTTTTTCTAAAAATTCAATTAAAAAAATAACAAAAACAAACAAAAAAAGCAATGTGGGATTCTGGTTTGGATTTTGAATCAGAAAAAGGAGATTAGTGGGTAACCTGTTAATTTTGAATAAAATCTATAGGTTAATTAATAGCATTGTATCAATGTTAATTTCCTGGTTTAGACTGTTGTATAGGGTTCAATAAGGTGTTAATATTAAAGGAAACCGTGTTTCTAACTTACGTATAACAAAAAGGACAGCAGGTCCATTTACTAAAATGGACCCCACAAAGTGTCCGTTTATTTTCTGATTTTTGGAGGCTGGACAGTTATGGGAAGACCATGAGTTTGAAGGGGTAAGCTCGCATTTATGTTTTATACTGTCATATTCTTTGACTTTCTGGTTAAGTATCATTCCTCTCACATCTTATAACACCAGAACGTTTAAGAATCTATAATACGTACCTAGAAGCGGTTCTGTGATATTAAGTAGAGAAATACAGCCCGGAGGAGTAAATTCTGTCTGTCCCAGGTCACATTCCAAATAGTCAACGCAGGAAATACTAAAAATTCAAAAGGAAATCTTAACTAGCTTTACTCTGTGGAAAGGATAAATCAGATCTTAAGGATTTTATGTGCTATAACAGAGGCCCAGCGCACGAAATCACGCGCAGATAGGGCCCCTGGGCCTAGCCTGCAATCAGGGCCATCTTCTGCCCACTCGCCAGTCCCCCGTCCCGCCCTGTTGCCGACATCCACCCCGGTTCCCCATTCGCCATCTGGCGATTGGAGCCTACAGGTCAGGGGAGGGACCAAGAAGTCTGCCTTCCGCCTGCTTGCCAGTCCCCAGTCCTGCCCCGCCATCACCCATCCCAGTTCCCCGTTGGCCATCCAGCGTTGGCCATCCAGCGATCGGAACCTACAGGCTGGGGGGAGGGACCGAGAGGTGGTCAATGCACCTCCTATCAACTGGTTGATTGGTCGTTGGCCTTTTGTTATATAGGATGGTTGTGACCCACCCTAGGCAGGCTTTTGGGTGGACTGCTCAATCCACATACAGTAACGCCTAAAGACATGTGATGGGTCACAGTGCCCGTTCGTAACATGGTACAGCGTCGTCTTTCCTAAAACGTTACCTGTAAAAGGCAATGGAGCTGACCTACTCTGAATCTCGATGTGGACAAATACGGATGCTGAGACCAAGTGACCCTCCCCGAGGTGCACTGACGGGCAGGTCAGCACCCAGAGCCATCACTTAGCCGAGCTGCTGGGCACAGACTTGTAAATACTCTCCTCTGAGAAGTCAAGAGGCATCCCTGTCCAGTTTCCTAAATCCAAACTCCTACTTCATGCCCCAAATCCAGCAACCTGTCAAAACAACACTCTTACCTGTTCAACAGCTGGTTAATCAGGTACCTATTAAATGTTGACTTTCCGACGTCCTGAAAGCCACAGACCAGGATGACGGGGCAGCCGTCTGCTTCCTCTGGAGGTGAGACAAACATGCCCCAGAGTCAGCCTTCTCCCGAGGGCTCTACTCACGGGAACCAGGGCTCTGGGGGAGCACTCAAGCTGATCAACGTCTCGCTCACCACAGGCCACGCTGACCAGCTCCTCCAGGGCCGACAGGAAACTCTCGCTGAGCTGAAGGCCGTTTTTCTTCTTCTCTTTTTTAATGCCCACAGACCTCAAGGCGAAATACTCGGCGTTAATCTGGAAAGTTGTCCTCTGAAATGAACAACGTCAACTTTTAGAAAAGGTGGAAACTAATGCGCCTTTCCCCTCAGTTCTAAATTAATAAGCCTCATGCAACTGTGAGCTAAAGACAAATGTGATCCCTCCCTTTTCCCAACCCCAACCCTTGTCAACTCTCCTCCCAAAGCACCAGCGCCTGTTCCCACAGCTTCCGCTCACTTCCCAGCCGCCATGGCCCTGAGGACACGCCCAAGAATGAACACGCGTGAGTGATTGCCAGAAGGAAAAGGGAACTGGAGGCCGAAGGCCAAGAGCAGGCTGGGTATATGAACGAAGTCAAGGCAATCCTCCAAACAGAGCCAACAGACAGAACATACGCAGACAGAGCCGAAAGGACGTGGAAGGCAGGCCCACGAAGCCCGAGGGCGTCCTAGGAGTACCAGGAAACCGTGGGAGAGCCACCCGAGGAACGGGAGCCCACTCCCGCGGAAGCAGCTGGAGCTGGGATGGAACACACCCCTGCGTGGAAGAGGATCATGGGAGAGACCCGCCCAGGATCACAAGGAAAAGATGTCATAAAAGGAATGAGAACCGCCTGGCAATAAGGCTTGCTATCAGCAGCTCTGCATTCTGGAAAACAAGCGAGCAGGCCTTCAGTTTTGACACCAATGACCACACTGTCTCGGTCTCATGGAGCCCAGTTCTTGGGAGGGTCTTGGGCTCAGACCTGGAACCTTCCAGTTTCTATCGACTCCCTCGGTGCTGTTTTCCCACCGTGAGGCCTGTGGATCCCCTTCTGCTCAAAGCTCCAAATTTACATTTCCAACCTCTTTTCTGAATTCCAGACTCCACATCTAACAGGCACCTAGAAGTCCACACATCTACACCGCTCCTGTAGTCACCCCCGTCTTAATAGAAATGCCAAGCACCCAGGCATTGAGCCCCAAAGGCCTGGTTAGTCCTCGATTCTTCCTCATATCTCACCATCCAGTCTGTCCAACAATCTTATGGGTTAGATTCCATTTATTGACAATTAAAGTAAAAACTGGGCTTCAGGAAATTAGTAACAGGGCCAGCAAAACAGACAGGTGAGAAGAGAGAGCTGAGAGAAAGTATAAGTACATCGAAATTACTCTTTCACAGTTCAGAGAACACTTATACTGTCTCCTGTTAGTAAGTCAAGATACAAGATAACCCTTTTTTTAAAAATGCCAAAAAGCACTTAACCAACTATAATATAAAATGATGGCTTTTGTTGGGGAATGAAACTAAGGGGGGGCCTTTTCAGGATATACCTTTCGACAGTGACTATTCTTACTGAGCACACGTATCCCAACCTGTAGGACATACAGCACAAGGCAGGCTGGCCTCCGCGGGGAGCACCCTACACAGGCCTGTGATCGGACTGTTTTGGTGAAAGTAATTTGCAAAACTCAGAATGAAAACTGGTTTTACCTCTTGTTCGAAAATGTAAGATAAGCCTGGATGGCTGGTTATGAAGTTCACCGTGGCGTTTTTCAGGTTTTCTAGCATCACAATGGAACACAGGGGAGAAAAGTTCTTCATCAACCAACATCTGTCATCTGTAAAGAGAAAATTAAGCTGCCTTACAAACAGCGACTCCATGGAAGGCTCTGCCCTTCAGGACTACCATTTCCTCGGCTGAACTGTGAACTTTTGAGATGGACAGTCTGTCTGAGAGCCTTTTCTCAGGAGGCCACACTGCACAACAGGAACATCCCCGGTTGAGAAGTCAATCCAGGTTTGGCACCTACTAGCTGTGTGTCTTGGGCGGCTTTTCTCCTCTGTAAAACGGTGACAACAATATGGTGATCAGTCGCTCTCAGGACTTTTGTGAGGGCTTATTTTTATTATCCTCATCTGAGGATGTATTTAATTAACTAATTCTTTATTTTTATTAATCCTCACCTGAGGATATTCTTTCCATGGATTTTTAGAGAGAGAGAGAAGCAAAAGAGGGAGAGAGAGAAGGAAGGGGGAGGGGGTGGAGAGACATGGATGTGAGAGACACATCAATTGGTTGCCTCCCAGACCTGCCTGGGGATCAAGCCTGCAACAGTGGTATGTGCCCTTGACCAGAATCGAGCCAGACTCTTCAGTTGGGGTGTGGTGTGCTGCTCTAACCACTGAGAAAACCAGCTAGGGGGGCTGCTAGGCTGTTTAGAGAGAGAGGGAGGGGGAAGGAGAAGGAGAGGGAGTGGAGGAGGGAGGGGGGGAATTAGAGGTAGAGAGAAACAAACATTGATAGTATGTGCCCTGACCAGGAATGGAACCCCCCCGCCCCCATCCTTTGGTATAAAGCAGTGATGGCGAAGCTTTTGAGCTTGGCGTGCCAGCATTTTGAAAAACCCTAACTTAACTCTGGTGCCGTGTCACATATAGAAATTTTTTTATCTTTGCAACCATAGTAAAACAAAGACATATTTTTGATATTTATTTTATATATTTAAGTGCCATTTAACAAAGAAAAATCAACCCAAAAAATGAGTTCGCGTGTCACCTCTGACATGTGTGTCATAGGTTCGCCATCACTGGTATAAAGGATGATGATGCAACAAACTGAGCCACCTGGCCAGGGCTGTGAGGGTTTAAGTCAGTGGTTCTCAACCTTGGCTGCACATTAGAATTATGATTCCCAGGTGATTCTAATGTGCAGCCAAGGTTGATAACCACTGTAGTAGATGCTCCAGTTCTTCTCATTACCCCGGTTCAGATGAGCTCTGAGCAAAGTCCGGGCTTCTCTTTTCATCTCCTTCTTGCTTTTCTCAGACATCGAGTAATGAACAGCACTGAGAGCCAGGCAAGAGTGGGTGTAGGTAGAGAAGACCTCTTGGGAAGGCTGGCCTTGGCTAATGGTGAAACCAAGCACCTGCACCTGGCCATAAAGGCAGGTCACGCGACAGGTCCCGCTAAAAGGAAAAACCTAGCAGGGAAAGAAAAAAAGAAAAAAAAGTAACATTGTGGATTCTTTTACTAATGCCTGAATTTTCCAAAATCTTCATTTTGGAAAATCAAGGTGGCAGGTTTCTAAATAACAGCATACATTGCAGTGGGTGACTTTCAGGTAATTAATGCTTTTTGACCGCAGATGACCTTCCATGCAGCTACAGACAGGAGCACACGGAAAACAAGGGGGTCCCACGAACCCAGCTCTGCTGTCCTCCCGGACCAGAGTCCAAGTGAAGAGCAGGGACCCTGCAATCAGGCTGCGGGGGTCGGATCCGACTACCGGGCTCCTTTGGGGAAGTGACCTAAGCTAACCCTGTTTCTTCCTGTCAACATCCATCGCCACCGCGGCAACGATTCCAGGTGGCTGGGAGCGTTCCATGGGTTCCTACAACCAAGACACTCCGAACACGCAGAGCCTGGCGTTGCTAGGCACCCAGTAAATGCGACCGATTACCAAAACCGTCGCCATTCAAGTCCCTTTAATCACCCAAAGACCTACATCACCCAAAGCGGAGTCCCTCTCACCCTCTGCCCAGCACCACCGCCGGGAGGGCTCTCTCGACTCCCACAGAGGGGCACGGTCTCCCCCCGCCTGCCACCCTCGGGGCTGGGGCTCCGACCCCCCAGGCCGCCGGGCTCTCTG
>NW_006293088.1:9181531-9182091 GCF_000327345.1 Myotis davidii | reverse complement strand
CACCTCAAAGGCTCCTGCCGGCCGGCGGGATGTCCGCGGGCGGCGCCTGGGCTGCCAATAAAGAGGTGACCTGTGCCCTGGCCCGGTGGCTAGGCTGGTTGGATTGGCGTCCTGTGCACCAAGAGCTGGCGGGTTCCAACCCTGGTCTGGGCGCTTATGGGAGGCAGAAATCATTAAATGTATCCTCGGGTGAGGATTTAAAAACACACACACGTGCGTCTTGGCTGCGCTTCCAGTCTGGGCGAGCGTGGAGCGCTACCTCTTCAGACCTGAAAGCGCAGCGGCGGGCAAACCGCAGCCGGAACCTCAGGACTCGGCCAGAACCGGAGGAAAACCCCGCGCCCTGCTTGACGTTGCTAGGCAGCTCTGGGAGGCGGCCGGTGACGGAAGTCCAGGGCCTGGCCCCGCCCCATTGCCCTTTCTCATCTCATTGGTCGTCTTCTTCGTGGCCCCGCCCCCAAATGTAGCGCTAAAACCCTGCGCCTCTCAGGTGTTCCACCCGGGCGGGCGCGGCATGACGTCACGTCCGGCGGCGGCGACGGCGGCGTCTCCGCTCCGTG